>NC_068356.1:52614534-52936550 GCF_020536995.1 Dreissena polymorpha | reverse complement strand
GCATTATCCCGTCATAACGATTGGCCGAATTTGCTCCAAGGCTCAGTGGTTCGAGCCCAGGTTGGGGGATACTTTTTATTCTTCAATTTTAACCAATTTATGCCTAGTGGACTCGCCCACCTTCTAAATTGGACAAATTTATTTAAAAAATAGAGATTGCTAGTATATGTCTTCTATATTTAGAATATTACTGAAATTCCTTTAAGCAAACAGCGCAGACCCAGATGAGACGGCGCATCATGCGGCGTCTCATCTGGGTCTACGCTGTTTGCAAAGTCATTTTTTCAGGACGCTAGGCATAAACGGGTCAATTTTTGTTTTTAACTGAAACTCTTTTGTTCCGATGTTTAAATGAATTTAAAGCATTAGTTCGCCAAACTTCAGAACATGCCAAAATCTGTTAAATGGTCCGATTAAGTCATGGATGTTAAATACTTATCATGACGTGAGCCGTGTATGAGTTCAACAAACAGGAGATATTTGCTAATCCATAAAAGCTTATTGCAAATAAATATATTACGAATGCAAAAGTCAATTTGCAATTTTAAAATTGAGCTGCTCTTTAAGAAAGGGATTTAATACATGTGCATAAGTGTAGTCCCAGATTAGCCTGTGCAGTCCGCGCAGGCTAATCAGGGACAACCTTTCCGCTTTTATGATCTTTTTCCTTTCAAGAAAGTCTCTTCTTAGCAAGAATCTAGTTTAGAGGGAAAACGTTGTTCCTGAACAATATGTGTGGACTGCACAGATTAATCTGGGACGAACACTTGAGCACCTGCATTGAACTCCCTTTTCACGAGCATGGTCCAATTTTAATAGATCCCCTGTCTTTGATTTCCGTTTTCCCATTTAAATGTACGCTTAATCTAGTACGTACATATCCAATGTATCTGTTAGAATACTATAAGCAAGAATCACAAATTAATAAGCCTTGGTTTTATGACAAACACTGATCCCATATTTAAATAATATTATTCAAACCACTGGGTAATTTTCTTTCTGTTATTATATCTTCAATGTAGGACCCCAGTACATCGAATACAAGTATAAAAAGCCTTTTTATCAAAGGTGAGTGGATTTTGCAACACTTTCCACAGACAAAGTATGTTCATTTAACAAATACAAAAAGTTCGAGACGATAATATGTATTAGGCAGAAGCGGCCTTAAATACATAAAACAAAGTTTAGAAATTTACAGATATTTACGGCAAATAAAAGTTTACAGCTCCCTGGTCTCAGCCTGAAACCAATCGATTCGTTTTGTTTAAATTAACAGCATTCTTGAAAAACTGGGCTTAACGCATGTGCGCAAAGCGTCGTAATAAATAATCTGAGGCAGTCCAAACAGGCTAATCAGGGACACCACTTTGGGCCATTATTGGACTTTCGTTTAGAAATTACTTTTTGAGTACGAACTATTCCCTAAATGCGGAAAGAGTCGTCCATGATTAGACAGTAATTACACACGCAGAACAAGGATGACACTTTCACTACATGCATTAAGACCAGATTGTTTGTTAAAATAGTTTGTCTTTAGAACACACTAAAGTATTGTATCGTATTTGATAAACAATTGTACGAATGTAATAATTTATACCACTAAAATACAGTTCTTATTAAAAATCTGATCGAAGAGTATAACGACGAAGAAACGTGAAAAGCCAAGATTGATGTTAACATAGCGTTAGTAGTCGAAAGTATCCTTATTGCATCTCTCATTGAGATCTCGAACGATCTTCTCGCACGTGCCGAAATCTCGCAAGTCATCTGGTATCACTATGACGATGTTGTTGATGTCATTGCTCTTTGGATCCCTCAGGATGTAGTGGTTCCCCTAATTGTACAAATAAACATAATTTCAGTGGCTTTGCGAAAAAAAAAGGTTTTAATGCATGTGCAAAAAAGTGTCATCCCAGATTAGCCTGTGCAGTCCACACAGGCTAATCAGGGACGACACTTTCCGCCGAAACTGAATTTTCTCTAAGAAGAGTATTTCTTTATAATAAAAATATCATAAAAGCGGAAAGTATCGTCACTGATAGCCTGTGTGGACTGCACAAGCTAATCTGGGAAGAAACTTTACGAACATGCATTAACCCCCCTTTTTACAGAGCACGAACCCATATGTAACATTTAATAAGTCTCATTTGTCAATATTTTAAGCGTATACTCAACCAAACCGTAAAGTGTTTAATATCAAGACCTCAGATTTCCTACTTGCCCGTACAAATCGATGAGCAACAATAATAAAAAAGTTGTTAAATCGATCGTTCAACAACAACAAAACAAATGTGTCCATCGTAGATATTAAGTGCGTACCATGGAGTGCTCCGAGAGCCCGCAGTTGGTCGCAAAGGTCCGCAAGGCTTCGCTGTTACAGTCGTCTGGAAACCGAAGAGTTGAGTCCGCCGACCACCAGGCTTAAAATACATCAACACGCCGGGTTTTAGCCAGTATTAAAAAATACCGGGGTGGGGGAGGGGGGATTGCTGGTGAGGATGAAAAGAGGCAGTATGACCTTATATATGAACATTTGTCGATATTAAACTGTTTACATTGTAATTATTTCATAGAGTTGTTTACACTTATGTACACGAGCATAACTTACCTGCATGAACATTTTGTTGTATTGATACTCGTTTAATTTCTTGCAAGCGTAGAACTATTATCATATGACCCGCGTATGACATATGCCGCAAGCGTAGCTCCTGACAATACGAGACGTGTTCTGAGAAAACTGGGCATAATGCATGTGCGTAACGTGTCGTGCCAGATTAGCCAGTGCAATCCGCACAGGCTAATCAGGGACGACAGTTTCCGCTTTTATGACAATTTTTCTTTAAATGAAGTCTCTTCTTAGCATAATTCCAATTTAGTTGGAAAGTGTCGTGCCTTATTAGCCTGTGCGGACTTCACATAGCCTGTGCGGACTGCACATGATAATCTGGGACGACACTTTACGCACATGCATTATGCCAAGTTTTCTCAGAACGCGACCCTCAGTGTGCGAATAGACAGGCTGGCCAGGAGCTTCGCTTGCCGCGGTCCGTTCATGAGACAACGGAGCCTTGCTCGTTATACCGGACAGGTTGACTCCTAACCAAACAACGCACACTGGTCATATATGACATAAACCCCATTTCGCATGACGTTGCTTAAATGATGCCCAGCAGTTGTCAAAGCAGATTTTAAACAAATGTCGCCCCCACAATCGTTCTATCAATATTCGACTTATATAAACTTATATAACAAAAAAGAAAATTGAGTCTTAAAAGTAGCACTAAAAGAAGCAAGAGAATAATCAGTAACAGCAGTAGTAGCAACAATAGCAGTAGCAGAAGCAGTAGCGGTTGTAGCACTAATTAAGTGAATGAATTGCAACACAAGTCTTACCTGTCACTACGGAGATCATAAGACCTATGACGAAGAGGAAAACCACAGCCTTGCTCATCTTTGTGGACTAACAGGCACGGACAGACAAGCAGTTGTTTAACTGAACATCAGTGTGATCAATTTATAAATCATTTCCTACATTTACAGCCAGTAACGGACATTCGCACTTAGGCTATTACAGGAGTATGCATGTTTTGCTTTTTCAAGTCCCACTATTTCTATTGACGCTAGAACGTGTCCTCGATCGTGTATGATTAAAACCTACCTACATTTATGTGTTCCCCAAAATGTACAGTTTTGTGTGAAGCATTCATATCAAAATTATAATATTTTTTAATATTCATGCAAAGTTGGAAATGTTCCATTTGGTCATTTTGTTATTTGAAAAATCAACATTTTATTGCTGGTAATGAAAACCGAATTTAAACAACGTAGGCCTTAAAATAGTTAACAAACGTAAGTGCTGTACGGCCTCATGTCTTTCGCAGGCGGCTAGATTTTTATTGAACAAGGATATAGGACTTGACCGGTTTGTCTTGATATACAAGTGCGGTGGTCAACACCGACACAACACTCGAGGTATCTAGTAGACAAGGGTCGGCGGTTGTGTTTACTTCCTTTGCAATACTAGAAATTAAATGTGCATATGCAATACCAAGAAACTTATTATTGTTCTATACTCTATAAAAATGTAATAGTTTTAAACATTATAAATAAATTATAATAGTAGGAACTATTTAATATTTACATAATTATATTATAAAGAAGTATATGATATTTTAGAGGTGTTGCATTGTTTTGCAAAAGCACAGAGACGTGATAACAGATGGGTTAATGTTTGGTCCCCATATCCAAACTATCTTCATATAAGTTGCGAGCAGTAATTTCAAATTGAGTTTAAATTGTATGCATCGTTACGTTTGGATGGTTAACTGTCAAAGTGGACAACGCTAAATGAAAACTGTGTACATGGTAACGTTCTATTATATCAGAGAGCTCTTGATGCCAATGGAACACTCAATGGGATAGTCGTCGAGGCAGGATGCGATCTTATGGGTTAAAATTGTATTGGACATGGGTAACACTCTTTGAATGCCATATGTTCATTATTTAATTTAAATCTCGATAAATATCGCATACATGTTTTTTCCTTTTTATAACTTTATAGTAGAAATTATACAAAAGCAGGAAACATTTTTTGAATCCAGAAACTCTATCAGGAGATAGTTGTCTTGCTTTTGTGAGTCGCGTTCTGAGAAAACTGGGCTTAATGCATGTGCGTAAAGTGTCGTCCTAGATAAGCCTATGCACTCCGCACAGGCTACTTAGGGATGACACTTTCCGCCTTAACTTGATTTTCGGCACAGAGGGAATTCCTTGAAACTAAAAATACCATAAAAGCGGAAAGTGTCGTCCCTGAATAGCCTGTGCGGACTTCACAGGCTAATCGATAATGACACTTTACGCACATGCATTAAGCCCAGTTTTCTCAGAACACGACTCTTAATAACAACTTTCATAACATAACTCGCAGCATAAAAATATACTAATTAAACAGGACGGTCAATGCAAAGCATCGGGGATTAAAACCGGTTTGAAAATTAGCCGATCCGAATCAGGTTCCTCCTGATTTTGAATAACACACAAACAGCACACTGACAACAACTGACAAATTATGTTTGATGAACAGAGACCATTAGACCTTATGTCTGATAAACAGAGACCATTAGACCTTTTGATTGATGAACAGAGACCATTTGACCTTATGTTTGATGAACATAGACCATAAGACCATATGTCTGATAAACAGAGACCATTATACCTTATGTTTGATGAACAGAGACCATTAGACCCTATGTTTGATGAACATAGACCATTAGACCTTATGTTTGATGAACATGGACCATTAGACCTTATGTTTGATGAACAGAGACAATTAGACTTTATGTTTGATGTACAGAGACCATTAGACCTTATGTTTTACTCCTTCTCCGGTATACGAAGCAGTCAACGCTATATCTTTTACCCCATACCCTGTGGTTTGAATAATGAATATCATATTTCGTTTTGGGGCGACTATTTGCTTGCCTGAATCCAATTTTTCACGCTATTGTTGTTCATGTTTGTAATTCCGTTGTTATACGATGTCAAGGTAAGAAAGAAGTCAATCCTATTAATATAAGCTAGATTGTTTCGTTAGCCCCAGCTTGTATGTAACATTCTCCGCTATCCTGGTAGAACGAGTACCTGATATCTACGGAGAAGATCTTCTAAAGGCTCCCTTGCTCACAAGGGATACTATGGAAAAGACGTTGAAAAACATACATGCATAAAATACAGCAGACAACTATGTGACCGCGTCTCTTAAACATAGGTTTATTAAATCTTCATATCTTAAAAACGCAGACAATAAGTAGTTATTAATGTATCCGTATTATCTAGGATGTGCGTCTTGACCTAAGAGGTTTCTTTTCCCCGCGCATATCTGCCATTTAATGTAAAGTGTTTAAAATCACGTTTGTTTGAGAACATAAAAGGAACTCCATTTAATGTCTTTACAAGCCATTATAAACCATACGGACGAAATACAAAAAGAGACAAATCTATCTGGATATCAATCTGAATCCTTCTGCAATCGAATGCTTGTGGAAAAGCATTCTTCTTTTTTCTAAAGTGGCTGTATGCTATAATATGTCGTGTTGTCAGTTATGTTCATAAAAACATAGAACATTTCAAACTGTTCAATCTGTTCACGTAAACAATGCTTCATGGTTGTTTAATAAAAATCAACTGATAAATATATAACAGTATTTTGACGACAGCATTTTCAAGTATCATCCGCAATATAAATACTAAAGTTATTTTTAGGAATTCGCAACTAAAATTCGAGTTTATTTTCGATGCGTCAATCTTTGAACATGTCCCTTTAAGAAGTCGTTTGCAGTAGGAAATATGTGGATGAGTAGTGATATTCGATATGTCTTAAAGGAACTATTTTTCTTAGTCTGCAGGCTACAGATCAATAACTCGGTATATCAAATGACCCGCAATCGAAAAACTAATGTGCTGTTTCCTGATAATGCAACCCTCGCTAATGGGTCATAATATAATTCTTTACGTGATCAATATCATTAGAGATGTTAACCGATTCGGGTTTAGCATTTTAGACGCTGTATTCTATGAAAATGAAAAGTAACACAAAAAGGTCAAACAAAGTACAATCAAACAATTACAACAATCCATCTATTCAACATTGTACTCATTGATCGTGGTCAATATTTCATTTGGTTGTATTCTTGCGCGTTTTGCATTCGTTTAGTGAGACCGTTACAGTGCACTCACTCAGGTACTCTTCAACAGATTAGACTCACTTCAATATCGGTACCTAAATAGTGTCAAACATAAAGGTCAGTGTCACGTTAATATTGGCGAACTATACTTTATCATACATATTAACATTGTCACAGAAGGTGTTAATAGTCATAGTGCGGGATGACTTGTATTTGCATCTGTTTGCATGAAACACGTTAAATATAGCAGTCACGGTATGTATGTCAGTGCATCTTACACGATGACTGCTAAACGAAATACAATTCGTTAAACAGACGCATTATATAACACTCGGGTTAGGTGTTCCAGTGCAAAATACGTAGTGACCGCTAACTGCATTATGATACTCTACACAAACGCAAAATATAATCGTTTTTATGTAAGGGGGCAGTGACGTTTATGTTTGGAGCGGGATAACGAATGTATGCGCGGTTTGACACTGGCGGCTACCTTCCGAAACAGCTAGATATATATCGAGACGCGTTCTGGGAAAACGGGGATTAATGTATGTGTGTGAAGCGTCCTTCAATATTATCATGTGCAGTCCGCACACATGCTAATCATATACGATACATATAGCGTTAATGGTATTTTTCGTTGTAAAAAAAGTATCTTCATATTAAAAATCCAGTTTAGGCGATAAGTGGCTGGAACGACGCTTTCAACACATGAATTATGCCCAGTTAACTCTAAGCTGGAACGACGCTGTCAACGCATGGAATATGCCCAGTTAACTCTAAGCTGGAACGACGCTTTCAACACATGAATTATGCCCAGTTTTCGCAGAGCGCGGCTCACATCATTACCGCTACGACATGCGCCCAATATTAAGAATACCAATAAGGATTAAGTGTGTTCGTCAGAAAACGTTTCTCATGCACTTGATTAACCTTTATCGCGAATATTAACATCAAATAATCAAGCGCTGTACTTAAATGACTCGCGTTATGAGAAAACTGGGCATAATGCTTGTGCTTAAAGTGTAGTCCCGGATTAACCTGTGCAGACAACACAGGCTTATCAGGGACTGCACTTTCCGCTTGTATCACATTTTTCGTTTAAATGAAGTCTCTTCTTAGCATAAATCCAATGTAGGCGGAAAGTGTCGTCCCTGATTACCCTGTGACGGCACTTTACGCACATGCATTATGCCCAGTTTTCTCAAATTAATAAACAATAATTTGCATTTTTTGAAATTGTACAAAACAATGAATCTAACATCTAGTTCAACAGCGTAGATAACGTATTTCCAATTTCGCAAGATGGTAACCTGAAAACGGATCTTAAGAAATGTAACTCTGTTACATTAACCAAGAACAAAACAGATTTGTCTACCTTGAATTGCACACAGTTTCTTTAGCTTATTGCTTAGCTCTTTTATTAGTCGAGAAGCTTAGCCCTTTGCATGCTGGGAAATTTGTCGTCTGCTTAAATGTTGTCTGCTTAATTTCTAAAATGAGCATTTTCTTCGATTTTTTTTCAAAGAATACTATCAGAATAGCAAACAGTTTGGATCCTGATGAGACGCCACGTTCTGTGGCGTCTCATCTGGATCCAAACTGTTTGCACAGGCCTTTAAAATTCGGTTCCCGAACTGAAAGAGTTAGTAAACTTGTTCTGGCCATGAAAAGTGCGTGTTTTGATTTTACCATTGTACAGTGTCGATGACCCGAAATCACGACTTTGTATTTGCACCCAAGCGCCACATATTACATATTTGGAAAACACTTTTTATTTACATTCTAACATTTAAGATAAAATTGGCAACTCTGATTTTCCGATTCGTAGAAATTGTTAAATATGACGTATTTATATTCTTAAACTTTCATGTTTTATCTATAGGTATATAATATTTAGTAAAGAAAAGTTGCTCAAATGATAATACTTATCTCGTGACAGATGTAATATTGACTATGTAATAAAGCGACTTAAACGCTTTACGTTTATAAGACACACTTTAATAGTATAGATATTCAATAAGGCATCCGAAAAGCGAAATGGCGCCTACATTCTTACAGGAAGCATACACAAACAAGAATATATCGTGGTTTTGCAACTGAGTTTAATTGTATTGCTAATAAACATACAAAGTTACACCCTCGGAATGTAATCAGGCATCATGCATTTTAACATGATATGTCCTCCATCGCTCATACATTCAATGCAGAAAATTACATTCCATTCATATGATTACAACACAAAATGGGTATTTAGTATAAAGTCAACAGTTTAATGGCCATAACATACGTGTAGCCAATGGCGTAAGAGTGATGTTAACTGGAAACCTCTAATAAACTGTAATTGAAAAAATATGCTTATGCATAACAATCATATAAGTGTGACCAGAACATATCAGTGTTTATTAAATGCCATTTCAAATGCCATGTTAGAACATGTCCTTTTTCTCCCACAGTGCCCCTCACGATCCAACCGATACTGAACAATACAAAAACTACTAACATCTACGCCCGTGGACCTTTAACCAAGCCAAGGACAGTGTCCTTCAGCACCGTGTAGCTGTTGATGGATGGTCCACGGCCGTTCGAAAACTCAAAAGTTTACATTCACTTGTCCAGTAAAAAAAACACGAGCAATTATAAATTCACATGATAAGTAGTTTAATCAATTCGCATAAAACAACTGCACTTCATTTCTTATTTGTGAATGCAACAATAGCGTTAATGAAGAAATTTTAAAAAAATTGAATGAACACAGATATCATATTCACCATTTTTATCGATAAGTGCAACAATGTGTTCAATACTTTTTTATCAATATTACAAATCACAACAATGTTTCTAATCAACAAGAAAAACAAGAATATTATCGATACATTTACAGCAATTACAACAATACCAGTGGACTTTCAGTAACTGCCAGTAACACATATATTCATTCAGTGCAAATGCGTTAACAATACCAACCATAAACCAAGTGAACATTTAGATAAGAAGATGAGATACAAATGACACAAACACACTTTATTTCCTAACATGCATACGCAAATAAACACAAGTCACATTTCTACATACGTTGACAAAATAAGTTACTACTATAAGTTCTAAAAAGAAATATATGCATAACTTGAAATTATACCGCTGGTTTCCAAGCGCGATACATACATATTTTATTAAGATATATACAATTTAGTAAAATTACTTTACATAACTTTATTTTGCAAACTACTGTCATCTATGCGATTGACATTTTTCAATAAATTGTATCGACATTTATTGTTTCGATAAATTTTACAGCCTACTGTAAACAAAACTTTTGTAAAATTGTGCACATTTTTAGAAAGTGAAACGAACGTCTGCAAGTCAAACATCAATTACTGAACAAATCACTATAACGATAAGTTGTATAATTTTCACGTTCTTGGCAACAATGATCGGTGATTCGTTAAAGATAATATGTACTCAAAAGTTATAATTACGTGTTGACCGCGCCTTGTTAGTGATCTATTGATCATCGTTAACGTTTTACATCAGAATTCTTTTAAAAATGTCATTCGCGTTGATAACTCGACTCCCTTCCATTATCATCCTCACGAAAACATCCGTTATAACCTCGTTTAATCGTCTCTTAAATGCCTGCAAAATCGCATCGGTATCGTCAACCTCCCCGTTCTCATCCATACAGATTACCACTCTGTTCATGAGCATGAGCGTTAGCATTTCCAGCTCAATTCTCCTCCCGCTGTACCATCGGAATGGTTCAGGGTGAGCTACGATGCATTGTCGTATCTTTGGAAGTCTGAGTATCACCCTAGGACCTTCATGGAGCATATCTGTAATCGTTGATATCCATGTGCGTTGCTGTTCCTCATCCAGTCCAGAGGTTGCCATCAAATTCCTTTCTGGAATCATATAGTATGGTAGCTCTAAGGTGATCAATGCAACTCTAAGCGCATCCAATGCTTCATGCAACCACTGCAAAATACTTTTTTTATGAAACGAGGCTTGAGGATTATTTTCCGCCATCCATAAAACGATGTTTTTCAATGTGTACGATGAAACTTCTTTCTTACGTGGATGTAATACATCGTTCTTTATCATTTAATAAAACATACAATTTAGTTTGAGTGTCATTAAGATTGCTAATTAGTTCGATCTCACCGGCGTTAAAACACACTCTCCATTCAACATGTTGATATTTACTTCCTTTAAATCCAACAGGCGTAAGAACTGCCCCAAGTGATACGACCCTCTGAACGGCTTCCGGTGGCGGCCAGTGGCGAGGTCTTGCGGCCCATTTTGACAGAATGTTGGGGCAGTAGTAATGTAATGCATGTACTCTGTCACTGTGCAAGTGTTCATACATTGTACTAGGAATTGACGGTCCCGCACGCTCATGCTGCACCATGCCCTCAGTCAAGTCTTCGTTCGACCAGTTATTAACATACAAGTCACTGCTCAAAAGTTCGCGACCATATCCGTCATCACAAAACGCATCACGTACGTGCCTGTGAATTGTTGTACCGCGTCTCTCCAGTAGCAGTCTACAGTGACCATGGTAACTCCTGCGGCTGAGTGATCTCAACACGGTTATCTCCCCAGGAAAGGCACTTGACTTTACATCATCTTCTAAACAGAATACTCTATTATCTACAACCATTTGATCCAAATCACTTTCCAAGAAGCTGCTCAGCCCCTCACCTTTGCTACCCGTAATAATAGCAGTTACCGCTCCACGTGTCTTTGCAGTGAACAGCTTGCCATACTCCCGGTATGCGTCTCTCCGAGCCTGTATGATCTCCGGTCCGTAACCGAGCCAGCTCAGTATAGTGCATGTCTCAACGGAGGCATTTTCCCACTGAATCTAAAAAACGTTTCAATTAGAAACACGCTACATGTCATAAATAACATTATGTCGTTAGTCGTCAAATAAATCAGCAATACTAAAATTATTCCAATTTAAATAATTCTTTTATGGCAATACCATTCGATGTATTATCAATTTAAAGGTATTATCTTGTGAAAATATATTAAAATTTTGTGTGTATGTTCTCAGTGAATAATCCAATAGTCGGTACAAGTATTGCCAACCATGAATTAATTATTTAATTGAATTAAGAGGATTGTAATAAAGACACTGAAAATATAAACGGTAATCAACGGCGAGTTGATATATATTTATGACATCCATTCATAAACATATAAAACATATAATGTTTAAATCTCTATTATCTGAAATTGCAAATTTGGAACGAATAATGTTATAACTCTTAATAATAAACATCATTGCTATGGTTTAAGCTGCATAATTTAACGAACTTATATAAATTTTATGGTTATGTTTGTAAATACAATATCTTGATGTTTAAATAGTTATTTACTAATTTGAAAGAAAACTGTGAAAAACATTTGCCAAAAAGTAGTGTCGTACTTTGGCACGTGCAGACACTGATAAGTGGGTTTTAGGAGATTCATGAGAACGAATGTATTCATTTTTAATGTTTCACATTTCTTTACAGAAGTTAAGTATTTAATTTGGGACCAATTATTGATAAACAGTATAAATTTACCGTTGTTCTTTTTTCTAAAGATTTTAACGTATATCCGCCTTTAGTTATGTAAACATTAACCAACTAGATTGAAATGCCATTAAGAAATATAATAGGGGTAGGGGAAACGCAGACATCTAAACGGAAAAACTATGCGCTAATTGTCATTGTTATGGTGGGCACAAACTGCACTCGACTAATCATCTAACCAGGTCTCCTTTGCTGGACACATTGCCCTGTCTTCGAAATCTTTCCGGTTCATCAGGTCTTGTGCCACTTTCAGCCATCCATACAGTGCTGAAGTGAGATATTCGATAAATATAGGATCTTGCATGAGTGGTCGTTTTGTATTGAATTTATTAAGGTAATATGTATTTAACTTGTTATCATTAAAATTAAATGTTTTTTTTATAATCTTTGTTGGTGCTAACCTGCTTGCAATCATAGGGCTCCAGACCGAAGTGATGTTGTGATGGTAAGTACGGTCTCCTTATATTATAAAAAAAACGTTCTAAGTAATGCATCCATCCGGCTATAATAGTAATGCGTCGCACTCTGTGAAAACCGATTGTTATACATGTGAGTAAAGCGTCGCACCATAAGTCCGCACAGTCTGTTCAGCGACGACACTTTCCGCTTGTATATTAATTTTAGTTTTAAGTATCTTACATGTTTTAGCGACAATCATGTTTAGGTGATGATCTATGTGCTTTCTTGTAAGAGACCTCCTTTAATTGACAAATTATATAAAAGCGGAAAGTCTCTTCACTGATTAGCCTGTGGGGTTTACTCAGGCAAATCCAGGATAACACTTTACGCACATGCAATAAGCCCAGTTTTCTCAGAACGCGGCATATATGCAAACGGAAGTGTGTTATATTCTATAAACCTGAGCCTTATATTGTTGGCATTTTTTTCTGATCGCTTCAGAATAAAAAAATGTACGATACCACTTAATGTAATCTTTATATGTCATTATAAAAAGTATATTTTATGATCTGCAAAAGTAAACCATGTTTAAATCCTCATTGAATATCAATGTCGACACTATCCGCCGTAACTAAAGAGACTTCCTGTCATCCTAAAACACATTAAAGGCGGACAGTTTCGTCACCGACTAGCCTGTGCGAACTCATAGGCTAATCTGAGACGACACTTAACGCACATGAATTAAGCCCAGTTTTCACAAAGCGATGATTGAGTTATCGCACAGTTTCTAATTCCTGATATTTAAGACACAAACTACATTCGATTAAGTCATCCTTGAAAACACGTTGCATATATGCTACTTTTTATGAGCAATTCAAAACGGATAATCGGATATTATCTATGAACAATTTTGAGGACTAAATGAGCCTCGCTCTGGAAAAACTTAATGTATATGTGTAAATATTCGTCCCGTAGTAGCCTATGCAGCCCGCACAGGTTAATCAGGGACGCCACTATCCGACTTTATTGATTGTTTTGTTTAAACGAAGTCGCTTTTAAACGAACATTCAGTTTAAAAGGAAAGTTTCGTACCATATTAGCCTGTACGAACTGCGCATGCACATGCATTAAGCCAGGTTTCCCTACAACGAGGCCCATATATTATATAGTGCAAAACAAAGACAGATAAGCGCCAAAAGTCTGTCAAATCCGGTGGGAAGGACCAAATGTACGGCCTGGCAGTCAGACGGATACGTACCGTACATAATGCCTCCCGCTGTGTAGGGGCATAAACATTCAAAATAAGCTGTGCTCTGGGAAAACGGGACTTAATAAATGTGCGAGAAGTGTCGTCGAAGATTTCCCTGAGCATTCAGGCGAAATTGCACATGAAACAGACTTAATCTAACAAAAAAAATACCATTAACGCGGAAAGTGACACTTAACTCACATGCATTAAGCCCCGTTTTCCCAGAACACGACCCATATCAAGAGCAGTTCACAACTATGTAGTGTACGGGGCACGTTCATTCCAGTTAGAAGATCACCGAAACACATCGAATCACATCGTACCTACTGTTGCTATCAACACTTTCGAATTCACGTTTCTAACGGATTCCAACGCTCAATACTCCCTCCAACCCCTGTTAACAAAATTTATAATAAAATGTGTTATGTAATAGGTGTTTGTAAGCTATTTAAGTGTTATGCATAAACCTTTGTTTATTGCATACAGTGTCTTTATATACTCTGCAACACACACGTGATTGAGTTTTTATTATTTTAATAAAATGAATCATTATTGTTCACGTATGCGTGGTAATTAAACACTTCATGGTTTACTCATACGCATAAAAGTCCGTTTTTATTGGCCGATAGACAGCAATATATCGGAAGGCAAAAGCAAACATCTCTGTCAATATCCTTCGTTACATGTTTACTACTACCACTTAATGTGTATACGAGTAGAAGCACGTACGGTGAACGAACGCTTCATCGAAGGTTCAAATAACAATAACTACACTACGTACTAATTTGTGTCCGCATTCTGCCGCGGTCGTGTTACGTTACTCATATAAAAATTGCAACCTTTTGACGCAGGTTTAACAGGAATTGAAGCTGATATTTATCAATCACCGAAAGTCCTGTGGTGGTGTTTATTCTTTCATAATTTGTGTATAGACTTATTCGAAGTGTTTTTATTTAAATGACGTACACATAATTAATTGCAAACAATTAAAAAGCGCTCGTCTTCGAACCATAGTCACATACATCCGTTGCAGTTACCTTGGGTGGTCTGCATTTATACTTATTAATGAACAATTGGCTCCAATGTTAAACAAAAGCCTGGGCTGATATATCTAATCGGGCCGCGCTCTAGGAAACGGGGTAAATTGCATGTGCGTAAAGTGTCGTACCAGATTAGCCTGTGCAGTCCACGCAGGTGTTTCAGGGTCTAGTATTTCGGCCAAACATGAAGTTTCTTTTTAAAGGCACTACGTTGAAACGAAAAAATCATTAAAGCGGAAAATGGCGTGCCTGAAAAGGCTGTGCGGACTGGTATTACAACCGTAAACAAGTCCACAACTCGACTACTATCACGCACATGTTAATATTCTGAATTGAACACCAGAAATGAAAATTATATTCCTTCAACGATATTCGATATAGTTAATGGTCGCTGAAATATTTACTGCCTGAAGCGATCGTGTCGTTGCTTACGGTCGACAAGACGCTTCAACTATATATATAACTTTATATTCGCAATCCATAGTTATGTTAATCATATTGCTTAACCCGAGGTGTTCTATTTTAGTGTTAACGTTAAATTTATGTCTATGTCAGATCTGATGAAATTTTACTGGCTTCATTGATACAAATATAGGGGTGCAGTTCATACTGAAACAGTGTACAATATATTGCACAAGTATTTGAAGTTAATTAAACCTTAAAATTATAACATTAAGAAAAAATGACTTTAACATTGCAAGCAAATATGCTTGTTTAGAAATAATTTCATAGTTTTAACCTATTTATTCTAGTTCGATTGCATTTAAAATGATTTCTACTTGTTTGAAACGCTCTCGGGTCCGTTTCCTGTGCCTGACGCCAGTACTTGGTGTTTTGGGGGGAACGCTCCCACATGAGGATTGAACCAAACACCGAACCAAAGCAGGTCGCAAGGCGGCCAAAATATCCATGATACCACGGCGACCTTGACAATAGTTTATTTCGTCCGCGGAACATATATCTTAGTGTTTGCAGATGAGGAATGTGCTTACGTACCCGTATACAGATGACAATAACGCACGGACGTCACGTTATATATGTATACATGGGATTGTTAATGAAGTCGCTTCCAAATTTACCGACATTAACAAACATAAATAAGGAACTCAATAAAACAAAGTTGTGTGACAATTTAAAGTTATTCATACTCGCTGCGTTTTTCATGTCACGTAGATTTTTGACCGTCATACGTACATAAGAAACGTTGAATATTTTAAAATTAATAATTAAATACCGCCAAACGATATTTGTCTGTATCGGTTACGAAAATATTTTAATTGGTAATATTTGCATATTATAATACATTTCGCCTTCCGGTTATCTACACAAATATTATCATTTGTGCGTGTGAACAAGCAATCACGATAAAGTTCTATATAATCGTGCGAATGTTGATTAGCTCATACTATCACTTTTTGTGGACAACAATTTGTATATGTCTCTCAGTCGGTTGGCCTGTATCTCTGAGAATGTATTTGAATTTCTTATGTTCAGAATAAACTATCGATACGAAAGACTATTTAACAAACAAATGTCAATCATATACCTTAATGATTGATTGAAGTTTCTGATACCCCTTGTTTTTCGACGATCTTCTGACACAAATAAGGCCTTCCTAATAAACAAACATGTACCTTGATTAGCCCAAATAATATACTAGAAAATATTGTATACTATTCAAAAAATAATTGCAAAATAATATCAACGTATATAAAGGTATACGCTTGTCAATAACTGGTCAACTTGATAAAAGTGACTTGCCTCTCTTTGTCTTTACGGATTATTATTTTAAATTCAGATTGTTTAAAATCAGTATGTACTTATGCCTTATGTTTCAGAAGAAATAGCCACACACTGATTTAGTATTCAAGAGTTTCGCTTGTGTATTTATAACTATTCCTTAAAATGGAAATAGTATATATATTTAGTTTTTTTAGGAACAACTGGCACTTTAGCGTGTTTTTTTTTGAGAAATGAGAAATACGAGCCTTTGGTTATTACGGCAATCACCAACGTGTAACGCTTAAACTATCTTCTGTAAGTTATCGTTTAACAAAATCCGTGTAGTCTATTTATTTTTCAGTGATAACAAAAACATAGCTACGGCGGAGGATAAAAACGTATTTGTCTCAACGTCAATTAGTAAGACAAAAGCAAAATAACCCATGCTCTGTTTCATTATAATTATAGTTTCGATATGAAATACATATGTTTTGTTAAAGGCGAGCGTTTAATTTATTTCTACAAATGAAAGTTATATTAATAGAAAACATTACTTATATTTAATTAACTGCGTAAATCTTACCACTAGTTTTCCTGCCAACACTGTGTTTAAACTTCTACAGATAGCTTCATAAACTTGAGAGTTGATTCAATAATACAACAAACAAATTAATGCCTGAATAAATGACAGTGATTCACGCGTCTCCACATTATTAACAAATCATTTAAACCAATACTTCAAGTATAATACCCAATGCTTCAATTCAAAATATACCAATACACAATCTATTGAAATAAACCTGAATGGTCTGATGATTTCTATTGATATCTTCGGTATTTGAAGGCGCAGGCATTCAATTGAATGGATTGTAATAAAATAGTGTCAGGTTTAAACGATTAAAACTCAACTCCGTCAGGTACATACTTATTATGAAAATGGGCAGAGTTAATATGTGCTATCGGTTAAGTGTCTTAACACTGAACAATATTGGGACGGCGTCTCCAATGTAATTATTGCCTACTTGCATAATTCAAAATTATTCCATCCAACTAGTTCAACACTCTATGATGACATTTAAGTTTTTGCCACGTAGCTTGTGTCAATAAAGTGTTGATGTAACGGTACTTCTTTAACTCTAGATGTTCTGAAAAATGAGATTCTGCTTTGAGAAAGGGAGTTTAATGCGTGTGCGTAAATTGTCGTCCCATATTAATTTAGCATAAGCAGTCCGCGCAGGCTAATAAGAGACGAAACTTTCCGCTGTTATGTTTTTGTTTACTTTAAAGAAAGTTTGTTCATATCGAATCTCCAGGTAAGGTTGAAAGTGTCGTCCTTGGTTGTGCGGACTGCACAGGCTAATCTGTTACGACATTTTACGCACATAAATTAAACACCCTGTTCACAGAGCAAGGCTAAATTGTTTAAAAAAACACCTCTTACGTTTTTTTCTCCTGCATCGCAAATGTATCCAGACACTAGGATACCATACCCCACAAATATTACTCAACCCAGCCTATTGTCAAAGAAACGATACACGCCTCGGTTCTAGTAATCAGGTCTTTAGTGACAGAGATTTTCTCGGTTTCTTCGTTCTTCGTTAAGTAAGCGGAAACTGACAACATAACAAACACTAGGCACCCATTGTAAGTCGGATACAGAGGTACCAACA
Organism: Dreissena polymorpha; assembly: GCF_020536995.1. NCBI lineage: Eukaryota > Metazoa > Mollusca > Bivalvia > Myida > Dreissenidae > Dreissena > Dreissena polymorpha. The sequence goes on along the minus strand of NC_068356.1, from coordinate 52,918,211 downwards.
CGCTGGTGCTCGAAATGTACTCTCTGTTTGTACTCCCTGAAAGATAACATAACAACTTTAAGTAAAATATGAGCCGCGCTCAGTGAAAACGGGGCTTAATTCATACGCATGTCTTCACAGCTTAACTTTTGCAAACCGAACAGGCTATTAGGAAAGACACATTCCGCTTTTATAGAATTGTTTGTTAAAGAGGGTCTGATCTGCACAAAATTAAATGTAAGCGGAAATTATAATCGCTGGTTAGCCTGTGCACATTTCACGCGCTAATACGGGACGACACTTAATACAAATGTATTGTGTTGTGCATATTGAGCCTAGTCCGCTACGCAGTCTAAGAGAAGCTGAGTACACACACTATTTAGGGACTACGTGAGCCTCGTTCTGGGAAAACTGTGTTTAATGCATGCCACTTAAGTATCAGCTGGGACGATACTTTCCGCCTCAACTAGATTTGTTTTATAACAGACCTCCTTTAAACGAAACATTGCGTAAAAGCGTACAGTTTCGTCTCTGATCAGCCAGTTCAGACTGCACATGCTTATATGGGAAAACACTTTCCGCACATGCATGTATTACAGTTATACACATCGCGTCTAAATAAGAGTTAGTTTATACAAATCGTATCCAACTTGCGGTCTTGCCTACGCAAACTCGAGTGTCCCCAACGCACAACAAAATACCAAATACACATAATTTTGAACTTTTGAAGCGGATATTCTGACATTTGTCCCCATTTCTTGCGAGTCGGCAGTGGGTCAAATGTAAACGATTACTTGGACATAAAAAGGGTACTGGAATAGGAACTTCGGTATATACCGATACTCTGAAATACACATAACTGTGATGCCCACATGAAACACATTGTAACACAGGCAATTCACAAGTACATTAAAAAGGGCTTGCTATCACAAATAACGTCCAATTGTGAAAATTTGAGCATAATTCGCTACGCTTTTTTAAGAGAGGTTGACTACATTTTGGGGTCTATTTATTTTATAGTTGAGAAAGAATAAGATGACAATTGTGGATACGTCCGATTCAAACTTATCATTATTAACGAATTAGGCTGTCATGTGGTTCATGAGATAATTTTTAAAGACCAACATACATTATTTGTTTATCTGGACAATGGCGCTTCACAAAGAAATTGATTAGATTGTCATAACCACAAATGTGGTTTATAACTTGTTCAAGTTTATGTTCAAATACCTATATGTACGACAATAATCCATATAAGCAGTTAATATATATATGTATGTATCCATTTAATACCTTTAGCTCGCATGTAGTCACATAAACTTGACAAGCGAGACATGCGGATTTTTATCAGATTTAAAATTGTTTGATTATATGTATTCCAAAGTAATCGTGTAAATGAACCAGTGTGTCTAGAGACACTTAACTTCTAATAGCGGTAGAGTTCGGCGTTGTTTTCGTACAGATACGAGACCTTCCATACGGGACCCGTGTTTATCATTGTTTGGTTAAAATACCCTGTGGACTTGATAGTGTAGAGTAAATCAACATTATAAACTCAACCGAACTACGTAGAAAGACCATTTAGAGACATTTCTACTTGAGGCAATATTATAAATTAATTATATGATTGAAATTCAAAGCATAATACAATCGGACATCGGAAATAAAGATTACTGAATTAATGCATTGTTTATAATAAATTTAATTAATCGAAAAAACCTTAAAAATATGACCGAATTGTTCCATAATAATATATTAGTTAAGCAGTGTCATTTATCTGAAAGTAATGAATTGTTTTATCTGGAATTTTTAGTCTTCAATCCGTGAATTACGCTACCAGGAATTTTCATTCAGCAACCCATAAACTTGCGATTTAATATGATATTTTATGAAATATATATTTAACTTGTTATTACACATTCGCCAACCGTTTTGCCGGAATTCATACCGAATTTGACAAGTACCATGGCTATTGATAAGTAAAATATGTAACTTCCATTGCAGGGCAAAACATTTAACATGGAACAGTGATTTTTTTCCAATTTGCAAAGCTCTCACTTTTGAGTATAACTAATACTTTTAAGTATGTTAATATTAATTTAAACTTGCGCTTTTGTAAACAAGAAAACTAAACTGTAGAGAGTATAACGTAATTATAAATAGCTGACGTTCCTTTAGCCCCCTGATATCAGGTCATTTTGTTAATATTGAACATAATACTTAATATCATCTGGATATGCCTTACCGATTTCGGTTGATTACAGCACAATATATTCAGTCAAATCTTTGAATTCGTCAATTTTGCATTTAGAAAGAAGATGAAGTTTTAACGTTATCATAAACGTACTGGATCAACATTTGAAATAAAGACACGCCGTCATGAACACAAACTTTGTTTGGAACGCATGCTATCATTCGGAAAAAGAAAAACGCGAATTACAAAAGGAAAATGAATGAGATTGAGGATCTTGGGAGAAAAAATATGAGAGATTGTTGAAAACACTTTAGAACAAAAACAAAAAATAAAAATGGAAATATACCTTTAGATCTTTTTCGCGACTTTTTTAAGAACTTAGGAGGAAATGTTTTTAATTGTGAAAATGACGAATCTGAGTTTTTTAATGAACATAATAATTTTGATTTGCCGATTAACGTTTATCCGGAGCTAGATAGACCTATCTCTGTCAACCATCTGTTTATAAATATTTGAATTTGTTAAAAACGGAGGATAAAATGGAACTTATTAATCTGTCACTGTTTGTCAAAGACGCGCTATCTATACGATCAAGACTGATAAATGATATGTCATAATATATTCATCTCCTATATACTTATAATGTATGTAATATATTAACAACTGCATTTGTAACAATCTTATTTTCAAAACAACGAATTTTGCTTTCTGTGGTTTTTGTGTGTATCTAACATATTTTTTCTGCTTTTTTATTTTGTGTATAAAATCACGTGACAATATATATGTGGGATTGTATATATATAGACGATGTACTTTGTATATGTCTTGAATAAAAATATGTCTGTCTGTCTGTCTAATAAAACAAACACATCTTCGTCACTCAGACTGCAATCCGCCATGCATTCTGAACGATGACATCAGTCATTTATATTACTCAAACAAAAATGTCAAACCCGTGAGGGGAATCCCTTTGAAGTAAGAGACGGTTATTTTTAGAAATGCATATTCATGTCAGAAATAAAAAAATATGGGCTTCGTTTCCTCTCACCATCGCATTAATGTATTACAGTTTACAAAGCTATTGCAATATTTATAAGCCGAGAACAAACACAATAAATATAGACTTTAATTACACCAAACATTTCTATATTCTTTTACAGTTAAAGAAGTCACTTTCGATTTCAAACTTTGAACAATTAGGTTAAAAGCGAAATACTTTTAGTAATACATAACCTTCGCGTTTCACGTAGGATTCGTATGCGTAATAAATTAATAATAAATCCTTACCATAAAGAACATACTTGGAAAACAATAGTTAATTATACCATAATATTTAGTTCGCTTAAACTAAACACTTCGTTATAAGACGAACATCTCCAAGTGGTTACTTCCCCTCGATAACAGAAAGGTTAAACACCACTAACACAGTCTTGTAACGTGTCTACCTCCGTGTAATCTCAGCCGTAATAGACACTACGTTCCGATAATTGATTCGAATATTTCGATTTTAAAACTAATCTTAATAGTATTTATTTATTTAAATATAGTAACTTGTCCGTGTTTTACTGTAAACTATGTTTTCAACGTTAACGTTTGAAAAGAAAAATGCACACACATGTGCATAGTATATAAAACGCTCCATACTGAAAATCATTCGAAACATGAGGGAAATTAAAACGTGTAAATGCAATGGCTACCGTTTACGTGTTTGGGGAATGTAACTTCGACAAAGTGTTTGATTAAATTTCACGATATAATTTTCCAAAGGTTCAATATTTCAATCGTCATTTGAGTTGAAAGGTTGGTGTGAATTAAGCTTGTTGTCGTTCAACGAAAGACCGTAATAATTTTAACAAACTGCATCTTGTATCGATCTAGTCACCGATATGAGATTAGTTTTATTTGTAAGTCGGGACTCTTTCTATAGTAATTTAGAACAGACGATTTTTAGCATAGGTGCGTTTACGCACCTATGCTTATGGTATATACCACATTTCAAAAATCCACATCGAATGGTTACCCTTTATGAAGCCTTACCTGATCAAAAATAAGACGAAATATCTATTTAATTTAGTATATGGTCATTCTTACAATTTTTTTTTGGAAACGTTTTTCTAACGTTTTCTTCCAATAATATTGCTGACACCGTTTTTAGTGAATGTTTCTAAGACCGTTTTATGTCAAAAAATCTTCTTATAACCTAAAACAAATTTCGTTCGTAAAACAATTCTATCTGCACTATAAATCTCAATCTCCTACGCAGTGGCCTCCCTTATACTAGAAGTTACTGACCGGGCGAAGCAAGGGAAGTAACTGCTGTGAGGAGTTTCTATAAAAATCTGCATTCAGAAATCTGTATTCAGAACTCAATCTGTTGTGCACGTCTGCATCTTACGCTTACCACAAGTTTTACGACAAATTCTTGACGCAGACGAATAGGGTAGCGTCTATTTTCATTTGTGAAAAGAATAGTTCGATACAGATCTGTCCGTGCTTAAATTTTGAAAGGCTTGGGTAATTATTTTTCATAAGCGTTTCAAACACTGATGTAAATGTAAAGATTATCTATTTAAATAGTCGGTAATTGTTTGAAATTATTGATTTGAGAAATTCGCGGATGGCGATATCGAACTACATTATACCACGTGACGCCATTCTTCCCTGTATCTTGCACCTATGCTTTTAACGCCATCGGCGCTCTCGTTATAATATTCAAGCGCGTAGTTATTTCTATAGTATTGTGGCGTAGGGCTATTTCAATTGTATTGTATTGCTGTGGTATTTTGATAACATTGAAGCGCGCGGTTCTTTCTGTTGTATTGTAGCCTGGGGTTCCTACTGCAGTATTGTAGCGTAGGGCTCTTTCTGTAGCATTGTAGAGTGAAACTCCTTCTATATTATTGTAAGTAGCGGCTCGTTCTGTAATATTGTAGGGAGCGGCTCTTTCTGCGGGGTTTGTTCTATAATATTTAATAATATTATTGTTCTATAATATTGTTACACATGGCTATTTGTGCAGTATTAAGCACTGTACTTTTTCTGCAGTATGTAGCGCGGGGCTTTTTCCACGATATTGTATCGCGGGGATCTTTCTGTAGTAGTGTAGCGCGGGACTCTTTCAATAGTATTGCAGCGCGGGTGTTTTTATAAATAATTGTAGCGCGGTACTATATCTTTAGTATTGTACTATATCTATAGTATTGTCGCTCGGTGCCCTTTCCATAGTATTTTACCGCGGAATTATTTCTATAATATTTTAACACGGGGCACTAGCTATAATAGTTTGATGCGGGTTTTTTTGCATAGTATTTAACCGCGGGGTAAGTTTTAAAGTAATGTAGCGTAGGGCTCTTTCTATAGTGTCCTAGCGCGGCACTCATTCTTCAGTATTTAGCACGAGGCTTGTTCTATAGTATTGCGGCAAGGGGGACTATTTAAGCGCGGGACTCTTTCTATAATTTGTAGCACGAGACTTTGTTTATTTTATATCGCGGGACTCGTTCGATCGTATTGTAGTTCGATGCTTTTTGAACAGCCATGTAGACTATTTCTATAAAATTGAAGCGCGTGGATCTTTCTATAATATTTAAGCGCGGGGCTTTTTGTTTAGTATTGTAGCGCGGCGTATGTTCTAAAGTATTGTAGCGGATGGATGGCTCATTCTTCAGTATTTTAGCGCTGGACTCTTTCTATAGTATTTGAGCGCTGGATTCTCGCTGTAGTATTGTAGCGCGGGACTAATTATGTAATATTGCAGGGCGGGCTCTTTCAATAATATTGTAGCGCTGTTATCTTTCTATAATAGTGTAGCGCGGGACGCTATCTATAATATTGTATCGCAAGCTTTGCTTCTTAAATATTCTCGCGAGAGGCTCTGTATGTAGTGTTGTAACACAGGTCTATTTCTGTAGAAAGTCGTTACGTACTATTTTAGAGCTTGACTTTTCGATAGTATTGTAACACGGGACTCATTCTATAGTATTTGAGCGCGATAGTCGTAAAGTACTATTTTAGAGCTTGACTGTATGGCGGGGCTCTTTATTGTGTATTGCAGCCGGTGCAGCGCTCAACTATTTAAGTAATATTGTAGCGCGGGATTGTCTCTTTAATATTGTTGCATGTGGAACTTTGACCATTGAAATGTCTGAAGTATTGTAAAGCGAGACTCTTTCAGTTGTAATGTAGCCATGGGCTTTTATATAGACTTTAAAGGGATCTTTTCACGGTTTGGTAAATTGACACAATTGAAAAAAGTTGTTTCAGATTCGCAAATTTTCGTTTTAGTTATGATATTTGTGAGGAAACAGTATTACTGAACATTTACCATAGTCCAATATAGCCATTATATGTATCTTTGACGATTTGAAAACATAAAAATTATAAAGCGTTGCAACGCGAAACGATTGAATAATTTTGAAAGCTCTGTTGTTGTCGTTTAAATTGACGAAACTACGAAGATTGCTTATATACAGTATAAAATAATTATTCTGTGTATACTCGGCTGCATAGCCGAGAGGGCTAATGCGTTTTTACTCCAGGACTTCGGGGGTAACTGATTCGAGCCCTGGTGCCGGCTTCTTTTTTTATCTTGTTTTAATTTAATTCTTGATTTTTTACTGGAGCTTTTAAGATCCAATGTTTACATTTATCAATATAAAGCATTTAATGGCAAACTTCAAAATATGCCAAAATCTGTGAAAAGGCCCCTTTAAGCGGGGGAATATTCTTTAGCATTTAAGAACGGGGCTCTCTAAATAGTAGTGTAGCGGCTGAATCTTTGTTTAAAGTATTTAAACAGCTCGGGTCTCTTTTCAAAGCATCACACATCGTACAATGACTTTAAATTGCTATCTTGTCTTTCTAACATTTTTGTTTGCTAGCTTACCGAGGTGACTATTATCATACGCATTGACTATACAATATTATTGTGTACGGTCTAAATTACAAATTGCATTATGACAAACAGGTTTACATAATTTATAATATAATTTATTTGAGATATAGCCTAAAAAAAGATGTTAATTATTTCATTACAACAAGGTTGTTTTATTAATTTTGGTAAATCATTATATACAGCCATATTGAGTGCATTATTTTATTTTTGCATTTATTGGATGGACTACAATATCCTTCTGAACGACAATATCTTATTCCCTCGTGACGTACATGACGTGTGATGTTTATAGTTTATACAACTAAAGAAAGCTTTGTCGTAAGCTGCGTAGTAATGTAATGAATGACATAAACACAAACTAAATAGTTGGTGTGGTACAATTAAGTAAATAATAGCTTTTGATGTTTGGTGGGCTGATTAATGCCATTCTTCTGATCCAAAGATATCCACATAACTCAGTTCAACCTATATGTATGAAGGCCTTACTCTGGGAAACCTGGGTTTTCCCATAGCGAGGCTCATGTATCTAAGGTCAAATGCATTTGATTTCTTAGTCTCATTGAAACCATGCCAAGACCGTTTCCTGGGTGAAATCAGTATTAAGAGAACCATAATATGTCGAAGATGAAAGCCCCGCTGTAAACAACTTGCACTACGGAGTCAGCTAACTAGACCGCTTCATGCAACACAGGAAAATACACATGCCTCCATGTCAAACAGCCTAATTAACATTATGGATTGCGGCTGGATACCATTATATAATACACATGCCTCCATGTCAAACAGACTAATCAACATTATGGATTGCGACTGGCTACCATTATATAACAGAGCATACGCGTTTCAGTTTTGAGCTGTTGTAATTTCCAATAAAATTATCCAAACGAGTGACTACGTATACTTCATATATTTGGTGGGAAATATTGAAATGAACAAGACAATTGTATTATGTTTATACACTGTTTGAATTTATAAAAATGAGTCGTTTTGATATGTATAACGGATTCATAAAAGTTAACTTTCTTTATATGTTTTATGGTATTTGTCACAACTTAAGTTGTTTGAAGTATGTTAACATTTAACATTTACTTAAGTTTAGGAATTGTAATGTGCACATTTTAAATGAACGGATTTTTTTCTAAATGTTTTTGTCATTGTCATAAGATTCCATTATTTGTCATACCATTACATTAATGTCTGCCTGATACAACGATGCCTGATATATTTCTTTAATTGGGGTAGGCCATATTACGTGGAATCAACTGTAAAGTCATCATTTCTGGTACAATACAATAAGATTCAACAAAAAAAAGCAGTTTGCTACCAAGAAGTTATATATTTAAGAAACAAAACACAACAAAAACCGCAAACAATATATTTCACAAATATAAAGGAAATGAGGTTATTATTAACTTAACCAACATCAAACATCATATTTATTCCCGCTAATGATTTTCTATTGAGTGTTAATATAATGATAATGATACACATATTACGGAATCAGTATTAAGCTTTTAATAAATAATGTAAGAAAAACGCTATACTCGATGTAGAGGAACATTGCTAAAATATGTGCTTACATGATGCAAGGCCGATCCGACCATATCAACAATACTTTTATTACAAGCAGTTGTAATGAATGCAATTTTCTTTAATTATTACAACAAACTATTAGAAGATGAAGCGTGTACAACAGGAAAGCAAATGAGGAGACATGCGCAACAGGTTATTAGTTACAATAATCCAACTCCCAGCTTGACCATTCTTATATTGGCACATTATCAAACGTGTACATAAGGTTAGTAGATAAAAAAGTGGAGTTTAATATTTTTAGGTCGTTTTGTCAAACATCCTAAGATGTGGGTTGTCGTCACTTAGTTTACACTTAGTTTGCACGTGTAAATGGTTTATCAACGCAGAATTCTTAATTAAATGATGAATCGAATTTGACATATTTCTTTCAAGGTGACCGCACACGATTTTGTAAATTCCACATCGAGATCTATCATATTTTTACACATTTGCAAACCGTTATGCAATGCATTTCGAATCGAACTTGTTAGTGCTCAAACTATTATTAAATACAATCCGTAACATTTATAGCATGAACAAATCGTTTATTGCACACTTATGTTTCCTTTTTGAAAAACGTTCGATTTACTTTTAGATAAAACTATGTTTAATTAAAACATAAACATTACCCATATGTGTTGATGTACACAGTCGTCGAATCTGTGCAAACATGAGTATTTTATTGATAACAAGATGAAGTTTTCATCATAAACATTCCAAGATGTTAAGCAGGTAAACGTACTTAAACAGATACGTAGGTTGGAACACAGCATAATACCAACATTTCTTCGTGCACACATTGACGTCACTCAGTCTAAAATGCACCATGAATTCTGAGCGATTACAACACCCCATCCTTTGTATTACTCAGTCAATAATCTAAAATGCATTCACATCAATTATGTTAGAAAACCCAATGAGGGTAATCTCCTTGAAGTGAGCGATGTTTCTTTTTTAGAAATGAATCATCAAATGTAAGAAATTTCAAATAGTAATGTGCCTACTGCATCACCTCATTAATCTGATTACAGTTAACAAAACAATCGCACGACCTAAAAGTTAATTACAAACAAAATAACACAAAATAGTATAACGAAAATGCATGTTTCATATGTTGTTTAGCACATAAAAGAAGTCACTTTCGATTTCAAAATATAAATTGAGTTTCTAGCCATTATATTTGACTAATGCAGACCATTCCTTAAAAATAAACAACATAATGCGTGATAAAACTTTAACCATAACATTATCAATCCTTCGCTTTATCTACATATTTTGAAAGAAAAAGAACGTTTCTAAGCGGATACTTCACCCTTTCGATCACATTAAGGTTAGACACCACAAAAACACAATTCCTTCAGCGATTAAACCTCCGAGAAGCATTATCAATCCCTACCACCATTACACACCTCGTTATGATGGTTTATTCGACTATTATTATGAGTAAACAGTTTATATTTAAACAATTATTTAATTATATTTTCTATACATGTTTCACTGTAAACAATCCCAGACCTTACAGGAAGTTTCACTTATGAATGTAGCGGCAACCGTTCCTTTGGGGGAGATAACATTGAGGAAATGTTTTATGATAAAACAGCACGATATCAATTGTCATTGTATTTGCATCTTTAAAAATAAACTAATTTAAGTGTACGTTTATTAACATAAAACCGTAAACCTTCATACATGTACAGGTATTAATACGTCAAAGTAATCGAAATGTAAAAACCTATTAAGTGACATATAAGGGTCCCGACAATAATCTGTATTAGAAGTTAAAGAATTGACATGACGCCTTATCTATGATCGCTCCGCCCACTTAATCACGTTGCTCAGTGGGTAGCAAACCTAGACAAGCTAACACCACAATGGCTTTATTGCCTATATACTGCATGTAGATTAACGCGATATTCCGGATTATTTTTTTATGGACGTTTTGACACAATATAACACTTTTATAAGGGGTTTGTGTCATTTAGTTGTTCTGCGAATGCAACAAATATACGTTTATAGAGACCATCAGCTAATTATAACGGTTTTTTCGATAGATGAATAACGCTCTCAAACGCTTGCGCGCTGACCGACATCGAACCTGTTATTACGTGTGATGGTGGTATTAGCAATAAATTAACACTTCTTCAACGGCATTTTCCCAGGTTATTTACGAAACATTTTCACACGTATATTTGACACGAACTAGCGCTTTAAACTGGGATTTCGGTGAAGTTTTACACGCTTTCTGACACCGAGTGTACCAAAATCCCACATGTTATTACGTATAAAAGTGATATTAATAATATTAAACATTGCTTATGAGAAATTTATCAATCACTATAATTGAAAGTGCAAGACAGCACAATAAGTTTGGTCATTGTCATATATAAAGTAGCGCTGTATGAAGGGGAATTCAGTAAAGCTACCTGTATCAGACGCTGGCGCAGGTACCATCTTCTCCAAAAGTCGGCATTTATTGGTTATATCAGTAATAATAAATCTTATCATGTGGCACTTATCGATTCGATTCTATTAAAATTGAAACATATAATCGTTTTCACTTGTCTCTGACACACACAAAACTCGATTTATAACGGTGATTTCGTTAAGTTAGGCAAAGTTGGTACCAATTTTCTCTATTATTCTACGAGCACACGTGATATAAGTCATACTTAATAATGCGTAGTTATTTCTAACATAACATTTCCAGTTTTTTAAATAAATAAATGCTCCATAAGGGTGATCTCGGTAATTTTACACATTGAAGCTTCCACTTGCTCCTGTCAAGACCGCATTTCCGCGTTTGAAATGGTATACATGTGTATTTAATTAATCAAACCTATGAATACCGAATGTGAGAGTTACATAAAACCTATTCACACCGTTTTTGCCTTATTTCATTTCCGCTTTGTTTTTCGATCAAATCAAACGAAATCGTTGAAAAAAATGAGAACTAGGCATTCGGTTCAAAGGTGGATTAAAAAGCGTTTATTGGTGACATCACATGTCTGCACATGTGAAGATACCGTAATTAATTTAATATATCGCGTGTCACCTTCTAATAACATGGTAATGGCAATAAAGTGCATTACTATCAGAGTAATGAAACACAGCACAAATTAGGCCTCATGCTGGGTTTTATTTCTCTTTCAATAATGCAGATGAACCTCGCTTCTGTATATTAATGACCTAGTAACTAATAAAACTTTTTTTTTAAACGTGAAATATTATGTGATAATGAGATCAATAACATAAACTATTTAAATCTGTTAGTATATCCGATAAAAATATATTATAATTGTCTGTGACAGTGTTGACGTTCAGTTGTTCGTGGTGACGACCGCATGCATCTATACATCTCTTACACTTCTCGAGATCTCTTTTCGGCTTTGGAAACGATACAAATTAAATGTCACCAACTAATCTTTCAGGATATCGATTGTCCGAGTTACATAGTCCCCATCGACACCGTTTGTCCATTTTAAATTTACTTTTGTAAAGAGGAAAACAAACGAAACTCGCTAAAGTAAAAGTGAACCTATACATAGCTTGTCTAGAAAATGGCGGACAGTTCGTTGCTAACTAACGCGCCCGATTAATCGATCGCTGATTGGTAGATCAGTTCTTAGATAAGAACTTTATTGACAGGCGGCGTCATGTCAATTAAAATAAACACATACAAATTTAAGTTAAATACGTATGATAGCATAGTATTCATTTGCGACTTAGTCCAGATCATGAGCGAGCATGAAACGCTGAACATTAGTTTTACAGCCTAAAACATGAATGGAATTATCATTAATATCATCTAAATACTGAATTATATTTATCTTTATAAGCAATGTAACAGCTATATCGTTTTCTTTTGGTTTTAACTAAGTTTTGGCAACGAAATGAGTTGAAAATATTCATAATAATATACGTAGTAAAGTTATTCACGTACGACATAATTAAAAAATAATTTAATATTTATCGACCCTTGATTAAAGGCACGCGGAGCAACAACCTACTAATAGTAACCAACGTAAAAATAACAAAAAACTATAAAATTTTATGAAATATTTTAAAATGATATTTAACTTTCTGTTATACCTTATGATAAAAAATGACATTTCTGCATTAAAATAACAGCAATGAAAATAAACAAATTGTTATTTTCACCGATGAAAATAACATATTTTCGGAATTCCTTTTTCTATTTTTAGATTATCGAATTAAATCGTACTTCCCTTGTTTATATCCTTGTTTATATCTTTGCTATGATCACGAGTAAAATAAAATCGGTATTCCACCGAATCCAACACATTTTCTTTTAATTGTATGCTCTTTTTACCGTTTATTTACATTGTAAAAGAGTTAAACTGACGAATTTCCCTGGAATAATGACGTCATTTCGTCAACAAAATGATGTCATTTCGTGGACAAAATTACGTCATTTCAATGTATTGAGGCTAGCCATGGGAGAAAAGGTCACTTTTCAGCGAAAGGGAAATTATTATTAATTATTTTCTTGAAAACTGGGCATAAAAGAAACAGAAGTTGTGTTCATGTCAGTGTAAGATCGTTTGTTATTTCACTCGTGATCATAGAAAAATAATAGTTTCACTCGTGGCTGCGCCACTCGTGAAAATATATTTTCTCTGATCACGAGTGAAATAACAAACGATCTTAACTGACATGAACAAATGTTCTTTATATATTTATTAGACTCACTTTGGTATTCTCATACTATCGGAGAGTTTACCGTTGAAATTAAATATTGCATTATTTCGATAATGCTATAGCCATGTTAAACACATACTCACATTCAAACAGCCATCAAAAAATACTATTAATTACCAACTACTGGCCAAACAATTACTACAATATTGTTTCCAACAGTTTAGAAAAAATAATACCATATGCTATTTCTAGTCAGGATTAACCATAACCTTAACCCTAACCCTGACCCTGGTCATGATTTGATAAACGACAGTATATTGGCGAAAACGTTCGATTTATGCACGAATATACTATTTTTTTCAAATAAATTCAATAATCATGGTTAAAATGTATTTGCTGAATCATGAAGGCTGTTTGACTCGTCAAATAATGCATTCATGTTTTAATGTTTGGAAAGAATGAACTCCGGGAAATCTCCTAAAAATAGTAACACGTATTCTACACAAATATAAACAGTCCTATGACAAACACATTTTTTTTCTCTAACAACTTTAATAAAAAAACGAGAAGTTAGACAAGAATTCCCTCAATTTTTAACATAATGTATTGTATGTATTGCGTTTTCATGTCAACATATACAGTCTAGTGAACATATACAAGGCATAACACAGCATACTGTTGGCGAAATTAAACACTTGTTGCTGACTGTGCTTATTAATACTCTTACGTAGTTAAACTATAGACTCGTTTCGCGAACTAAATTTCGTCGTTGATTTTATTTGGTCAATCATCAGGTCTGCATAGATAAAAAAATGCAGAGTATTGAACATTGGCACATAGACACTATAACATAGAATTAAGTAAATAATTGACATGTCTACGGAGTTCGAGTCGAACTATCGCATTAGGAATCCCTTAAACAAATATAAACACAGCAAATACTGAATACTGAACGATAACACACCAAATAAAACACATTTTTAATTTTGCATTGAACATCGATCATAGTTGCTTGTGTATATCGTTTGGAGTCGTTATCAATATGACGAGGTAAACGAAACCAGACACACGTTAGATGATACATAGGGTTGTGGTGCTGAACATAGTGATAGTTATTTATGATTACGCGATTTATGTTGAATGTGTTATTATTTAATGAAATGTTGTCCTTTTCCGAGCTTGGTTGTCAGAATTGATGTCCGTGCTTTTTGGTTCTTACACTTGTGAGTATGGCTAAAACTTAAGTACGTTTTAAGACAAGCTATGCCTATGAAGTATTTGATGTAGTTTATGTTGAATTAGTTTTAATATACATTTGGTGGTTATCGATATGAACTTAATTAAATCAAGGTGTGGCTTTACTTAAATACTTTATATATTTATATCATGTTACATGTTCTGACTTTTTCTACGCACAGAACTTGCTAGTTCTATAACACATGTTAGACGAAGTTTCTTCACTTAAATTATTGCAAAAGTATAACCATAAAGCTTAGTCATACGTAAGACTCAGCAGCGGTTTCTTTTTTGAGCGGTTTTGAGATCTTGCAAGTTGAGATTACAAACTAAAAACAATCTGGGGGAAACGCAATTAAGTGAAGATGATAATTTATATTATTATTTGAACATCATCAGCATATACACGACGAGTGAACTCAACATTTAGCGATCATGCGGGATTCATAAACGACATTGTTTGAAGTCACTCCGACTGTTTTCAATTGTGATATGTCGTTCTTTTGGATGGGTCAACATTGGTTTTGGGATCTTGCAAGCTGAGTTTACAAAACAACAAACTGGGAGCAAACGTTACTTAGTGAATATGATATCAGTGAACTTACAATAAGGCGACCATGCGGGATTCATAAACGACATTGTTTGAAGTCATTCCGCCTATTTCCGATACTGCTTTAACATTTCCTTGGATGGGCAAACACTATCGTAAAGTTTCATTTAATAACCTCACAGGCATAGCGACAACACAATTTAATACTAATAACACCTCATGATAACAAACACACATTTTAATGTATCCATTTACTTTCGATGTGTGTATGTTTTGGTACGCATGATTTATTGCGCCTGTACGCCAAATTTTACAATTGCATTTTACCTTACGTGCACGAAAATAAACATTACTCAAAAAGCAATAAATCCTGCATCCTTTAAAACCATCACCTGCTACAATAGCAACCGATGAACCCTAGTTCCAAAGAAACTTAAATTTGCATAACATTAAAGAGAGTAGCAACATACCGGTTAGCGAAATTTGGCGTAACGATCAAGCCGGTTGCTCGGTTAAGCCCTCTTTTCCTGGTTTGCGGATACTTAGTCGAGGTGGCTGACCTTGATGTCCGCAACTGATGAAGTTTGATATTCTGAAGTACTGCGAGTATACTATGACCATTGACTTATGTAAGAAATATATTAAATTAATAAATATGCATACACAATTCCAACTACAAACATAGTATCATAGAACGTGACCCATTTATGGAGATAAAATTAATTAAGAAACAATTTATTTACACCCACGCTTACACAACAACAATAACTCACTCTACTACATATTCTGACAAAATGCTAGTAAGTACTGGTTTCCAACAGTGATAAATATTATAAAATATGGAAATAATAAATTTAGGCAAATAGTATAGACCTGATAATTGCGTTAGCCGGCTATCAACAATTGTCAAATTGGCTTCAATTTGCAATTTATGTCTATAAGTTAAACGTCAATCACTGAAAACATTTTTTTTAATTAATGCACTAAACCTATCATGATTTACTAAAAATACTTGTGTTTGATACTTCAGAAGGATTAACGCACTCGCAATTTATAAATGAGTCTTATATATGCCCATTAATTGGTTAATTGATATATTTAACATTTTCACATCAACGGTCCATTATAAACATCCGCCATATTGTGAACTCCGCTGCCTCCAATAATCATCATCAGGCGAACCTCGCTCATAGTCTCGTACATGCGTCTATGTATTGCGTGCAATATAACATCTGAACTATCAACCACCCAGTTCTCATCCCTACAGAGTTTCACTCTGTTCATCTGCGCAAGATACAGCAAATCGAGCTCCATTTTTCTGCAGTTGAACCATCGAAAGGGTTCAGGGTGAGGGATTAGGGCTTGTCGTATCTTTGGAAGTCTCATTATCATTGAAGGGCCTTCATTCATCATTTCTGTAATCGTTGATATCCATGTACTCTTCTGTTCCTCCTCCAAACCACAGGCTGTCATCAGATTTCTATCTGGAATCATGTAATATTGCAGCTCTCGGGTGAACAACGCAACTCTAAGCGCATCCAATCCTTCATGCAACAAGTGTAACATACTTTTGTCATGAAACAAGGACTGAGGATTATTTTCCGCTATCCATAATACAATGGTTTTTAAAGTGTACGATAAAACTTCTTTCTTACGTGGCTTTAATACATCGTTCTTTATCATTTTCAATAAAACATATAATTTAATTTGAGTGTCATTAAGATTGTATACTAGTTCGATCTCACCGGTGTTGAAACAAACTCTCCATTCAACATGTTGATATTGACTGCCTTTAAATCCAACAGGCGTAAGAAATGCACCAAGTGATACGACTTTCTGAACGACTTCCGGTGGAGGCCAGTGGCGAGGTCTTGCGGCCCATGTTGACAAGATGTTGGGGCAAAAGTAACGTAATGCTTGTACCATGTCGGTATGTACTATTCCCATATATGTTCCGGGGATGGACGGCCCTGCACGGTCATGCAGCACCGTGTGTGCTGAAGGCTAGAACAATAACTTACATGTACATCACTGCTTAGAAGGGAAACGTTCTACCACTGAAATAATGAACTTTAAATAAAGATTGCAAAGCCAAAGTCATGTCCTGGGACCATTAAAACATGTATTTTCGGAGTTTACCATGTGTAGAAAGCGAGCTTTTGGTGTATTAAGATCCCACTGTGTGGTAAGCTAATTTAATGTATCGTTTTAAGAAGATAAGTACTAGTAATTACTTTGGGGACCAATAATTGATAATAATCATGCATTGCTTTTAATTTTTACATGCATTCAATCAGAGTACAATACAATGCTTTTTTAATATCATAGGAACGATACGAATTATGTTGTGTGAAATATTATCCTTCTCATTAGAAACCATCGGTAAATAACTTTACATCTTACATGGGCTCGGTTGGATACACTTACTTGTCTAGGGAACCATTCTGGTGCATCACGTCTGGCGCCGTCTTGAGCAATCTATGCAGTATCGCAAAAAGATATAAGGCACCTGAATGCCGCTTAGATTAGTATAGTAATAGTACAGTTTATTGTCATTAAATGGGGATTGTTCAACAATAAAATGCACCCTCGTGAACACTTCTGCGCATAATTCAAACAAGTCTCCAATGCCACGTGCGCGGCACTAAAGTAAGGTGCATTTACGCTTATGTATATAAGTTAGCCAATTCGCTTACAATTCTTTTCAAAAATAAAAATGCGTATGAGATGGCGTCTGTTCGTATTACAGATGCTTTTATACGAAACATGCTTTATCTCGAGCGCAATACTGGTCTTTAGTTTGAAAGCAAGGGGAAGGTGCAGACATGTTGTGTAGTTTTCGATATATGGTCCGTAGTTTTTCATAGCCAGTCACTGAAGTAAATGACGTAATGGATTTAACAATATGATGCTTACCTTTGCCATGAACTTATGATGACGCTGGGAGAAAATTGTACTCGATAAGAAGTCATTCCGCGGCTTCTCTTTAATCCCAAACTATGAAATTAATGGTATTCAATTTCTATTGAATATAAAGTTACTAATCCAATAACGAATTTAACAGCGTCAGTGAGGAGTTTTTAACTAATAATAAGACTTAAAAAATGCTAAACTCAATGATCGACAAACATTTTTTGCTTAAATGTTTGCTTTTCTGATGCCATGTGACCAATTTAAAACCATATTTATATAAAAAGTTGTATTGAATGCACCTGTCTTTTCTTTCTATATGTAAATGTATAACAAATGAGTACATTTAAATACATAATATATTGTATGACGATATCTATATGATTACTCAATACAATTACCGAAAATATAATACAAGTCTCCGTGACCAATCGGAAAGGTTGATTAAAGGGTCGAAGGTTGAAAACTGGTGTCTCGCTAGTCATATGTGCTGGTAGGCACGATGGACAACGTTGCTTTATCAAGGATTTAAAGATGCATTTGGTTTAATTCACCTATGCAGAAGAAACAATAGAAAGAACAAAATAGTAAATCTGCTGAAATGTTTGAAAAAACAATCACCTTGCCCGTAAAGAAACAAGAGGACCATGATGTTCCTGAATCGCTCACCTGACTAACCTTGGTTCATTAACTTCTATCAGACTATGGCTAGCTAGTTCATATTAATAAATTAAGTTGCACAAGTGGTCAAAATGGAAGGTCATCAAAGTGCATAAGTTCATTTTAAGGAATTGAGTTGAATTATATATAATATCAACCCAGATTCAAACAAGATAAACAATCTGACTAAATTTCATACAGCTCTGATTAACTGTGACCTCTATCGTCTACAGGAAGTTTAACAATTATTTGATCAGATGTCCCATATACAATCCCAAGCAAAATTTCATCAATTAATACATTCTTACAAAATTTTATTAAGACGTGATGAAAACTGTGACCTCTTTTATCTACACAAGTTTTTTTCTAGAATTGGCCCGGTGACCTTATTTTTGACCCCATATGACCCATATACGATTCAAAATTAGATATTATCAAGATAAACATTCTTTGACCACAACAAATTGATTAAATGTTCGACGGTTTGCCGCACCTATAAATCTTAAAACGAAATACAAAATATATGTATTTTTATTTTGCGCCCGCATCAACAAATTTGCTGTGCAACTATGAATTAAATGATTTGGTTTAATTTAGCCCACATATTTTACGACATAGACTGTTATAACGCTTTGAGTTATTAGATATCTTTACAGATAATTTTAGTAATTTTATATTTCAGCCGCATCTGCATCAGGATGTGAAATGTTGCCCGTATGCGCACGATTTGTAAAAATATGTTATAAACTTGTTGATATTGATTACGTTAAAATATAAAACAAGGGAGCCAAGATGGCCTTAGTTGATAGGAGTCGGTTCATTCAATCTTTAACAAATGTGAAACTTGACCTAGATATTGTCCAGGCAAACATCCTGGTCAAGTATCATTATTATTGAGCAAAAACTCTGGCGTATCGAGTGTTTACGAGGTTTTTGTAAGATTTGACCTGGTGACCTATAGTTTGACCCCTCATAACCAAACATCGAACTTTGTTTACAAAAATAAATATTATGACAAAGATTCATCAAATCTGAAACAAAATTGTGACCTCTAGAGTGTTTTCAGGGATTTTGTATAATACATGTATAATGAACATTTTTACAATCTAAGGGCAATGATTTTGGCATATTTTATGCGATTTTGCTCATTGTCAAACCTTACTGAGATATTGTTGCCATATAGCTTCTCAGCAACTTTGATAAAGAATTCTTGATACATGTGAATGCTAGAATGTTTACAAACCAAATGTGGGCGGACGGACGGCGGACAAAGACCAACCCTAAAACCTGAGCAATCAGGTGAGCTTAAAAAGTGTTTTTTCATCGATCTTAGCCCTTTTCCAACATGTCCGAGATATAAATAAAGCCAATGTATTGACTTAGTTGCACGATGATTAAGCACAACAAATGACTTCTACACAAAGTTTCTCTATAGTCATATAAGGAAAACTGGCCCATCCCGCCTGGCGGCCATGTTTTTTGACCGATCGGGAACATATTCAAAGTCATCTGAGATATAAACAAAACCAATATTTTCACCAAGGTTCATAATGATTGGGAAAAACATGTGACTTCTAGAGTGTTCACCAGCTTTTTTACTGTGTTAATATAAGAAAAATAGGACCCCCTCCCCCTAGCATCCATGTTCTTCAACGGACAGGATGCATTTTCGAACTTAACTCTTGTATCTAGAAAAAAAATATTCTGACCAATTGTTATTAAGATTGGGCCAAAAATGTGAATTCTAGAGTGTTCACATGTTTTCACTATATACATAAATACATTTAGCGAAAACTGGCCCGCTCCTTGGAGGCCATGTTTTTTCACCGATCTGGACCATTTTCGAAATCATCCGAGATATCAATACAACCAAAGTTTTGACCAAGTTTCATGATGATTGGGCAAAATTTGTGACTTCTGGAGTGTTTACAATATTTCTTTATAGCCAAATTAGGAAAACTGCCTCGTCCACTGCATTGGCGGCAAGGTTTTTCAACGGACAGGAACCACTTTTTAACTCAACCAACATATCATTCAGACAAACATTTTGACAAAGTAACATGAAGATTTGTCATGAAATGTTACTTCTAGAGAATGTACAAGGTTTTTCTTTTTTCGACCTAGTGGTTGTAAATTCATATGGCAATTATATTTGTGTATAGACGATTAATGTGATTACCATACTGTTCCACTGGTCTTTTAAATACAGCCACATATTGCACCTAGGAAAGTAAGACATCCAACTTTTAACAAATACGCATCAACAACATATTAAAGAGCCTTTTCCCCAAGTTAATTCTTTTTTATTTTAAATTATGCCCTACTTCGAAGATGAGGTGTTATATTGTTTTGTTGGATATCGGTCGTTCTGTCGGTAGACCAGTTTGTTTCCGATCAATTACTCGTCCACGAACTGACCGATTGGCTTTAAACTTCTCATGTGGATTTGCCTTGGAAGTAGATAACCCCTTTTGAAATTGTGGTCACTAGGTCAAAGATCAAGGTCAGTGTCACAATAAGTGTGAAAATAGTTTCCAATCAATTACTCTTCAACGAATCGACTGATTGGCTTGATATTTCACATGTGCATTGGCCTTGGACATAAGATGACTTCTATTGAAATTGAGGCCACTAGGTCTAAGGTCAAGGTAACTGTCACAATAAGTGTGAAAATCGTTTCCGATCAATAACTCGTCAACTGATTGACCTTTGAGCTTGATACTTCCCGTGTGCATTTACCGTTGAAAGTAGATGACCCCTAATGTAATTGGGGCCATTAGGTCAAAGGTCAATGTCACTGTTTTAATAAGTGTGAAAAATCATTTCTGATCAATAACTCGTAAACGGATTGACCGATTGGCTTGATACTTTACATGTGCGTTGGCATTGGACAGTAGATGACCCCTATTGAAACTGGGGTCAATAGGACAAAAGTCAAGCTCATTGTCACGATACGTGTCTAATCGTTTCCGATCAATAACTCGTCAATATCTTGTCAGATATCCTTCATAATTCACGTGTGCATTTGCCTTGGACAGTAGATTATCCCTATGTAAATTGAGGTCCCCACGTCAAAAGTCAAGGTATCTGTCTCAAAAAGTTTGAAAATCGTTTCTGATCAATAACTCGTCAATCAATTGACCGATTGGTTTGATACTAGACGAGCCCATTTTCCTTGGACACTAGGTCAAAGTTTAAGGTCACTGTCAAAATTAGTGTTAACATCGTTTCCGGTCAATAAGGCGCCAACAAATTGACCGATTCGCTGGATACTCCACATATGCATTTGCCTTGAACAAAAGATTGCCCTTATTGAAATTTGGGTCACAGTTCAAAGTCCTGTTCAGGGTGGCATATGTCTCCGACCGCGGAACTCTTGTTAACAATCGGTCCCAGTGAAAATAAAAAGGTACATCATAAGCATGTGTTTCCTTGGAGACATTTCATAATTGTCGACACTTAAACGTTTTTAGTGCGTTGGTTGTTTTTTAAATATAAAAAGTATTAACAAAGTGGCATATTTTCGAGTAAGCAACATTCTTATTTTTGAGCTTTTTTCATACATGTTAACTAAAAAAAAATCAAAATTCAGATACCGTACGAATTCCTTATCGCCTGCCTTTAAAAAAAAATGTCCAGCGGTAGTAAGTACAACTGTTCATGAAAATCCTAGAACTTAGTAAAAACTGGCCTATTTACAATCTAGATATTATTCAAAGAAAGTGTTTATAAACAGTTTGATTGTGTTGACAGAGTGTATATTTCAAAAAGTGCCCATTAAATTGAAAAAAAACAGTGAATAAAATACTTTTACATCTTTAATTAAATTAACTAGCTATGTCTGTTTGATTTCTATATTTTGATATTTTTTATAATTTTCACCGTCAGTATGATTTCAATATAAATCGTGCAAATCCGCTAATTTGCGTTTAACATGTATGCACCAAATCGGCGAATAATTGATGGCCAGATGTTATATCAGAGAATTGATTGTGTATGTTCATCTTTATTTATCATATATATCAACTTTACCGGGACATAACCACATGATTGATACCTTAACGCTTATATTACATGTATGTTATTTATGTGTTGTTTTAGCTAATATGTTGGATTTCTATGGTGGCATACTTCTGCATAAGATAACCAAATGCTGTCATACACATGTGACGAAATTTCATGAACACTTTCGAATTCAAAATGGAATTTTCAATAGGTTTATCGAAACATCTCTCTGTTTAAAGTCCATCAAGGTCTTCATATTCAGGTTAAGAATGCGCTTAAGTTCATCTATTGTTTTTGTTTAATTTTCTTTTTCCATTAAAACAGTGCTTTATTTTTGAAAAAAAACATATGGTTAAATATTAATTAAAAATACTGGCAACTATCTAGAAATAACTATTGTGTCATATTCCTGCATACCAAAACCTGTTACTTTTCAGACTATTATATTCAGAAGTGGGCACTTACTTCATAGTATCTACTTGATAAAAAAAGTTAAAGACTTAAAAAAGCAAAACGTGTTGATATACATTTTATGTTTTCTTACACATTTGTTTGAAGTTTTCATGTTTCGCTGGAATACATACACAATTATTTGACAGCATGATATAAATGTTTCTTGCACTACACTATGTTTGAGAATTGAATGCTGTGTGTTTTTAATTGTATGATAAGGCAATCGCCATTAAAAGATGCTTAGTAATGTAATTACACTTATAGATCACGATGCTTTTTATCATTACTAGTATAAGTTTCGTTTTGATAAATTATCGCCTTCGTCTATACGGTTATTCTTTTTAAGTAGTACGTTCATTTTTATTTACATTTATTTTCATTTGCAAGATGATGATCTGAAATATTAACTAGATTACCTTTATGATGCTATATTCTTAAATATTTTTGTTCAAAGAAGGGATGTAGTTAATAATTGTTCGTAATTTTATTTCATCGTTCGTCAAAAAGTTGTAACTCTGTTGCTTTTGTCTCCTTCCTACCATTTATTAATTAAATGGTAATTAAATTGAATGCGTATTAATTCTCTTTTACTACTATTAAATTTGAGTTGCAATGCTATGAGTTTACATTTTATTTATACTAATATGTATCAGTAATATTGTTGGGCAAAATGTGAGATTGAGAGCACTTAAACCGGTTTAAACACACAGTGCTTAGCATAACCGTTCCAAGGCGGTGACCCCAGCTTTATTATCTTTTGTGCGTATGTTGTTTCGTATTGTACCGTCGTTTTGGCAATTTGATACTTGCCATAAATAAAGGACCACGAACGTGTGCATAATATGAATGCAATACTGCTGGAGCAACTGGAGTTTCACTTCGTTATATTACATAATATCAAAACATAGAATTGTTTGCATTTTTTTTTAAATTTAATTTATATTTGCATATGAATAAACAGTTAACATATAAAACACATAACATATTAACAATTCGTCAACTAATTTTCTTGTTTTCAGAGTGTACATGTTTGAATAACTGTGTTTTTTGTGAACGTATGTTGAATAGTATGCCTTTAACATAACAATCAAGTGATATTTTATTTTAATCGATTTTTATGCCACTCTTGGAAGATGAGGGATTATATTGTTTTGCTGGATGTCGGTCGGGCGGTCTGTCTGTCGTCGGTCTGTCTTTCGGTAGACCAGTTAGATTCCGATCAATAATACTCGTCAACACATTGACCGATTGCCTTGATATTTCACATGTGCATTGCCCATGGAAAGTAGATGACGCCTAATAAAATTGGAGTCGATAGTTTAAATGTCAAGGTCACTATCATAATAGCGGTAAAAATCGTTTCCAATCAATAACTCGTCAACGAATTTACCGGGCTTGATACTTCAGTAGATGACAGTAGATGACCTATTATAATTTGGGTCACTAGGTCAAATGTCATGGTCGCTGTCACACTAAATGCAAAATCGTTTCCGTTCAATAACTCATCAACGAATCGACCGATTAGCTTGATACTTCACATGCGCATTGGCCTTGGATAGTAGATAAGCCCTTTTGCAATTGGGGTCTCTTGGTCATAGGTCAAGGTCACTGTTAAAATAAGTGTGATATATCCGATCGATGACTTGTCAACGAATTGTCAAATTGGCTTGATACTTCACATGTGCTTTGGCCTTGGGCAGTAGATGTCCTCTTTTGAAATTGGGGTCACTAGTTCAAAGCCCTGTTTGGTGGGCATATATCTCCAATTGAGGAACTCTTGTGTTTTGTAAAGTTGGGGTTTTATACATTTACATCTAACGTCACAATTAATAAAAATGGATATAACATTGCGTGTTCTTTTCAAGATTTGTCTTTGTTATTTGATGATGTGTGTTTTGTTAAAATATCAAGTAATTAATTTTACAAAAATTCTTTTGTCGCTTAATACATCGATAAGTTGTTAATTCGACGACATTCATAATGTAGCAAACATAAATGTAACTGCTATTTTTGTATAATTTAACGTGTTCATTTTGTTCGCATTTTTCACATTGTTCATATCGATCTTATTTTACGATCAATTTAATATAAGGGGCCTACTTTTCACGGAACTTGTCATGATTGGCTCTTAACATTCGAGCGCTAAGAAAGCCTTGCACCAAAGATGCATCAATTGTTGAGCCTTTCTTAGCATAATTAACGTCATCTCAACAACACATACCGAATACCTTCTAGTGGTCTCAAATATACGTATGCTTTTAAGTTAACGAAAAAAAAACGTAATATTTGGTTCAGACATATACAATTTTATATGCTATTTTTTACGGATAATGTTTTCAGTAATAAAAGTAAAACTGTTGCAAATGCCTTTTTCTGTCTCGTTGTGTTATATTTTAAATATTCTTGCATTGTGTAAACCCCTAATCTTGATATTAAATAAAAATATATTTTTTTTAGGAAGTACATAGGCCATTGTTTTAAGAAAAACACCTTTACGTGTACATTGTTCCAGCCTTAATCATCCGTGATAGCAAAATCTGCAAAGCTGTGTGATGTTTGTATAAGAATATCGGTCACGGACAATGCATTGTAAGAACCATAACGTAATATTATAGAAGCAAACCATAATGTCAAAGTAATACAATGGTATCATTAACGACTATTGCGGAAACAATATGAAAGCGAACATAACCACTCATAAATAGCAGCATTTAGTCTTCTGACATTTACGTTATTGATCTTTATGGCAAATAGCTTTACACTGAATGAAGTTCATTCGAACCTGCCCATTCAAGCACTGACTAATACATCGTCAAAGGCCTCGTTTCAAAACAAACTGATCGCCATTTTCTTCCGCTACATCCTGGTCAGGCGCATAAGACATTTCCTCTCCTGTTGACAGACACAACAATGTTTGCGCCAATAGTCCGTCACATTTCTTAATTTCAAACAATATCGACTTTTCTTCCGACATGCACACTGTGGGGTCGTATAAGCAGCTAGAACATCGTGCTAAAATTGTATCAACGTGGTCGTCTTCTGAAATGATTATAAAAGCACGTTCATGAAGTCTAATTTAACAAACACCATTTATTTAAACAAGTAAGTAAGTATGAACATTGGTTGAGACAAGTATTTTTCGCCATTATACCCTTTATACCTTGTATAAATTGTTTAAATTCCGCTCACTTAACAGCCATACCAGCAAGAAAGTTATTAGAGTTGATATTGTATTCACATTCGCTCTTCTTTCCTCGACTACACGCTACGAATTTTCTTAGTGGGAGCTGTAATTGTGTTTTTAAGTTATTGACTGTAAACCACTTATAAGAGAGCTGAAAAAATGGTTGTACAAAATTGTAATTGTTTATTGGCTCTTATTTAGACGAGCGACGAAATTTAGCGTTTGTATGCAACCTGGAGATTATCTGCCTACAAAATGTACCACCAAGTTTCATGACGACCCTGTGAAACATATCGTAGTAAGAAAGCAGACAAGTATAATCATACTTGGTTTTTTTTATTATAATGCTTTATGTGATTGAGCTGGTTATTGAGCTTTTAGGCCCATAAATAGTACTGCCAAATTATGTAATGATCAATATTTTAACAAATATGTATGCAATACATGTAATTGATTATTTTCCTCAAGTTGATTAGATACATGTTCTTAAATAAACCGAATACGACTAGTGCTATTTCAATTATATGGTTTACATTCACTGCCCAAGGTCTCAATAAAGGAAAAAATAAACAAGAATGATTTTTGCAGTGAAAACCCCATAATTTGTTGCATTAAAACGCCTTAATAGTGGGTAATTCAATAAACCGTTACATGAATACATTTTTTGTCTAATACACCGATTCAACACAACAAAAAATATAAATAATTGTGAACAAAATGACATACGTATATATAACAAATCATTTGCGTTTATGGGTGATTACTTATTTTCTTGAACTGGCATTTGTAAAATATCAAACTAATGATTTATGTTATGTCAACATTATAATGACCTTGCATATGCTTCATAGACAGACCTCCATATGATATGTACATCGTATGACGATGGAAAGTAGAATTTTTCGTAAAGCATGGAACTTGGTAAAATAACCTCTCTACAAAATAAACACAGTGTTTATGAACAGTTTGACCGCGTATCTAGTTTAAGTGTCCACTATATCAAAATATATAGATGTGTTGCGTCAGTTAATATCTTTAATTTTGTGGTGGCATAAATCTACATTGAATTAACTTATCAATTTCATACACAATTGACAAATTCCCGACTACTTTTAAATTATAAATGAAATGTGTTTTGTTTGCGAAAGTTTTTTTCAACTTCTCTCTGGTCTTCATATTTAGTGCATTGATTAACATACGATATTTTGAGTGAGTGTTAAAACGTTGGTGCATTAAATTTCCTTTTCATAAAAAGTAATGCTGTTGTAGATTTTTTTGTCAAGAAAACGCTAAGCTTGTAAATAACTATTGACTAATTAAAAATAACTACCATCGAATACCACTGCATAACAGATCCTCTTACCTTTCGTAAAAAGTAGTTGTCAGAAATTTATGAAAAATTCGGAACATTTTATAATAATGTCCACAATTGATCTCTTTATTAAATCTTAACGGTCGTTCAAATCCTAAATAGTAAAAAAACAATTTGAAATTACCAATAACTCGAGACAACTAGCAACACATTATGATGTTTTTTTCTTCGAGAAAATTAAACAATTATCATGATTATTCTTTCGAAAACAAATAATAACAATAATTATCTACTACCGTCTGTGAATCTGCAGACAAGCAAGAACGTATGGCGTTCTGAGTTTTTTTGTTATTTATTCCACTAAACTCCAAAGTCAGAAGCCATTATGCTAGCAAGATTACATCACAATACCCAAACACAAAGGGACATGTAATGTTTTATTTAAATTTGACAGACAATCGGTCGGATATTAACATACAATATCAACTTAAAGATTTATAAACTCATAAAAGTTTCACACATTCATTCGATTTGTACTTGATAACGCTATGTATTTTATTTTGGCGGATAAATTTTCTTGCGAAAATTTCTTGTGGCGGAGAAAATCAAGTAGCTGACAGTCTCCTTTTGGTAGGCACATTTTTGGAAATTTCAATATTATAATAATTTAAGGGTGCTATTTTTGTGTGGCCAGTTGTCTTAGGATTGCTGAGTAGAAATCCATACTTGGGTGGTAACCTTGTGATTATTACAAAAAAATAGTTTCTTACAAAAAAATAGTTTTTTGTGGAGATGGGTTTTGCTCGGATATAGGTAACTCCCAGCTCTTATTTGGCTTTTATTTGGATAGTTAGTCATTTTGCGGAATTGCTTTACATTGCAGATTTGCATATTGCGGAATTGCTTTACATTGCGGAACTTTGCGGATTTGGATAACATTGTGATTACATTCAGATTTGGATAACATTGCGATTAATGTTGCGGCTTTGCTCACTATTGCTTATATTAACTTTGCATGAACTGTCAGCTACTTAAAATCAGGAAGGCCCCTTCGAGTAATCATTCCTGATTTACATGTAGTTTCGTATCTTTGATGTTGTGGCTCATTTTCTCTGACTAAAATTTTGTTCTTACCGAAAAGTTTAATTATTTTAACCTAGTCCATATGTTCTAGTCATTTGTTATTGCAAAGGAAAGGTTAAATAAAGAAGTTATAACTTTATTTTGTGTTATTCGAAATTCATATACTAAAATAATGCTGAACTTAGAAACCAAGCTTTTTAGAATTAAATCTAAGACATATTTTCACGTTTTAATTTTGTTAACAAACGGATATACTGCTATGATATTCTAATATAAAGAGCGTACTGTTTAAAGAATTGCATCAAATCCTCTATATAGTATAATTAAATCGCCATTAATCGTCGGCATCGTTTGCTTTTTAGTTTCAAGGAAAAACATCTTGTGTATATGTTCAAGCCTATAGGTTGTGTTCTGCAATAGTGTCATTCATGTTTGCATGGTCATGGTACAATTGTCATTAATACATTATTAAACTCACACACGAATGCACGCGCGCGCAAAAATGCACTGGATATATGATGAGTGATATCTAACAATAGTTTTAAAATAAAATGAAATGTCATTCATTCGTTTTTGAGTGTTGCCATTTACTTGGTGGAGCTGATTGGAAAAATACAATAAATGGCTTTTTTCTGACCCCTCATGTTATGGTAGAAATGCCTATGTGGCAAATGTTTCGGTATAAATAATTAACAATGTAAAATAAAAATTATTTGACATTTCAAATAAAGAACACATTTTATTTCTTTACGGATTATTAATCCGTTGTGTATTTTCCTGTTTCATTGTTGTTTATTTTGCAGAAATTAACATTGTAAAAGCCCCGTTATTATGATAAACAATAATAACATATATTATTATCGTTTTATTCGTTTATTCGCAGAATTAACAAAAATACTCAAATGAAACAAAATGTTTAGAACTGTGGTATGTTTGCGGTAAATTTGAGAATGACAACTTTACGTTAATATTATTCTTGATTTGTATCATATTTGTTAGCAAAATCTGTACAACATTATACTCCTTGATGTTTTTATAAAGTTTTTTTCACGGGTGATACGTATTAAGAAATATAGACTTACATAATGGAGGCGGAAAACTACAACGGGCGAGGCATGGTATGGTATTGCGCAAGGGGGGTGGGGGTAGAGGGTTAGGGTTAGGGTTTGGCTTAGTGTTAGGGGTCGGGTTAGGGTTTGGGTTAGCCTTAACCCAACCCTAACCCTAACCCGACCCCTAACCCTAACCCTTACCCTAACCCTTTTTTGGGGTTATCACCCCTGACCATGCCTCGCCCGTTGTAGTTTTCCGCCTCCCGCATAATAGTAGAAAAATATATTTTCAAAATAACGCAATGGTATCACGGAAACATAGTGAAAGTGAACATAACAATTCATTTGTAGTCGCATTAAGTCGCCCAAACTTGCACGTTACTGTTACTTATGGCACATAGATTTACACTGAATGAAATTAATTCGACCCTGTCCATTTAAGCAATTTTTTATACATCGTCCCAGGCCTCTTTTCACAACAAACTGATCGCCATTTTCTTCCGCTTCATCCTGCTCATGCGCATATGACACTTCATCTCCGGTAGACAGACACAACAATGTTTGCGCCAATAGCCCGTCACATTTTTTAATTTCGAACAAAATAGACTTTTCTTCCGCCATGCACACTGTGAGGTCGTATAAGGAGCTTGAACATCGTGCTAAAGTTGTATCAACCAGGTCGTCTTCTGAAATGATTCTACACGCATTTTCAAGAAGTCTAATAAACAAACGCTATTCATTTAAAAAGAACGTAATAGTGCACATTGCGTGAGACCGGTACTTTTATTAAGACATGCGCCATGCAATTTAGTTTTTTTATGCAACTTGGTTGAAATTATCTGCCTACAAATAGTACCCCCAAGTTTCATGACGATCCGATTGTAAGTAACGAGTTAAAAGAGCAAACAAGTTAAATATGCCTTCAATTTATTATAATGCTTACAGTGACCTTGCTGGTTATCAAACTTGGTCGAAATATTATGCCCAGAAAGTTTAATTCCAAGTTACATGATGATCCGATTACTAAGATCGCGGTGGTGTAGTGGATGAGGTGTCCGCCTAGCGATCGGGAGTTCGTGGGTTCGATCCCCACTCGGGGAGCATTCTCATTATCTCCTCCATAGACACCTAGTACTGGTTCTTCCCAGGAAACGGACTCGATAATGTCCCTCTGCCTATAATGCTCTAAAGGGCGCTTGGCAGTATATATAGATAGATAGATTTAAACGATTCTAATTACTGAGCCGACGTCGTTCGACTGGATCGCCCTCACTTTTATTTCCATAATGCGCTCTATTTTTTAAAAATAAGAACAACTCAACGTGTATGTTAATTAAAATCTTTGTTTCACCGCCAATGATCTACACCGGATACTGTTTGATTCGTTAAGTCATTCCTTTATAGAGCCATACACTGTGTCCATGACATTTGTAGTCATAGACGCACTGTTTTGTAAGTGGTGTCTATTTAGCATTTAAAGCCATAATTACGTTTCGTCACTAAAATTTAGCTCGCACCAATTCGCAAAAAGGCTTCTCTGGTGTGTTTGTTATTATTTATGCAACGAGCGTTTGGTATATACACGCGGCATTTCATACACAGAAATTGTCAATCAGAAAAGTGTGTGGTACGCAGGTCGTACATATGGCATTAACTTAATTGAATTAACAAAAGTATCGTATGCTCTCTTATACATTTTCAATAAATGGTAAATTGGTAATCCTACTCATGGTAAATAGTTTTATTTAATGTGCATGTTAATGATAATACTGATGAATCATAGTACAGGGACAAGCTATTTAAAGTTTCTGTTGAAGTGATATGAACAGAACGGATACACTTTTTTATACATCAATATCGCATTTTTACCTGATGGCCTCAAAAACGTGGGCTTTGCGGATTACATCACCATAAAACTAGCAGTCACAATAAATAGGAGTTCCATATTGAAGAAAAGAGGATGCATTATCAGTTAATTGGTGGATTCTGAAACAAAAACAATATTCTGTTCAG
This sequence comes from Dreissena polymorpha, assembly GCF_020536995.1. Lineage (NCBI taxonomy): Eukaryota > Metazoa > Mollusca > Bivalvia > Myida > Dreissenidae > Dreissena > Dreissena polymorpha. The sequence continues at coordinate 52,886,455 of NC_068356.1, read as the reverse complement.
ATTTTAAATAGTTTTAAATCTATAAAACTAAATATTCGCAAGTCGCGCTAGTTTATATGTTGTGTAAACCATTTTGTTGTTTTTCCGAAGTCTTTCTCTCTATAATATTTTTTTATCAACGTATTTACAAGTAAAAATATTTTCTACAAGAAAATAACATGTATAACATTGCCAGATGAAAACCTATGATACGTAGGCTTTTGGCTCAAAATATATTACAAATTTAAATTCATATATCATTCAATCATGCTATGTAAACCAGTTCGACATTAATTTAATTGTATACAATAGTATCCGAAATGACAATACTCCATGTGCTTTGCAAATTACTTGTGTTTTTAGCTTTTTGTTTAAATGGCTAATTTTCGTAATCATTACACTGTCAATTTAAAAACGATGTTCATGGTGTGTGTGTTTATTCTTCTTCAATATAATTTCAAATAGACACAGATCATCATTGATATGTAAAAACTAATTGGAACTTATGACATAGTCTCTGAAATATTTACGATTCCAGTTTTATGTATTAAACATTTTTTATAGATTTAAAAGCGAAGCGAAAGCTATATATCTGATTCAATGTTTAAGTTACAACTATTTAGAAACATATCAAGCTCGTATTGTAACTATGTTTCTTGTTAAACGATCCACTTAAATATACAGATATGTTAAAACATTCACTTAAATAATAGTTTAAATAGTAATAGACAACTTACCCCAGTATTTTTTTTCCAAAATATAAGCTTTTCAAAAACGGTACAATACAAATTGTACTAATATTCGTAACTAAACAAATCCGGCTGCTGTCACGAAAGAACGAGGGAAAATTTTGATTCACTAGAGACAGCCTGTTTATAAAGGTCGGTGTTTCATCAAAACTAAAATTGAACATTTTAATTTGAATAATCAATTTCGCCTCAGTGCGTCCGTAGCAACCGGAAACAATGGCTGACGATACGGCCTAGCAACACACTGATACACACTTCCGGAGTTAATAAATACCAAACCGATTCCGCGTACACGGCAATGGAATTAGTTAAATTTAGCCTAATCAATTAGCAAATGGCAAGTGCTGTGTTCAGAAATGATTAAAATCGTCGGGATGTGAAGTTTATTGGGCTGAAAGTTTTGCGCACGCTATGTTGTTTGTTGCTGGATTAATTCGAACTTTAAACGGATTATCAGAAACTAGTCGACGTCAAGTTTTACCTTATTTTTCATCCCACATAGTTATACGTGTTGAAATTATATGTTGGTGCAAACAGTAAAAATTCTCATAACAATACAATAAAAGAAAATATGCCGCCACATTTAACATGAACGTCCAAAGACCATTACGCATTTACAAAAACATTTCAAATGTAAACACTTGTGGCGGAGGATTACCTCATTTTATTTTTATTACCTGTTTGCTCACAGCAAGCCCTCTTTTAAACAGCTGATTGATAATTATGTTCCGGAGTAGTTCAATTTCAAACAACTAACAGAGCAACATCATTAACCCATTTAAACCTAGTGGATTCTCCCATCCTTCTAAATTAGATCAATTTATATCCAAAATTAGGAATGTCTAGTATATTTATTTCTATATTCAGAATATTTCTTACAGAAATTCCTTTAAGCAAACAGCGTAGGCCCAGATGAGACGCCGAATGATGCGGCGTCTCATTTGGCTCTACGCTGTTTGCCAATGCCTTTTTCTAGACGCTAGGCATACATGGGTTAAAACGCCATGATAGTGGCAAGTACAGTACCTGAAAATGACAGTTGTTGGTTATAAATAAAGTAAGGAGTACTTAAATCGTACGACACAAGCACACAACAACGAGTTAGAATTATCGTATCTGAAGTATAATAGAAGGAATTAAATCATACGACACAAGCACACAACAACGAGTTAGAATGATCGTATCTGAAGTATAATGTACGACACAAGCACACAACAACGTGTTAGAATTATCGTATCTGAAGTATAATGGAAGGAATTTACGCGAACTGCGGAACATGTATACATCATTATGCACAGGTAAACCAGAATAATTATTATACAAAGTTAGTGAATTGAAGTACTTTAAGAAAAGTGTTGGTAACTTATGTATGGCATGCTGCCACATAAAGAGCTCCGCTTAGCTTAACTATTTACATTATATATTTAAAATTGCATGCAGGATATTAATTCTTTCTCAAACAATCCCGTCAGTTCATATCCGTTTATTAAGCATTTGAGAATACAACACGCGTTCAACTAGTCAGCTATATGTCATAAAGCGCAAAGATATTGTGTCGCTGTATTATACTGAAAGCAAATGCAAATGATATGTGATTCTTCAGTGTCCCAGAGTGGAAGCGTCTTTTTTAAAATATGGCTTTGACAAACATACCAATATGACAAATATTACACCTCGATATTTAAATATATCAGAAATACAAGAAAATCAGTGTGTTCACGATTATATAAGAAAATGCATACTGAGATAAAAGTTGTTTAATAGGATGAGACCTGTTCGCTTTGCCCTTGATATTTATACATTTGTACGTCACTATTGTAATAATTCTATATTATTTATTAAGTATGATTTATTTAATTTATTTATTAACCATTTGCTTTAAAGGTTTATTTATTAAGTTTGATGACGCACCTGGATTTTGTTTCAGATGTTCTGTTAAATTTCTAATTGTGTATTGCTTTATATGTTTTGACCCTATGCATATGTCCCAAAGAGCAGTTATGTAAACAAATATGATTTAAATTGAAGTATTCATTATGTTATACCATTATCCCTTTAACGGGCGTTACGAAAATGTATGTGTTTCGTGTGTGATGTATATGTTGTTGTATTTTCCTTGTAGATAAAATACATGTAAATAAAACATTTAAAACCGAAAGTAATTGGTTATATTTAAATGAATGTATTTCAAAACAACATTTGATCCTTAAAATCGTGCTTAAAGTTGTGTTTTAGATGTAACAAATAACTCTAACAAATGAAAAAAGGTACAATAATATCTTCTCCCCTCTCAACTTTAAATACAAATGTTTTGGTGGATAAACTACGACATTTACAGACGAGTAAATCTGACAGTTAAATGCGTAAAACAAAACATTGGCCTCGATTAAATAAAGTTGTCTGATCGACTCTTATTGACTCTAATTGACTCCCACGATATGAGCATCACTAACACGCATTTCGTTTCACATTGATAAAACGAACTGCGAAGTTGGTTCTTGATTTGTTTTCTTGATAACGATGGCGTAGAACAGACCGGAACCAATTTCTGCTGTATAGCCTGAGATTTCAGTAAAGTGGGCTATTACCATCGTCGGATAGCCACGTTACGTCCATTTTACTTCTTTCAATTTAATGAAATGGGTATTCCACGATAATGTATCGCTTGAAATAAATGTTTCCTGTCATCTTAAAACTAGAGGTTATGTTTTTTATTTTGAAATATCTTAGATATATTTTATCTGTTATCTTTATTTTTGGAGAACATGTTATGTTGGAAACAAATGCTTTCTGATTAACATTAACACGTATGCTTAAATACACGCTGTAATGCGGATACTTCGGTAACAGATGGAACTTCGATGACAGAGAACAACAAAAGCCACGCGCGAGTAATAAGTTTCTCAGTTATTTTCAAAAGTTATGTCCTAAAAATTAGATTTTGGGACAAGACACATGATCGAGTTGATAAATGTTGTATCCCTTTGTATTGGGGAGAAAGAAATACGGTACAATGGTAGATTCGTGCCCCAACAACAGAAAGTGCGATAAAAAAAAAAGCATGAACGGGGTGAACAGTTAACATTTCAACACAATAAAACTATTTATAAATATTGCAAGAAATTTGTTTGTTATTCCAGAATGTGGAGTAATCAATGTGCTTCAAATACTGAAATTGTGATAGTATTCAATAAACTATAAACGAAGATAGAGCAATTTTTGAATATGTTATTGAAGCTGCGGTTACTTTGATTCCCGATATAGGTAACTTCGGATAACAGAGACTTTCAACAAATTGGGCACTCTGATAACCGAGTTTTATCTTCTACTTGAAATGCATTTATGTAAATTATGGCTATTTAACCAAACATTTTGAAGAACGAATCAATTTGAATAGTCAAGCGCGACACATTGTGAATCTATGCATAACGTAATTACATACACATGTGAAATGTAACCAATGGCGTTGGTTGTTTTCAAAAATTTCATTAATATTAATTTATACAATTAATATTATACGTGCAATTTCTAAATAAGATTCAAACGCTTATTTCTGAAGTAATATATTTCAAGTGACAACCGGAAATAATCGTCTACATAATGAACTTGTTTTTTGGTGGTAACTTGAGATTCAGAGAGATGAAAATACAACGGATCATGTGGATTAACACGATTGTGTTTAATTTTAATCATAGCAGGCTTCTAGATAACGGGAGTAAAGGGATCCTAAAGCGGCAAATACACATTTGTTCTTCATAAAATCATGTGTAAATTAACACTATACTTGGTGAATAAGATGCCAATACAAAACTGTCGCTACTTAAAACCGCGCATTAATTAAAGCGAGATTATATAGAATATTTTGTCAAATATTTATGAATTTATATAAAATGTGTAAAAAAACCTATTATTTATATATTTTATATAATTTTATTTATGATTTTATTATCTATTTATATATTTTTGGCATTTTATATATTTATATTTCAATATAAATTAAAATAAAAGATAAGCAGAACGTGTGCAGAAAAATGAGAAATAAGCGATTATTTAATTATTTAATTATGAAATCGAAATGTCTGCTTAGTCGAATTCACCAGCATGTATATCATGCATGTTTGATGTGAATCTATATTTAGTTTAACGGTTCATTTTAAATTCCTGCAACGATATATATTCATTCGACGCACGGACAATAACTTTGATTCTAATAAAAAGACAAATGCAGGTTATTGTAGGAAAATATGAACAAAATATCATCGTCATTATCGGCTCGGGCGCTAATTTGTCTTTGGTGCACTTTATGAACATCGTCTTCAATGTATAATTTGTATTGCCTAGTGTGTGCTATTGCATTTTATAAATATATTACATTTAAACACATGTACACAAACGTATAATCTCGCTTTAATAAACTAGACTAACAAGTATATACTGGTAAACACTGATGAGAACAGCGATTTAGACTTAATAATGCGGTATACATGTGTCTACATGATTGTCACATCTTGTTTTGAAAATAAAAAACAACATGAAAAAAAACTCAGAAACAATACAAACAATCATGCTTAATTGCATAATTGCATTTTAACATTATTTCAGTAAAATCATATTGAGCAGACTAAGTGAAACATAACAAAAAGTAATTAAAGGGGCCTTTTCACGTTTTGGTAAATTGACAACATTTAAACAAATGTTTCAGATTCGCAAATTTTCGTTGTAGTTATGATATATTTTAGGAAACAGTAATACTGAACAGTTACCATGCTCTACAATATCCATTATATGCATCTTTTTACGATTAAAAACCGTTTAAGTTATAAAGCGTTGCAATTTGAGACGAATGAATAATTGGAGATATTTGTTGTTGTCGTTATATTTTTTGATACATATAGACTGTACTCATCATACATATCGAATTAAATTCACATTTATATTGCACATTTATACACAATCATAATCATATTCCAAACAATATTTCGGTAATTAGTTTTTAATTTACGCCAGTACATACATTTATCGACTGCTTAGTATAACAGTATTCCACAGCGAATTCCGCATTTATGATTCACTAAATAGCGTGTGTTATAAAGTGTCGAGTAATCTTAAATAAAAGTGCAATTGCCATTTAGATGATCGGTAAAAGAAGTGTCCATGAAAATTTGGCATCCGACTCTTAAAACATTTCACAAAGGTCAACGTCAGTAGTCATTTTATGACAACAAACAGCCGAGCAAGGTAGTTTTTTTCCTATATCTTTGCTGATCATCCTCTGATTTCATACGACCTAATGAAGGCAATATGGCATGCATATAGCTTATATCGGTATATCACGCGTTTTGTGTGTTGCTGTGGTTTTCGAGAACACTTCGTCGCAAATTTCCATTTAAGAAGCAAACGTCAGTAGTAAAATTACAAAGAGTAAGTGTTCTCGAAAATTAACGATCACAGAACTGTCTATGCTTTACCGGACGAATAAATATTACATATATCTATGCAACACACACAGAAATATCTACCAGATATTAAATAAACGTTAAAAGAGTGAAAACAAATATGGCAAACGTCACTAGAACGTTTAGGAATGGCAAACATCAGTAGCATAAATATGCACACGGCAGTAGCCGAATAAATGCAAGCGTTTAATTTAATGAACAACTATTTAATATATATCATTTCTTTCACAAAAATATATAAATTGGCAGAAACGGACACATATAACCTTGATATACACATCCTGTGTATACAATACTATGTTTTATGTGTAAATAAATAACAAACACCGTTGTTTAATCATGACATGAAATCAGATATAAAATAATGTGTGTGTCTATTCAGCGGCGATGTCTTTAATTTTGAGAGTAATGGCTTACAAATTGTCCATTCGTCTCTAACAGGGCTCGTGTTTCGTTTTTCTTCATGACAATAATACACTTATTGATATTCGTTGACTTAATAATGATAATACTATCCAAATTCTATGCCTACAATATCCATCATATAAAAATATCTAATCATTTTAGCACATTCGTTTCACGCTAACAATCCAAGATGGCTGACAATTCAGTTGCAATCGGTTTTGCCCGCATGCGCATCGAAAGTCTTATTATACTTTTGCCTCATTATATGAGCATTTGAGTTTTTGAACGGCCGTGGACCATCCATCAACAGCTACACGGTGCTGAAGGACACTGTCCTTGGCTTGGTTATAGGTCCACAGGCGTAGCTGTTAGTAGTTTTTGTATTGTTCAGTATCGGTTGGATCGTGAGGGGCACTGTGGGAGAAAAAGGACATGTTCTAACATGGCATTTGAAATGGCATTTGAATAAACACTGAAATGTTCTGGCCAAACTTATATGATTGTTATGCATAAGAGCATTTTTGAATTACAGTTCATTAGAGGAATCCAGTTACGTCATAGTTACGCAATAATAGTTTTATAGGGAAAGTGACCATCATACAGCAAACACAAACCTCATGTTAAGTTTTAACAAATATGTATGAGTCACGTTTTGAGAAAATCGGGCATAATGCATGTGCGTAAAGTGTCGTCCCAGATTCCACACAGGCTGATCAGGGACGACGCTTTCCGCTTGAATGGTATTTTTTGTTTAAAGGAAGTCCCTTTTTACCAAATATCTAGTAAAAGCGGAAAGTGCCGTCCCTGATTAGCCTGTGCGGACTGCACAGGCTAATCTGGAACGAAACTTTACGCACAATAATTTTTGTCCGGTTTTCTCAAAACGCGACTCGTGTATATTTAAGTACGATAAACTTTAAGAATTAAAAAAAAAATTAAGCGCATGCTGTCTCACAAAGAGCGGAAAATGTGTCAATGTAATATCAATTTAACAAATTCGTATATAAACATGTATTTATTAAATACCTTACGTATGATGATTATTTTTTATGTTGTTAAAGCATTTGTGTAACGCTTAACTTTAAATGTATTGCTAGTTGCTTTGTGTATTACTTACTTTTTGTTACAAACTGCTTTATAGTGTGTTCATAATTATAGCCACTGCTTGGTATTTAATAGAACCTTAAGCGTTTACAATGTATTGCCATGTAAAGCCTTTTTGATAAGACAAATACTAGATAATAAGTATAGACACTGTACTCACAATGGCATTTGTGAAAACGTTTGTTAACATTGTTTCAAAATGAGAAATAAAATGGTAATGCTATTGATATGTATTATTTGTGTTGCATATATTTATTTGTTAGTGTGATGATATAAGGTGAATTTTAAATAAATGGGTTTTTTAAAACTTCTGGTTCGAGTGTGCGATACAAACTCCAAGCCGATGAAAGGCCCTACAACTTTATAAAAACCGTTCAAACCCCTGAAATTTATTAATGCGTGTGGTGTGTGCATGTGCGTGTGTGCGCGTGTGTGCGTGTGCGCATGTGCGTGTGTGTGTGTTCATGTGTGCGTTGGTGTTCCTAACACACCGAGGTAGTTCATTGGAAAACACGCGCACTTACTGAGATTCCGAAAACTACCGAGGTAATTTTTCCCATAACCTCGGTATGTGTATCTCGTAAAAAGCGTAAAGAGATATATAGTGTGATCTATTGGGGAGGGGGGAGGGGAATACCTCGAAATAACGTTGTTCTGCCGGTGTACCTCGGTAAGGGTGGGTACAACGTTATGTTGTCTGTATATCGGTGTGTGGACCTCAGACGTATATTAACAAACAGACGGACACACAAACACACACACACATACCGCGGTATGTGTACCTCTGTAGGTTAGAAATACCGGTGTTTGCACGCGCGCAGGTGTGCGCGCGCGTGTCTGCGGGTGTGTGTGTGTGTGTGTGTGTGTGTGTGTGTGTGTGTGTGTGTGTGTGTGCGTGCATGCCTTCGGGCGTGTATGCGTGCGTCCATGCGTGTGTGATATTGATAAATAATAATCTGATCTTGAAGTGCATATTGGTTGCAACCATTTGTAAAAAATTAGTAGAGGACTCATGCTAACACATGCTAGATTGTTTTTCTTGACTTATTATACATGAACAACATTGACAGTACCCATTTAAAGGATATAACATTAATCCAGAATGTTCTGATTCAAAATCTTTAAGATTAATCGATTTCGTTTAAGGTACCGCTACGTAAAATCGAGCAAAAAAACAACAACATCGTATTGTAGTTCCTGAATATGTTGACGTCCAACACACTAAACTAATTGGAGTTTGTGAAGTGTCCCTTATTTTGAAACGCCCTCTTTAAAGATCAATGTCGTGTAGAGTATATAAAAAACGAGTGCGTATTCAGGCTACGTCAGTCTTTACGGATCCACTGAGTGACAAAGATGAACAAGCTGATACTTTCAGTATTTGTCGTTGTGTGCGTGGCGGTCGTCAGTGCCAAAGGTAAGCAACGTTGTATTTGTGAAATAAGTTGATTTGGTTAAGTGTTCATTAGGCGGTATACAACGACTAGCGTTATTATTATATACTGTGTTTGTCAGCCGATCAAAAAGGGCTTAGAATTCTAATGCGTTTAGTTTTTATGGTAGCATATCCGACCAATATATGTTAAGTTCTAAGCAAATAAAATATCTTATATTTCTAAAGATGATTTTAACAACAACATTTTGTGTTGTTTTTTAATGTTCCGTTTGATTCAGTATCGCCGACGGAAAAGAGATTTTTGTGATTATGTCCATGACGTTATCATCGAAATGTTCAATGAAAAATGCATCATGAACATTTGTTGTTATCTATTTTCTTAAATATTAGTTTTGTCTCAATATAGAATTGTTTTATGTCAAACATATCATAATTTAGGCGTTCGTGTTGCCATCTTAACACATCATTAATTTCAAATATTCAGTATCAAATGTACAGTGAATCATACTAGCACCAGTGCCAATTCAGTAGGCAGCAGGTTTCTTTTGTAACTCAAATACATCAGATACATCAAAATACCTTCCTCGTGATGCAGTTCGCCATTTGGCTCCCCAGTCCGTATCAACATATTTTCCTGATGGCAAAATGTGCCTCTTCTAAACTACTTGAATGTTTATCAGTACGTCATTTATATTTGTTTAACAACTTTCTTTTGTATTACATATTTTAACGCGGAATATGTCCGCTACGACATCGATGATGACCAGTTGGGCCGCCTGCAGTGGCTTAAGGACTGTAAAAGACGCACCCTGATGAACTACGCCAGGAATTGCCTTCTCACGGTCTCAATAAGATGGAATGGCTTCCGTGTAAGGGTAACTATTCTGCAATATGGCATACAGTTTTAGTAGTCACCATGTTCATAAAATGTATCCTAATTCTTATAAGAAAAGAAGTCTATGTTGCGTGAAATTTTAAGGTACTCAACTTTCACCAACTTGTTTCTTTTTTTGTAGGACCCAGCATATAAAAGGAAAATCACAAGGATTCCGGGATAGTCTTCAACAATCAACGGTGCCGTGACATCATCGGCGCTTTGACAGCCCGCTGTGAAGGTACAACAACCACCTATTGACCTACCACTACTGATGCTTCCTACTACAACGGCGAAGAAGATTACCAGCAGACCGAAACACATAGAAGAAATGCGCAGAACACATTTGAAAACCAATATTTGACCACGAGTCATCAGGAAATAATTATTAAAACATTATAAAAATACGATTTATTATAAAACAGTCATCCACACGGCATGATTAAATAAAGACCGTGCTCTGTGGAAAAGGGGGTTTAATGCATGTGCAATCCGCACAGGCTAATCAGGAACGACACTTTCCGCTTTTATTGCATTTTCGTTTTAAGTTTCTTCTTAGCAACAATCTAGTTCAGGTGGAAAGGGTTGTCCGTGATAAGGCTAAGCGGACTGCACGGCTTATCTGGCACGACACTTTACGCTTGCATTAAACTCCTTTTTTCAGAGAGCACGGTCCATATTGAGAAAGGTGTGTAATGTGTATAAGACACTTGAACAATCATATCATTTCTGCAGCAATCTTTGTCTAGGCGTGCATCCGTTGAAATTAGATGGCTAGGTATCGGACAAGCCATGGAACACTCTATAAACTTATACTAACATATAGTCACGGTAGTATATTTATACTTAATCGAACCAAGGAAGTAGAGAATTTTATATTAATACCCTTTGCTATGATTACTTTTTTAAATAAACTGCTATCTTAATTAAATATCAGTTGCAATATTGCATTTTTGTAATCGTTGAATATTCAATTTAGTTTTACATATTATTCGTATGGAAAACGCTGCAATTTAACCAATTGAAATATGTACTTATATGTAAAATAAGTAATAATATTTAATAAAAGCCAAATTTTAATTGATATTCGTGTCTATGTGTCCCAATACATTGTGTTAACAGAATGCGTTGGTCCCCAACTAATTTAGGCTTGAATGTTTGATAAGCCCAATTACCACGTAACAATAAGACAGTGGAATGTGTTCTCTACTTAAGTTTTAACCCTTTCCCACTTAGAGGCAAAGTGAAAATGGCTATGTGCAAACAGCATTAAACTAGAACAGCCTGTGAGTAACTCGCAGCCTTTTCAGGTTTTATGCAGTTTGCTGCTCATCAGTATCTAAGGGTTGGAAATGAAGCCTTTAAAACTTGAATCTAGTAAGAAAGGTCTAAAAACGTAAAATACGTATCTACAATACGTATCCGCACATATCAGGAACGACACTCTCCGCTTTAATGATATAATTCGTTTGAACAAAGCCTCTTTTTAGTAAAAATCGAGTTTTTGAGGAAAGTGTCGTCACTGATTAGCCTGTGTGGACTTCACAGGCTAATCTGGGACGATACTTCACGCACATGCATTTAAGACCCTTTTTCACAGAGCGAGGCTCAAATATCAACTTCATTTCTTCTTGTTGAGAGGAGTTTCGAGCGTGCATCATAAAGTACTAATACTTGATCATAATAATGAATCTCAGCCAAGAATGGACATTGAATTGTTCATCCGAATGAACTCACAAATATACACGCAACACCTGGCTCATTGGTCATCTTTATTATTAAATTTTATGAAGTTTAGGCACTGGTCGGCATATGCAATTTCCAGACCTTGATTTACATTAAACATTCTTAATAAGTGTAAACACAACCTCTTATCAGCTACTTTCTGTCCTAAACGTATCGCTGTACCATTTCTTGGTGCGAATAATTTATATTATAGGCTTGTCATTAAATTTAGAAAAGAAATGAGCCCCGCTCTGTGAAAATAGGGTTTAATGCATGTGCGTATAGTGTCGTCCAGGCTTATCAGTGACCACACTTGCACCTTAACTTAATTTTTGCTAAGAAAAGACATTCTTTGAACGAAAAATATCAAAAAAGCGGAAAGTGTCGCCCGTTATTGACCTGTGCGGACTGCACAGGCTAATCTGGGACGACACTTTACGCACATACATTAAACCCCCTTTCAACAGAGCATTGCCCAAAGATGTCTACAATAACAAATTCAAATATGAACAATGCACAATTTTAGAATAACGTCTATGATCCAAGCAAGAATGTTGAAATAAAAATAAATGTATCCATTCATGTCGCGGTGCTTTTTGTTTGTTAGTTCGTTTGCATTTTGTTTCAAGCAACCACAGAAAGCAAACACGTTTGTTTGAACATATCGTGCACTGTTGGGATAAACTACAGAGAGGAGCTTTCCGGTCGATGCAGAATTTTTTTTTCAAAAGGGTCATATTAAGTTTTACCAGGGATGTTATATCACTGGTTTAAGGCACTTACAATAACACAAAAATCATGCGTTTTTAATGGAATTATAATTAAATTATAAGTATGCAAGGTGTGTACGGTATACATTTCAAAATGTTTGTAAACCTTTGATATGACAGGCCTACTTGCTCTGCCGATTTATCATATTTTATTAGTGTCGTTACATTGTGAAATATTCTGTCCGAAAATTTTGAGTAACGGAACAAAATTGGGCCGTGCTCTGTGAAAAAGGGGTTTAATGAATGTGCGTGAAGTGTCGTCACAGATTAACCTGTTCAGTCCGCACAGGCTAATCAGGGACGAAACTTTCCACATTTACTAGAATTTTGATAAGAAGATACTTTCTTAAAAATATCATTACAGCGGAAAGTGTCGTCCCTGATTAGCCTGTGCGGACTGCACATGATAATCCGGGACGGCACTTTACGCACATGCATTAACCCCTTTTCAAACAGCCCGCCCCAAATTGTGTTTGCTAGATAGTTAGATAGACTTTTAGCGTGTCGAAAAAAGGACTTGGCAAACAGCGTAGACCCAGATGAGACGCCGCTTAACGCGGCGTCTCATCTGGGTCTGCACTGTTTGCTTAAAGGAATTTCTGTAAGAAATATTCTAAATATAGAAAAAAATGTTCTAGACATCCCTAATTTTGGAAATAAATTGATCCAATTTAGAAGGATGGGAGAGTCCACAAGGCATAAATGGGTTAATTATTATTGTTCTTTAAGTGTATACTTTATTACATGAAGCTTACCACCTTAATACAGGACACAACTATTGAGCCTGTTTGTAAACAGCAATTAACTTATGATTGTCATTAGAGATATACAATTTCTAGAATATTTGAAACGGAACAAAGCACTTTTCTCCCATTTTAGCGAATCCTTTTCATCCAGGACGTCAAAAAAGAACATACAGCCAAAAGATAACATCACAACTTGTCATTACTTATATTTAATTTAATGTCGATGGGTTTTGCAGAGGTCAACGAAAATAGAAACATATATTGACAAACATCATGTCCAGTAATTGGGCAGTTTCACTATTGTATACATGTACAAACTTTGAGGATAAACATTTATCAAACTGATGTTTTATTTTCACTGCACATATGACCAGCTTCTCTTGCAATGGCATCGACGTATGTACACAACAACATGCAATAACCATGCCGTAACCATGTTGCAATTGATGTACAACACTACAATACACCACGACTGCATTTGACAAAAGTATCGTAGTTTTACTCACATACTCGAAGGTCGCTTCGAGGTGACGGAAATGTAAGAAATTAGGCGATTTTACACGAAGTTCGTGACAAGTTTATATCATTAAAGAGATTGCCTTTGATTCCTCAATGACCAAATTACGACATTGTTTGACGTTTACTATAAAAGCGTTCATGAAGATGAAAACGATTCTGTAACATCACTCTTACGCCATGGATACACGTATGTTATGGCCATTAAACTGTTGAATTTATACTAAATACACATTTTGTGTTGTAATCATATGAATGGAATGTAATTTTCTGCATTATATGTATGAGCGATGGAGGACATATCATGTAAAATGCATGATGCCTGATTACATTCCGAGGGTGTAACTTTGTATGTTTATTAGCAATACAATTAAACTCAGTTGCAAAACCACGATATATTCTTGGTTTTGTATGCTTCCTGTAAGAATGTAGGCGCCATTTCGCTATTCGGATGCCTTATTGAATATCTATACTACTAAAGTGTGTCTTATAATCGTAAAGCCTTTAAATCGCGTTATTACTTAGTCAATATTACATCTGTCAAGAGATAAGTATTATCAACTTTTCTTTACTAAATATTATATACCTAAAGATAAAACATGAAAGTTTAAGAATATAAATACGTCATATTTAACAATTTCTACGAATCGGATAATCAGAGTTACCGATGTCATCTTAAATGTTAGAATGTAAATAAAAAGTGTTTTCCAAATATTTAATATGTGGCGCTTGAGTGCAAATAAATACAAAGTCGTGATTTCACGTTATCGACACTGTTCAATGGTAAAATCAATACACGCTCTTTTCATGTATGACGTACCCTTTGGGTCAAAAGTACAGATACGCCAACAGCTAAAAATAGATATCACAGCGGTGACAAAATTGTTACCGCGGTGACATTTTTGTCACTGCGGTAATAAATGTTTCACTGCGGTGATATATTTGTAACTGTTGTGATACTTTGTTTGACCCAAACAGTTTGATAAGAGTAAAATCGAACTAACCAATGAAACAACGTCTTGCAAAACGGCAAATCGGCGAATATCTACTGCGAGTTTTCAAGATGTCTGCCTCCATGGATACTGTAAAAAACATTTCAGATCATGAGTTTGGTAATTTTAATCTTCGGACACAAGGATGACGACAATTAAGGTACACTTACATAATCATTTATCGATTAACATTCCTACATAAAGTTTATAAGAAAGTGTGTCGAACTTACGGTATGATATTGTTTATTATGTATCACGATATCGACAAATAAAGTCTTTATTGTAAATAAACTTGTTTATACTGGTTAAATTATATTCTAGATTAAGTACTAGATCTGCGTTTACCCTTTGTTATGGTTATGATAATAATTGATGGCCGCGATACAATTCATTTTGGAAACAATAGTGACAACCAGGTGATTTAACATATATGTACCATTGTCAAAATTAACTTAAATCATGTTGACATTAGTGGGGTATCATGTACATGTAAATTCATTGGGTCCAAATTGCAGAAAACAAATTCAAGCAAACAACTGTACGGTTTAAATTGAAAATTAAAAGAAATGTGCAGATGAAAGACCGTCAGTCAGCCTGACAAGATTTTTTTTTAAACCTATTTATTTAAGCTCGATTGCATAGAAAGCCTAAAAGTAAGGATTATTTGAAACACTCTCGAGTATGTTTCCTGGGTTTCAATTGGGGAGATCTAAAGAACGCTCCCACAGAGGGGTTCCAACCCTTGACCTCATAATGGACACCATATCCACTACGTCACGGCGACAAGAACATTTGATACCACTACCAGTTTTTATATCCAGGGCCCTCAAGCCATTTTAGGGGAAGCGGGTCGCTACCCTCATAAGGGGGAATTTTCGCGGCGTTTCCCTTTTTGAGGGATTTTTTTTTATCTCTCTCTAATTATAACATGTGTACATGTTTGCACTATATTCATTTCTTTTTTCATAATTAAGTATGTTTAACAAGATTAAATTGAAATAGAATTGAGATATAATAATCATGAGACACATCTTTAAAATATATTATTTTTTTTAATCAGGGGGAATTTTTCCCCCCAAAAGGGGAAAAATTACTTTTCAGGTGGGGGACTGCGGCCGAAATTCGGCCGCAGATTTGATAGATTGAGAGCCCTGAATTATCATGTATTCAAATTATGCCTTTATTTATAACGGGGTATGGCAAGGCTCAATCTTCAACAACACTATTCAACTGTAAAATACATTGCATCAACACTGTTTCCTGTTACTGTAGATTTTGACAATTTAGATGCGTTTGTTTAGTCGGAGTAAAAATTATGTCAGATTGTTTTAAATTTTGCAAAAAATGATGCAGGATACGAAAATGCAATTTTTTATGTTCCTTACAAACTTAAAGAGTCTCTTGTTGACAATTTACCTTTAAGGATTACATGTATAGTCACTAAGTGTTTGTGTTCATAGCACTTTATCATATATGGTAATCATCATCTTGAAAATATTTGGACTACATGAATTATTTTCTAATTGTGACAATGGTGGTTAAAAACTGCATTGTAATGTTAATTGTACTAGTGCGTATACAATTTACCTTTTAGAATTACATGTGTAGTAACTAAGTGTTTGTTTTCATAGCTAATTATTGTAAATGGTACTCATTATCTTGATAATATTTGGACTAAATTAATTGTGACAATAGTGGTTAAAAACTGCACAATAATGTTAATTTTACTAGTGCGTACACAATTTGTTTGTTTCCACAAATATTGCAAAACAAATAGTTCAATAAGATTAAGAGTAGGTAGGTTGGCATTTCCTTTTTTAAATGATTTTTATTTTATACACAAGCTATTCCTACTGAAACAAAGATATCCAGAGACAAAAATCTCCCAATTGCCTATAATACATCCTTTCCATATACTAAGAAGTTGGCCAAATTATGTTTTTGAGATATGATAAAATGTAAAAAAGAAATAAAAAACAAGTACTTTTTATTTCAAACGGCAATAAAATGCTTAGGGTCTGCTCCGCACACAAAAAGGGTCCGTCGGCTTTTGAAAAAAAAAAATTCTCGGCTTAGTTGTTCCTGTTGTGGATTACCCAGTTGCTGCCTGTTTCGAGTTTTATTTGTTATCCCAAAGCCCTGCTTTAAATCCGTGTGGGACTATGTTTTAGCATTGAAACTTGAAACTTGCTAATTTGATGAAACACCTATTTATATACTTATACTCAATGGCGTTGTACCAAAAATATTTATGTACATTCAATTGATAAAGTATAAGAGTGATTGATACTTTTATGCAGCATTTATTAAAGGATTAATAATCTTAAATTGTGTGATATAAATAAAAATGCCGTACGAAACTGAAGCAATTAAACAATACCGGCTACAATATTAAAACACAGTAAAAATAAAATAGTATGTAATAAATTGATATTACTAGGTTTAAGACAATAATTATAATGATATTATGAGCTAATTTTTGGCAACATAAAGACACTGTATTTAATTAACTTTAAATAAACATTAACATAAACATTAGCTTTAATTAATAGTAAAACAGTATAGCTTTAATCAGGACATTCCAATTTCTATTAGGCAGTTTATGTCTGTATTTTTTTAGATATATAAGACATGGTGTTCAAATTGAGTATGCTTGTTAACTATAACCTGGGGAAGCATATTTCCAAATGGCTATTTGCAAAAAAATTAACAATTTCTACTTTCCAACATTGAGTTTATTGCGCTTACTCTAAAATATCTTATTAGTTTAGGTTATATTATCTTTTTTTGTATTTATCCATTCAGTCATTTTATCTCAATAAGATTGCCACATTTTAAACAACTCTCTTGTATACATTGTTCTTGTGGACTGTATACTGACACTCAAAATAGTGTAAAATGTTGTAAATTGTCATAAAACATTTCAACAAACAATTGTAAACAGTTGTAAACAATCATGTTCAACTAAATTTGTTTTTATACATTTAAACATTTGTAATGGTATAATAGAGAGTCCTTAACAATTGTCAAATAATATTTTCAGAGTTCATCAATGGTTGTGAAATCAATGATATTCTTTTGGAAGGAAAGACATGAATGTATTCAAGTTTCCTGTGAGCATTATGATTTCTTGACTTTGCCTAACAGTATAAAACAAGAGAGTTAAACACTTAAAAACTTGAAACGATGTGCTCCTAGAACCTGAAATGGCAACTCCATCTCTCTACAAAAGCATTATCTGATCCAACTATATACAATAAAAAAATTATTGTGTGTCTTAATTTTGTCTTTTTAGAACCCTGACGGGTCTTGAGATATCAGATGTTTAAAAATTCATTATGTTTGTGCAGCAAGTTTTATGAACTGGTTGGAAAGCTTATGTATGAGAAACCGTTTACTGCCTGATTAGCTGCAGTAGAGCACTCATAGGAATTAGGGGATCTGTGGAATCCCTTTGTAGCTTGCAAATTTCAACCTATTTTCAAAAAATGCTTAGTTGGTCAGTGTGTTAATATTTTAATTTTCAGGTCTGGTTTAAAGAAAGTTATTTAATGGCAATGTGCAAGGTTTTCCTTAATAATAGCATGTACACAGGGAAAAAAGCTTTATATTAGATATTTTGTAATAATCAGTTTGTGGTCCGTCCATAGCTAAACATGAACATAGATATTGTTAACTTTTATTAGTACTATATACATATAATGAATAAAAGGTTGTATCTTGCATCTGTTAATCCTTAAAGTGGCACGGTGGCCTAGTTTTTGTGTTGTTTATCTATGAAATTTAAACATGTATACTAATATCTAGGCTACATTATGATGTACTACTCAAAGAACAGTATGTTTAAAATGCAGGTTAATACTAATTTAAATACAGGTACAAATTAATCCTGTGTTGTATATAGGTGAATGTCCCTTATTTTCACTGTTATCTTTTAAAACTGTTCAGGTACACTTCACCTGCATATAACTAGTTCAGATATATATGTCCCATAGAGCAAAACAATTGTCACTAAATCATTGCATAATCGTTATTGGCAGTTCACTTCTGTAGTTTCTGAAATGAAAACTTGTTGTTACCTACCTTCACTCTTAATTTAGTTTCAGTAGAATGCTTAATTTCATTTCTTTTCTTTATTAGTTGTAAGTAGTGGGCTCTGTGTTCTGATTAGTTCCTAAATTGAACACATATTTAAACGTCGGTTGTTAAATTGTATAACATGTTAATGCAGAATTGTACCATAACATGACATTGTATTTTTTGCTTTGTACATTGTTTGAAATGTTACCATCTTGTTTCTAATAAATGTTTTTTTATAATTCACCATCTAGTCCTATTTGCAAAAAAAGTGAACCATTTAAATATTGTATTTAAAGTATATACCCGTTAGCCTTACTTAAGTCGTTAACATTTTGTAGGCATTTGTTATCCCCAGTAATAGGCGGAGGGATATTGTTTTTGCGCTGTCTTTCCGTACTTCCGTCCGTCCGGCACTTTTTTGTCCAGAGCCATATCTTGTAAGTGCTTTAGCGGATTTCATTGAAACTTGGTATGAGTATTTTATATGGATAAGAGGATGATGTACACCATCTGTTTATAACAGAGTTATGGTCCTTTGTATCTTGAAAAAAATGCTTTTTAATATAAGCTTAGAGCTTTATCTTCACTAACACATGAGCCAGAGCCATGAAACTTTCCATAGTTGTTCTCAATCATCTAGGGGTGATTCACATTCAACATCCATAATTCTAGGGGCTAAGGTCATGGCCCTTTGTATCTTGAAAAAAAAAATGCTTTTTGATAGAAGCTAAGAGCTTTATCTTCTTTAACACATGAGCCAGAGCCATGCAACTCTCTATAGTTATTCCAATCATCTGGGGTTGTTTCACATTCAACACCCATAATCCTAGGGGCTAAGGTCAAGGTCACACATTGAGGTCAAAGGTCACAAATTTGATAAATTATTCATTATTTGGTAATTCCTTTACTATGCATCAAGGAATTCAGTTATAACTGTCACAATTGTTCTCCATTATCTAGCTGAGTTTCAAATATAAGATCGCGGTTGCTAGGGTCATGGTCAAAGTCACACACAAAGGTCAAAATCACACATTTTGATCATATATATATATATGTATTAAAACTCAGACCCCACATAGATCGCAACCGTCAATATTTTCTACACCAAAGTACCATTAAAAGACCAGTATTGTTAGTGAGTATGCATATTAAGATCATATGCTGAATGTTCAGTTGGAGTATGAATGCTATTCCAACCACTATTTCACATTTAAATATGTAACCTTCAATTGCGAGTCCGCATGCAAAGCTGTAATGTATTAATTAAATTTAGATTTTCTAAATTCTAGATATTATTTAGAGTAGCAGCATTCTCAACATTTCTTACACAAATTTTATTCCGTGAATAAGACGTGTATAGTATAGTGCAGGTTATAATCTGTTTTTAAAACTATTATATCTAAACATGTTATATACTTTTCTATTATTGCATAAAAATAGTCATGTATTAGTTTTAATACATTTTAAAAGTACATAGGTGAGACTGTATCAATTTACTGATGTTTTTATCAGTGTAAATAATGAATAACATGTATGTACATTAAGGTCCCTTATAAGTCTTTTGTTGAACGGTCATATAGAATGCAATGTATCTATTTTATGAATGTTGAAAGACATTTGTACAATACATTGTATATAGACTGGGATTATAACAATGCAATAAACTTGCTTGCTAAAACAGTTGAATGAAGTTGAAGAAAGGTAACTCTTTAGTGCTTAAAAATGGTTGGCAATATGGTTCGAGTTACTTCCCTTCAAGCTTACGTATGGCTAAAAATTTTACTTAATACATTATGAAAACTGATTTTAAGTTTATATTACATTGGAGATTTATATTATCACCACGATTCATCTTAATCAAGGAATGACCATGGTGATTGGAGTATCTTTTAAGATGTGTAATTGTTTGCGCAATAATGCATTTTGTAATGACGGACACTATATTGGAAGTGTATGGCATTCTTGATAGGGTCGGTGGTGGTTATGTAGTTTTTACCATGTATAGTCATGATAGTCATGTAACGTACATTGATAAGCGTTGAATAAGTCTCTTATAATTCCTTTTATGAATGGCCAATGTTGTATCTATAGCTTTATGTTTTATATATGCATTGTGAAAATTGTAAATATTGGATGAGACTATAATAAACTATAAAACGTGCACCTTGACGCTCATGTTTCATTTCATTCATAAATATTTTACCTTTACGTGTACGACGATTTGCTTGTGCCTGCGAACAATTTTCCGGGAACAACCTTTTATGCCCCCAAAGGGCGGCATATAGTGATCGCACTGTCCGTCTGTCCGTCCGTCACACTTAGCGTTTAGGTTTCGAAAAAAAATCATTTTAACTTTTAATTGGCTTAAGATGTAACATTCATAGTTGGTATGCATGTGTGTACGGACAATGCCTTTCCATACGCACACACATTTTGACCCATTGAATTTAGTGTCCGCGTTTAGGTTTTGAAAACTGCGTTTAGGTTTCGAAAAATGCTCATAATTTCTATCAAAGCGTTTATCGTGGGCATATGTCTTCCTATGGAGACAGCGCTTGTTATAAGTATTAAAATGCACCTATTAACAGAATATTTAAACAAAAAGGCATGTGTTTTGAGAAATCAATAAATAATTTTATTGAAATAGATAAATTTATTTAGACATTAAAATACCGTCCAAGCCGTCGATATGCCCCGTTTACAATGCGAAATATGTATCACCATTGTTGTACACTTCAAGGGAAGATTAAAATCCTCACAGAAAAAATACTAGCAACGTTATTGAGGTATAAAATATTTTTTTAGTCACAAATATTTCGGAGGCCTTAGATAATTTACAATTATTAACAGCGCTAAGCTATGGCAAGCGGTTCGACGTAAAATCCCAAGATTAGGTTCTCGCTTGAAGATTGCATATGGCTTCCAGAACCCAAGTGTTTATTCGATATCTTAAGTTTTCACCAGAACCCAAGTAATAATAAAATGTGCATCAAACGGCGATAGCCTAGGTTCTTATTTGAAAACGAAGGTTTCGACATACGTTAAATACACGGGTCCGGCTATGTGCTTATGCCTACTTTCGAGAATCATCGTGAAATTATGGACGTACTTAACGAACAAACATGCCTAAGCTTATTGAATTAGAGAAAAAAACAATCAAAACGGAAAAATTAAATGTTCATGCATATGGCAATGTAAAATCACGTCCGTACACTTAACATCATTAACTTAGGAAAGGAAACAACGAAATACAAAGTTTGGTATGATATGCATGTGTCATTAAAGATCAGGATGTAATTAAAGAGCATGTCAAGTTTTGAATATATATATGCTGAAACGTTATGTTATAATACACAAATGTTTTACTGTAACATAACTTTTTTTTACGATAAGTGGTAAAGAAACTACACGCCGAATATCTTTATAAAGATATTTCTTGTTTTTGTTAATGACTAACCATAATTTTTGTACAGTAATTTACCATCAATAACAAAAGAAACTCTATGGATATATTTTAATATACTAGTATGCTACTAATACATGTATGCAGAGCTCCAGATCAGACGCTTAAAGTCGTACAAAATGAAAAAAAGGTTTAGTAACAAACTTACATTATGTGCGTACGGTAACACATTGAAAAAATAAAATAAGAATTCAAAATTTGCGATCATGCGTAAAACTCAGTATCAATGCATATATTGTAAAAATTTGATCAATGAGTTCTCACTCGTCTAGGCCTACATTAAAATTATGAAATCAACAGCACTTTGACGTTATTATGAATTACAGACCATCTTTAAAACAGTAAAAGCCAAACGTTTTCCATTATCTGGTCCTTTTTTCGCAAATAGTCTGCTGTAACCCGGATATTGTCATGAGCTCTTCTTAGACTATAAACCTAAATGCTGATGTGTCAAAAATTATACTTACCGGTAAAAACGAATTAATAATACACTGTAAGGCTGGTTTTTTTACTAGAGTGTTAACCAAGATTTTGTTGAAAAAGTTATCTGGAACTCTGTATGTATGTTGAGAGGAATGCCATTACATAATTTCAAATTTACTAGAGTACACTTATATTGCACCACATAAAAGGCTATAAAACTATAATATTGAAATGCACATATAAACTTTAATATAGATGGGTAGGTATTTCGTGTCAATCTCATTCACATATGAAAGAGCAGTCGGTCATTTGGAAGTCATGCTATGCTGCTTACAGTACATATAGATGCATGACTTAATTTAGATTAAGGAAACTAATTAACTAGGTATTTGCCGAGATTCAGAGTCAAATATATACGAGAAGTAAGAGCGTAATCGTGCGCAGCGAGACTTGACATATAGAATTGAACCTCTTATTTCTTTCTTTCGAATAGTTTCGAATAGTTTCATGTCTCCGAACTAATATGCAATACGCCCGGTGTTTTTTATATGCGCATTAATACTCCGTTTTAGATCCATATTAATAAACGCATCAATATTTTCAAAAATAAACACCGGATTAATGTTCATCGACATTTTTCATGCAGCTTTGATATAAACATTATAGAGCTGAACAAAAAAATACATTAAGCCCTGTTTTCCCGGCACCCGCGCTGTACATATACCTTTGAAAAAAACGCTATACCCCATTCGAGTACTTGTGCACTTAATTGATTGTAAACAATGACGGTTGAAATCCGTGCGTGGGAATTTTTCTAGTAACCAAGAGCGACGTCAACGTTCATGAAGCGTTTCATTCATAAATATATGCGTCGGATGTCAAAACCAGCTCCACCAACACATCGGCTCCGTTATGTCCTGAATAAAATACATGTATATTTTCTTGAGTACCAACTGCAACTTACAAATATCAAAAACATTCACGGCAGTAAATTTTTTTTGTGCAGTCCTACTGGTCTTAATGGCAATTATAAACGCATTTAGTTTAAGGTTCATTTAGAGGCTTCAGTTTGAAAAATGTGGGACCCCTAGCATTAAACTCAAATTTGACTAAACGAAGAGTGCGACATTGAAAAAGTTTACATATTTGCTTAAAAGGGTGGTTTTCCTTCAAACTGCTACCAATTGTGTGCAGCAAAATCTTATACCATCGACAAAATCAATCAGAATACAAAGCGATTTTAACGCAAAAATAGACATTATTTTCAAAAATCTGAATATTCAGTTTATTCAACGTATTTCGGCGTAAAATTATATAACTAGTTAATAATATCGACATTGATGAGGGCAAGTTACGCTTAAATAATGAATCTTAATGGAGATTATTAAACAAAGGGAACTTACTCAGCTTTTTCAGTAAAGTAGTCAAAATGGATCGTATGTTTTCTCTTTTTTCATTTATTCAACATACGGAAAATAAACGTGCGCCAACTGCTGTCATAATTTTGTCACTTGCATTCTGCTTAGTAACATTATGTTTTCTGTCTGTTGCTAACTGCCGTTGTTAATGACGCTTAGTGGCATAACCGATTATGACTGGTTACAGGAATAATGAACACACACACATTGGATTGTCACCAAGCATGTTGCAACAATCATCAAGTATAACCGAAAAGACAACAAGCAGGTTCGAATTTTCATGAAGCATATTAGAATAAACATCAGGAATAATGTATATATTCACCATCAATGATGTAATGTTGCAACAATCATCAAGTATAAACGAATAGACAACCGGCATGTTTGGAATTGTCATGAAGCATATTAGAATTAACATCAGTCATAATGTAAATATTCACCACGAATGATTTTTACCGAAATACCGTTCCATATATACTCATGAAAAGGAATATAACACAATTTGAGCTAATCTTGCGGAAATGGAAATACGTTATCTACGCTGATTAACAAGATGTTGAATTCATTGTTTTGTACTATTTCAAAAAATAAAAATTATTGTTTATTAATTTGATAAAACTGGGCATAATGCATGTGCGTAAAGTGCCGTCACAGGCTAATCAGGGACGACACTTTCCGCCTACATTGGATTTTTGCTAAGAAGAGACTTCATTTTAAACGAAAAATGTGATACAAGCGGAAAGTGTCGTCTCTGATTAGCCTGTGTGGACTGCACAGGCTAATCCGGGACTACACTTTAAGCACAAGCATTATATCCAGTTTTCTCAACACGCGATTATTTAAGTACAGCGCTTGATTATGTGATGTTAATATTCGCGATAAAGGTTAATCAAGTGCATGAGAAACGTTTTCTGACGAACATATCTAATCCTTATTGGTATTCTTAATATTGGGCGCACATCAGAGCGGTAATGATGTGAGCCGCGCTCTGCGAAAACTGGGCATAATTCATGTGTTGAAAGCGTCGTTCCAGCTTAGAGTTAACTGGGCATAATTCATGTGTTGAAAGCGTCGTTCCAGCTTAGAGTGTGCAAACCACATAGACTTATCAGCCACTTTCCGCCTAAACTGGATTTGTAATATGAAGATACTTTTTTACCACGAAAAATACCATTAACGCTATATGTATCGTATCTGATTAGCATGTGTGCGTACTGCACATGATAATATTGAAGGACGCCTCACACACATACATTAATTCCCGTTTTCCCAGAACGCGTCTCGATATATATCTAGCTGTTTCGGAAGGTAGCCGCCAGTGTCAAACCGCGCCTACATTCGTTATCCTGCTCCAAAGATAAACGTCATAGCCCCCGTACATAAAGACGATTATATTTTGCGTTTGTGTAGAGTATCATAATGCAGTTAGCGGTCACTGCGTATTTTGCACATGAACACCTACCCAGAGTGTTATATCATACGTTTGTTTAACGGAATTGTATTACGTTTAGCAGTCATCGTGTAAGATGCACTGACATACATACCGTGACTGCTATATTTTACGTGTGTTTCATGCAAACAAATGCAAATACAAGTCATCCAGCATTATGACTATTAACACCTTCTGTGACAGTGTGAATATGTATGATAAAGTATAGTTCGCCAATATTAACGTGGCACTGACCTTTATGTTTGACACTATTTAGGTACCGATATTGAAGTGAGTTTAATCTGTTGAAGAGTACCTGAGTGAGTGCTCTGTAACGGTCTCACTAAACGAATGCAAAACGCGCAAGAATACAACCAAATGAAATATTGACCACGATCAATGAGTACAATGTTGAATAGATGGATTGTTGTAATTGTTTGATTGTATTTTTGTTGGACCTTTTTGTGTTACTTTTCATTTTCATAGAATACAGCGTCTAAAATGTAACATTTAATATCTCATTTGTCTATATTTTAAGCGTATACTCAACCAAACCGTAAAGCGTTTACTATCTAGACTTCAGATTTCCTACTTGCCCCGTACAAATCGATAAGCAACAATAAACAAACAAGTTGTCAAATCGGTCATTCAACAACAACAAAACAAATGTGTCCATCGTAGATATTAACTGCGTACCATGGAGTGCTCCGAGAGCCCGCAGTTGGTCGCAAAGGTCCGCAAGGCTTCGCTGTTACAGTCGTCTGGAAACCGAAGAGGTGAGTCCGTCGACCACCAGGCTAAAAATACATCCACAGCGCCGGGTTTTAGCCAGTATTAAAAATGCCGGGGTGGGGGAGGGGGATTGCTGGTGAGGATGAAAAGAGGCAGTGTGACCTTAGAGATGAATATTTGTCGATTTTAAACCGTTTACATTGTAATTATTTCATAGAGTTGTTTACACTTATGTACACGAGCATAAATTACCTGCATGAACATTTTGTTGAATTGATACTCGTTTAATTTCTTGCAAGCGTAGAACTATTATCATATGACTCGCGTATGACATATGCCGCAAGCGTAGCTCCTGACAATACGAGTCGTGTTCTGAGAAAACTGGGCATAATGCATGTTCGTAAAGTGTCGTGCCAGATTAGCATGTGCAATCCGCACAGACTAATCAGGGACGACAGTTTCCGCTTTTATGACAATTTTTTCTTTAAATGAAGTCTCTTCTTAGAATAATTCCAATTTAGGCGGAGAGTGTCGCCCCTTATTAGCCTGTGCGGACTACACATAGCCTGTGCGGACTGCACAGGATAATCTGGGACGACACTTTACGCACATGCATTACGCCCAGTTTTCTCTGAACGTGACTCATAGTGTGCGAATAGAAAGGCTGGCCAGGAGCTACGCTTGCCGCGGTCCGTTCATGAGACCACGGAGCCTTGCTCGTTATACCGGACAGGTTGCTTCTAACCAAACAACGCACACTGGTCATATATGACATAAACCCATTTTCGCATGACGTTGCTTAAATGATGCCCAGCAGTTGTTAAAGCGGAATTTTACAAATGTCGCCCCCACAATCGTTCTATCAATATTCAACTTATATAAACTTATATAACAAAAAAAGAAAATTGAGTCTTAAAAGTAGCACTAAAAGAAGCAAGAGAATAATCAGTAACAGCAGTAGTAGCAACAATAGCAGTAGCAGAAGCAGTTGCGGTTTTAGCACTAATTAAGTGAATGAATTGCAACACAAGTCTAACCTGTCACTACGGAGATCATACGACCTATGACGAAGAGGAAAACCACAGCCTTGCTCATCTTTGTGGACTAACAGGCACGGACAGACAAGCAGTCGTTTAACTAAACATCAGTGTGATCAATTTATAAATCATTTCCTACATTTACAGCCAGTAACGGACATTCGCACTTAGGCTATTACAGGAGTATGCATGTTTTGCTTTTTCAAGTCCCACTATTTCTATTGACGCTAGAACGTGTCATCGATCGTGTATGATTAAAACCTACCTACATTTATGTGTTCCCCAAAATGTACAGTTTTGTGTGAAGCATTCATATCAAAATTATAATCTTTTTTAATATTCATGCAAAGTTGGAAATGTTCCATTTGGTCATTTTGTTATTTGAAAAATCAACATTTTACTGCTGTTAATGAAAACCGAATTAAAACAACGTAGGCCTTAAAATAGTTAACAAACGTAAGTGCTGTACGGCCTCATGTCTTTCGCAGGCGGCTAGAATTTTATTGAACAAGGATATAGGACTTGACCTGTTTGTCTTGATATACAAGTTCGGTGGTCTACACCGACACAACACTCGAAGTATCTAGTAGACAAGGGTCGGCGGATGTGTTTACTTTCTTTGCAAAACTAGAAATTAAATGAGCATATGCAATACCAAGAAACGTATTATTGTTCTATACCCTATAAAAATGTAATAGTTTTAAACATTATAAATAAATTAAAATAGTAGAAACTATTCAATATTTACATAATTATATTATCAAGAAGTATATGATATTTAAGAGGTGTTGCATTGTTTTGCAAAAGCAGAGAGACGTGATAGCAGATTGGTAAAATTTTTGTTCCCATATTCAAACTATCTTCATATAAGTTGCGAGCAGAAATTGCAAATTGATTTTAAATTGTATGCATCGTTACGTTTGGATGGTTAACTGTCACATTGGACAACGCTAAATAAAAACTGTTTACATGGTAACGTTCTATAATATCAGAGAGCTATTGATGCCAATGGAACACTCAATGGGATAGTCGTCGAAGCAGGATGCGATCTTATGGGTTAAAATTGTATTGGACATGGGTAACACTCTTAGAATGCCATATGTTCATTATTTAATTTAAATCTCGATAAATATCACATAAATGTTTTTCTTTTTATAACTTTATAGTAGAAATTATACAAAAGGAGGAATCATTTTTTGAATCAAGAAACTCTATCAGGAGATAGTTGTCTTGATTTTGTGAGTCACGTTCTGAGAAAACAGGGCTTAATGCATGTGCGTTAAGTGTCGACCTAGATTAGCCTGTGCAGTCAGCACAGGCTAACAAGGAACGACACTTTCCGCTTAAACTTGATTTTCGGCAAGGAGGGACTTCCTTGAAACTAAAAATACCATAAAAGCGGAAAGTGTCGTCCCTTATTAGCCTGTGCGGACTGCACAGGCTAATCTGGGATGACACTTCACGCACATGCATTAAGCCCAGTTTTCTCAGAACACGACTCTTATTAACAACTTTCATAACATAACACGCAGCATAAAAATATACTTATTTGACAGGGCTCACCGTATTAGAACGGTCAATGCAAAGCATCGGGGATTAAAACCGGTTTGAAAATTAGCCGATCCGAATCAGGTTCCTCCTGATTTTGAATAACACACAGACAGCACACTGACAACAACTGACAAATTATGTTTGATGAACAGAGACCATTAGACCTTATGTCTGATAAACAGAGACCATTATACTCTATGTTTGATGAACAGAGACCATTAGACCTTATGTTTGATGAACATAGACCATTAGACCCTATGTTTGATGAACATAGACCATTAGACCTTATGTTTGATGAACAGATACCATTAGACCTTATGTTTGATGAACAGAGACCATTAGACCTTATGTTTGATGAACAGAGACTATTAGACCTTATTTTTGATGAACAGAGACCATTAGACCCTATGTTTGATGAACATAGACCATTAGACCTTATGTTTGATGAACATAGATCATTATACCTTATGTTTAATGAACAGATACCATTAGACCTTATGATTGGTGTACAGAGACCATTAGACCTTATGTTTTTTCCTTGTCCGGTATACGAAGCAGTCAACGCTATATCTTTTACCCCATACCCTGAGGTCGGAATAATGAATATCATATTTCGTTTTGGGGCGACTATTTGCTTGCCTAAATGAATCCAATTTTTCACGCTATTGTTGTTCATGTTTGTAATTCCGTTGTTATACGATGTCAAGGTTAGAAAGTGGTCAATCCTTTTTATATAAGATAGATTGTTTCGTTAGCCCCAGCTTGTATGTTACATTCTCCGCTATCCTGGTAGAACGAGTACCTGATATCTACGGAGATCTTCTAAAGGCTCCCTAGCTCAAAAGGGATACTATGGAAAAGACGTTGAAAAACATACATGCATAAATACAGCAGACAATTATGTGACCGCGTCTCTTAAACATAGATTTATTGAATCTTCATATCTTATAAACGCAGACAATAAGTATTTATTGATGTATCCGTATTATCTAGGATGTGCGTCTTGACCTAAGAGGATTATTTTCCCCGCGCATATCTGCCATTTAATGTAAAGTGTTTAAAATCACGTTTGTTTGAGTACATAAAAAGGCAATCCATTTAATGTCTTTACAAGCCATTATAAACCATACGGACGAAATACAAAAAGAGATAAATCTATCTGGATATCAATCTAAATCCTTTTGCAATCGAATGCTTGTGGAAAAGTATCTTCTTTTTCTAAAGTGGCTGTATGTTATATTGTGTCGTGTTGTCAGTTATCTTCATAAAGAACATAGAACATTTCAAACTGTTCAATCTGTTCACGTAAACAATGCTTCCTGGTTGTTTAATAAAAATCAACTGATTAATATATAACAGTATTTTGACGACAGCATTTTTAAGTATCATCCGCAATATAAATACTAAAGTTATTTTTAGGAATTCGCAACTAAAATTCGATTTTGTTTTCGATGCGTCAATCTTTGAACATGTCCCTTTAAGAAGTCGTTTGCACTTGGAAATATGTGGAAGAGTAGTGATATTCGATATGTCTTGAAGGAACTATTTTTCTTAGTCTGCAGGCTACATATCAATAACTCGGTATATCAAATGACCCGCAAGCGGAAAACAGATGTGCTGTTTCCTGATAATGCAACCCCCGCTAATGGGTCATAATATAATTCTTTACGTGATCAATATCATTAGAGATGTTAACCGATTCGGGTTTAGCATTTTAGACGCTGTATTCTATGAAAATGAAAAGTAACACAAAAGGTCAAACAAAAATAGAATCAAACAATTACAACAATCCATCTATTCAACATTGTACTCATTGATCGTGGTCAATATTTCATTTGGTTGTATTCTTGCGCGTTTTGCATTCGTTTAGTGAGACCGTTACAGTGCACTCACTCAGGTACTCTTCAACAGATTAAACTCACTTCAATATCGGTACTTAAATATTGTCAAACATAAAGGTCAGTGCCACGTTAATATTGGCGAACTATACTTTATCATACATATTCACATAGTCACAGAAGGTGTTAATAGTCATAATGCGGAATGACTTGTATTTGCATCTGTTTGCATGAAACACGTTAAATATAGCAGTGACGGTATGTATGTCAGTGCATCTTACACGATGACTGCTAAACGAAATACAATTCGTTAAACAGACGTATTATATAACACTCGGGTTAGGTGTTCATGTGCAAAATACGTAGTGACCGCTAACTGCATTATGATACTCTACACAAACGCAAAATATAATCTTCTTTATGTAAGGGGGCTATGACGTTTATGTTTGGAGCGGGATAACGAATGTAGGGCGGTTTGACACTGGCGGCTACCTTCCGAAACAGCTAGATATATATCGAGACGCGTTTTGGGAAAACGGGGATTAATGTATGTGTGTGAGGCGTCCTTCAATATTATCATGTGCAGTCCTCACACATGCTAATAATATACGATACATATCGCGTTAATGGTATTTTTCGTTGTGAAAAAAGTATCTTCATATTAAGAATCCAGTTTAGGCGGAAAGTGGCTGATAAGCCTGTGTGGTTTGCAAACTCTAAGCTGGAACGACGCTTTCAACACATGGATTATGCCCAGTTAACTCTAAGCTGGAACGACGCTTTCAACACATGAATTATGCCCAGTTTTCGCAGAGCGCGGCTCAAATAATTACCGCTCTGATATGCGCCAAATAATAAGAATACCAATAAGGATTACATATGTTCGTCAGAAAACGTTTCTCATGCACTTGATTAACCTTTATCGCGAATATTAACATCAAATAATCAAACGCTGTACTTAAATGATTCGCGTTATGAGAAAACTGGGCATAATGCTTGTGCTTTAAGTGTTGTCCCGGATAAACCTGTGCAGACAACACAGGCTTATCAGGGACAACACTTTCCGCTTGTATTACATTTTTCGTTTAAATGAAGTCTCTTCTTAGCATAAATCCAATGTAGGCGGAAAGTGCCGTCCCTGATTAGCCTGTGACGGCATTTTACGCACATGCATTATGCCCAGTTTTCTCAAATTAATAAACAATAATTTGCATTTTTTCAAATAGTACAAAACAATGAATCTAACATCTAGTTCAACAGCGTAGATAACGTATTTCCAATTCCACAAGATTGTAACCTGAAAACGGATCTTAAGAAATGCAACTATGTTACATTAACCAAGAACAAAACAGATTTGTCTACCTTGAATTGCACACAGTTTCTTTAGCTTATTGCTAAGCTCTTTTATTAGTCGAGGAGCTTAGCCCTTTGCATGCTGGGAAATTTGTCGTCTGCTTAAATGTTGTCTGCTTAATTTCTAAAATGAGCATTTTCTTCATTTTTTTTCAAAGAAAACTATCAGAATAGCAAACAGTTTGGATCCTGATGAGACGCCACGTTTTGTGGCGTCTCATCTGGATCAAAACTGTTTGCACAGGCCTTTAAAATTCGGTTCCCGAACTGAAAGAGTTAGTAAACTTGTTCTGGCCATGAAAAGAGCGTGTATTGATTTTACCATTGTACAGTGTCGATAACGTGAAATCACGACTTTGTATTTATTTGCACCCAAGCGCGACATATTAAATATTTGGAAAACACTTTTTATTTACATTCTAACATTTAAGATGAAATCGGCAACTCAGATTATCCGATTCGTAGAAATTGTTAAATATAACGTATTTATATTCTTAAACTTTCATGTTTTATCTATAGGTATATAATATTTAGTAAAGAAAAGTTGCTCAAATGATAATACTTATCTGACGGATGTTATATTGACTATGTTATAAAGCGACTTAAAGGCTTTACGTTTATAAGAAACACTGTAGTAGTATAGATATCCAATAAGGCATCCGAAAAGCGAAATGGCGCCTACATTCTTACAGAAAGCATAAAAAAACAAGAATATATCGTGGTTTTGCAACTGCGTTTAATTGTATTGCTAATAAACATACAAAGTTACACCCTCGGAATGTAATCAGGCATCATGCATTTTAACATGATATGTCCTCCATCGCTCATACATTCAATGCAGAAAAGTCCATTCCTTTCATATGATTACAACACAAAATGGGTATTTAGTATAAAGACAACAGTTTAATGGCCATAACATACGTGTAGCCAATGGCGTAAGAGTGATGTTAACTGGATACCTCTAATAAACTGTAATTCAAAAATTATGCTTAAGCTTAACGATCATATAAGTGTGACCAGAACATATCAGTGTTTATTAAATGCCATTTCAAATGCCATGGTAGAACATGTCCTTTTTCTCACACAGTGCCCCTCACGATCCAACCGATACTGAACAATACAAAAACTACTTACATCTACGCCCGTGGACCTATAACCAAGCCAAGGACAGTGTCCTTCAGCACAGTGCAGCTGTTGATGGATGGTCCACGGCCGCTCAAAAACTCAAAAGTTTACATTCACTTGTCCAGTAAAAAAACACGAGCAATTATAAATTCACATGAGAAGTAGTTTAAACAATTCGCATAAAACAACTGCACTTCATTTCTTATTTGTGAATGCAGCAATAGCGTTATTGAAGAATTTTTTAAAAAAATTGAATGAACACAGATATCATATGCACCATTTTTATCGATAAGTGCAACAATGTGTTCGATACTTTTTGATCAATATTACAAATCACAACAATGTTTCTACTCAACAAGAAAAACAAGAATATTATCGATACATGTACAGCAATAACAACAATACCAATGGACTTTCAGTAACTGCCAGTAACACATATATTCATTCAGTGCAAATGCGTTAACAATACCAACCATAAACCAAATGAACATTTAGATAAGAAGATGAGATACAAATGAAACAAACACACTTTATTTCCTAACATGCATACGCAAATAAGCACAAGTCACATTTCTACATACGTCGACAAAATGAGTTACTACTATAAGTTCTAAAAAGAAATATATGCATAACTTGAAATTATACCGCTGGTTTCCAAGCGCGATACATACATATTTTATTAAGATATATACAATATAGTAAAATTACTTTACATAACTTTATTTTGCAAACTACTGTCATCTATGCGATTGACATTTTTCAATTAATTGTATCGACATTTATATTTTCGGTAAATTTTACAGCCTACTGTAAACACATCTTTTGTAAAATTGTGCACATTTTTAGAAAGTGAAACGAACGTCTGCAAGTCAAACATCAATAACTGAACAAATCACTATTACGATAAGTTGTATAATTTTCACGTTCTTGGCAACAATGATCGGTAATTCGTTAAAGATAATATGTACTCAAAAGTTATAAATAAGTGTTGTCCGCGCCTCGTTACTAATCTATTGATCATCGCTAACATTTTACATCAGAATTCTCACATCCATAGCATCCGCGTTGGTAACTCGACTCCCTTCCATTATCATCCTCATGCCAACATCCGTTAGAACCTCGTTTCTTCGTCTCTTTAATGCCTGCCAAATCGCATCGGTACCGTCAACCTCCCCGTTCTCATCACTGCAGATTACCTGTCTGTTCATGCGCATGAGCCACAACAACTCCAGCTCAATTCTCCTCCCGCTGTACCATCGTAATGGTTCAGGATGAGCTACGATGCATTGTCGTATCTTTGGAAGTCTGAGTATCACCCTAGGACCTTCATGGAGCATATCTGTAATCGTTGATATCCATGTGCGTTGCTGTTCCCTATCCAGTCCAGAGGTTGCCATCAAATTCCTTTCTGGAATCATATAGTATGGTAGCTCTAAGGTGATCAATGCAACTCTAAGCGCATCCAATGCTTCATGCAACCACTGCAAAATACTTTTTTTATGAAACGAGGCTTGAGGATTATTTTCCGCCATCCATAAAACGATGTTTTTCAATGTGTACGATGAAACTTCTTTCTTACGTGGATGTAATACATCGTTCTTTATCATTTTCAATAAAACATACAATTTAGTTTGAGTGTCATTAAGATTGCTAATTAGTTCCATCTCACCGGCGTTAAAACACACTCTCCATTCAACATGTTGATATTCGCTTCCTTTAAATCCAACAGGCGTCAGAACTGCCCCAAGTGATACGACCCTCTGAACGGCTTCCGGTGGCGGCCAGTGGCGAGGTCTTGCGGCCCATTTTGACAGAATGTTGGGGCAGTAGTAATGTAATGCATGTACTTTGTCACGGTGCAAGTTCCCATGCGCTGTATGCGGAATTGACGGTCCCGCACGCTCATGCTGCACTATGCCCTCAGTCAAGTCTTCGTTCGACCAGTTATTAACATACAAGTCACTGCTCAAAAGTTCGCGACCATATCCGTCATCACAAAACGCATCATTTACTTGCCTGTGAATTGTTGTACCGCGTCTCTCCAGCAGCAGTCTACAGTGACCATGGTAACTCCTGCGGCTGAGTGATCTCAACACAGTTATCTCCCCAGGAAATGCACTTGACTTTACATCATCTTCTAAACAGAATACTCTATTATTTACAACCATTATATCCTGATCACTTTCAAAGAAGCTGCTCAGCCCCTCACCTTTGCTACCCGTAATAAAGTACGTGTACGCTCCACAACATTCCCATGCAGTTAACAGCTTGCCAAGCTCCCGATATGCGTCTCTCCGAGCCTGTATTATCTCCTGTCCGTAACCGAGCCAGCTCAGTATAGTGCATGTCTCAACGGAGGTATTTTCCCACTGAATCTAAAAAACGTTTTGATTAGAAACACGCTACATGTCATAAATAACATTACATCGTTAGTAGTCAAATAAATCAGCGATACTAAAATTATTCCAATTTAAATTATTCTTTTACGGCCATACCATTCGATGTATTATCAATTTAAAATTCTAACACGGCACGCGACTTGTTTTCTATAGACAAAGAAGGAAATCAAGCGTGGGTTATTCTGCAATAACTTATGGGCGGAGCTTAATGTTTCGAAAATAGTTCCGAATAAATAAAGAAAATATTGCAGTAAAATGCACGTGCTAAAACCCGCTCTGAAAGAAATGTAATAAATGTAGCATGTATAAATGTAATGAAATAACAAATTGTATATTTGGTGATAAGTGGCATAACCACACCTACAAAGAATGTTATTGGTTAGGAAGCGTAATTCAGAAAACATTTATAGCATGTCAACTTTTCAGTAGCATCAATAAACGTGCCGTCATTAAGTTTCTACGATTGTTGTTTTCAATGAAAGTGACGTCATTTGCAAAATATTTATGAATGAAAACGACGTCATATGTTTGTACACATCAATGACGTCACTAAATAGTGAACTTTGTACTAAGAAAGGCGGAGTATTGAAACATATAGTTACGTCCTAAAGCTTGAACCAAATCAATCAGAATCGTGTTAGAATCGAAATAATATTTTTCTATAATGGTTTGTTGTCGAATAATCCACAGTAAGTTGTATAGATGCGTGTTACTTCGCACTCGTGATTTAATTCCTACGCATCAATACTCCTTACTGTGGGTTATTCGACAACAAACCATGATAGAAAAATAGTATTTTTTAAGTATTTATTATCTTGTGAAAATTTATTACAATTTCGTGTGCATGTTCTCAGTGAATAATCCAATAGTCGGTACAAGTATTGCCAACCATGAATTAATTAATAAATTGAATTAAGAGGATTGAAATAAAGACACTGAACATATAAACGGTTATCAACGGCGAGTTCATATATATTTATGACATCCATTCATAAACATACTAAACATATAATGTTTAAATCTCTATTATCTGAAATTGCAAATGCGGAACGAATAATGTTATAACTATTGATAATAAACTAAATTGCTATGGTTAAAGCTGCATAATTTAACGAAATTATATAAACTTTAATTGTTATGTCTGTAAATACAATATATTGATGTTTAAATAGTTTTTTTTTAATAATTTGAAAGAAAACTGTGAAAAACGTTTGCCAAAAAGTAGTGTCGTACTTTGGCACGTGCAGACACTGAAAAGTGGTTATAGGAAGATTCATGAGAACGGATGTATTAATTTTTAATGTTTCACATTTTGTACAGAAGTAAAGTATTAAATTGGGACCAATTATTGATATACAGTATAAATTTACCGTTGTTCTTTTTTCTAAAG
Source organism: Dreissena polymorpha (assembly GCF_020536995.1). NCBI lineage: Eukaryota > Metazoa > Mollusca > Bivalvia > Myida > Dreissenidae > Dreissena > Dreissena polymorpha. The sequence goes on along the minus strand of NC_068356.1, from coordinate 52,849,505 downwards.
ATGTTAACGTATATCTGCCTTTAGTTATGCAAACATTAAACATCTAGATTGAAATGTCATTAAGAAATATAATAGGGGTAGGGGAAACGCAGACATATAAACGGGAAAACTATGCGTTAATTGTCATTGTGTACTGGACAAAAACTGCACTCGACTTATCATCTTACCAAGTCTTGTTTGCTGGACATATTGCCTTGTCTTGGGAATCTTTCCGGTTCATCAGGTCTTGTGCCACTTTCAGCCATCCATACAGTGCTGAAGTGAGATATTTGATAAATATAGGATCTTGCATGAGTGGTCGTTTTGTATTGAATTTATTAAACTCATCTTATAACATGACCTAGGCTCCAGGAGAGAAATAACGTAATGCTCAATTTTGTTTACTACATGGGTGTTATTACACTAGTTATATAAATGTGAAATGACGTCATTTTTGTGACGAAATGATGTCATTATTCCAGCAAATTTCTTTAGTTAAACTCTTTAACACTGTAATAAAAAGGTGAAAAGGGCATAAAATAAAGAGAAAATGTGTTGGTCATGTTATAAATAGAATCTTAGATTCGTGGTCATTTTGTATTGAATTTATTAAACTCGTCATCTATATAAAGATAAAAACTCGGCAAGCCTCGTTTTATCTTTATTTAGATGACTCGTTTAATAAATTCAATACAAAACGACCACTCATGCAAGATCCTATATATCTCAATAAAGATAAAAACGAGCCTTGCCGAGTTTTTATCTTTATTTAGATGACGAGTTTAATAAATTCAATACAAAAATACCACAAATCTAAGATTCTATTTATAACATGACCAACAAATATTCTCTTGATTGTATGCTCTTTTCACCTTTTTTTCACATTGTTAAAGAGTTTAACTGAAGAAATTCGCTGGAATAATTATGTCATTTCGTCACAAAAATGACGTCATTTTACAGTTATATAACTAGTGTAATAACACCCGTGTAATAAACAAAATTGAGCATTACGTTAATTCATTCCTGCAGCGTAGGCCTTGTTATAAGCTGATATGGACAAGAATATGTGATATAGTTCGGGTAATTGTCATGAAATACAAATCAATATTTTTAACACGATCACGAATACGCGTGCATGTACATATAAACTGATCATAGCTGACACGTTTCAGTACATAAGTTTAAGTTATGTTATGTAACGTTAACAATACTGCTTTTCAATAAAATGCAAATAAGATGGCTTCTGCCCGTGTAAAAGACACGTCTTATATGAAACCTGCCTTACCTTATACATCACAATTGATTTATTAGCCTAGTCAGGTAATATGCCGGTTGAATGACTCAAGTTAAATAAAAAACATTACGTCTCTAATATACCTGGGCGAGCAAAATGAATAGTTTTCCAAAAGAAAAATTCGTTCAACGGCCTCTTATATATCCCAATCTTTCAAATAAAAGGAAGTAAAATGGAAGTAAATATAGAATTTTATATTACTGATATTGTAACATACACTGCATGGTGTGTTCGATGCCACGAACTAAACTAGTAGTAAAATAATTCACTTGATGAAGTGGGAACATTTATTGCTACTTTTATGCGCTTACCTCATGCAATGGACCAACATATTACAGTAATTAATGGAGTTGTCGTTAATGTATTTTCCTCTTACTTATCTGCGTTAATGTATACAATTAAGTTTAAGTCATTATATATTGAACAAAAGTATTATTATGATTACTCAATACAATGGCAGATAATATAATACCGTGCCCTTGACCGATCAGTAAGGTTGTTCTTCGGCGCGGAATGTTTGAAAACTGCAGTAACGCACGCGACTTGTGTTGATATGGCATGTGGACCGCCACGTAGCTAGTTTAATCAAGAGTTTTTAGATGTCGTCCTGCAAAATAATAAGAATATTTTTTACGCAATAGAAAAAAAGAACATTTCGAAAGATCATCTGTAACACTTTATATGTTATACATTAAAGTATATATGTGCATGCTTCAATTTATAAAATAAGTTCAATACTTCATTTTGAAACACCAGGAGAAACTATATAACACTCTTCAATATTTGAGTTTGCTGAACGAAAAGGACGTTATCTAAACAATGACATGCGTGAATAAATATTATCAGTTTGCTATCGGTTAAATGCCGAATGAATTTAAGTAAACTTTTAACATGTACTGAGAACATAAAATCAAAACTTTATATAGTTTTGCTGCTTTTGAATTTATTTAAGAAGTTGTTTAATGATCTCATTATTTTCGCCGGTGCCATTTTATTTTACGTTGAACATTGACCGTCGACATTTATATGTTAATGTCGCAATTACCGTAACAGAAATACACCTTTTTAAGGCTCAGTGTGGTTGAGCCTCAAGAGAAAGTTAAAACACGACACATGCAGACGCCTCACGAAACTTGGATTCAAACATTTAAACTGTTAACTTGAATAATTGCAAGCTAGTCCAGTAGTTAATTCAACGATATTACAAAGTATTCACGAACAAAACGCGATGCATTGACTTTTTATATTAACACGTTCATCTGCACCTGTTCGGGTTGAAATTTATATAATCACAATTCATATGCCTATAATCAATGTTCAACCGCATTTAAGAAATTAAAAAATGCCAACTTAATATTAGGCGATTAAAATTGAAAGCATACATCTCTACAGTAAAAATATCGCCCGGAGATTTTCGATGCTCACGACACCTAATAAAAGCAAACAACACAAGTAGTTTTACTAATGATAACTTTAATTTCCAAGCAATATCGGCAGTTTAAATTACACTAGCATAAATAACCGCGACCGCAAGCAGAGATGAGATAAAACGGTTGGTCACTTATTCTATATACAAAAATACGTGACATACACAATCAATGAAAAATTAACATATATATCGACGTTACCAGTCTTTGGCCGATAAACTAACCACAGCGATCATAGATGATCAATGTGTGATACACCTTTTTCAATACTGTGTATACCAGAAGTCATATAACCGTGATTACACAATGTTAGGTTTATGTTACTACATCCGATTCAAACGTATCATCATTAACGGATTAGCCTGTCATGTGGTTCATAAGATATTTTTAAAAGACCCACATACATTATTAGTCTATCTGGACAATGCCGCTTCACAAAGAAATTGATTAGATTATCATAACCGCAAATGTGGTTTATTACTTGTTCAAGTTTATGTTCAAATACCTATATGTACGACAATAATCCATATTAGCAGTAAATATATATATATATGTAAGTATCCATTTAATACATTTAGCTCGCATGAAGTCACACATAAACTTGACAAGCGAGACATGCGTTTTTTTTTCAGATTTATAATTGTTTGATTATATGTATTCCAAATTAATCGTGTACATGAACCAGTATGTCTGGAGGCACTTAACTTCTAATAGCGGTAGAGTTCGGCGTTGTTTTTGTACAGACACGGGACCTTCCATACGGGACCCGTGTTTATCATTGTTTGGTTAAAATACCCTGTGGACTTGAAAGTGTAGAGTAAATCAACATTATAAATTATAAACTCGACCGAACTACGTAGAAAGACCATGCAGAGACATTTCTACTTGAGGCAATATTTTAAATTAGTTATATGATTGGAATTCAAAGCATAATAAAATCGCATATCGGAAATAAAGATTACTGAATTAATGCATTGTTTATAATAAATTTAATTAATCGAACATACCTTAAAATATGACCGAAATGTTCCATAATGATATATTATTTAAGCAGTGTCATTTATCTGAAAGTAATGAATTGTTTTATCTTGATTTTTTATTCTTCAATCTGTGAACTTAGCTACCAGGAATTTTCATTCCGCAACCCGTAAACTTGCCGATTTAATATGATATTTTATGTAATATATATTTAACTTGTTATTACACATTCGCCAACCGTTTTGCAGGAATTCATACCGAATTTGACAAGTACCATGGCTATTGATAAGTAAAATATGTAACTTCCATTGCAGGGCAAAACATTTAACATAGAACAGTGATTTTTTTCCAATTTGCAAAGCTCTCACTTTTGAGTATAACTAATACCTTTAAGTATGTTAATATTAACTTAAATATGTCAATATCAATTTTGCATTTAGAAAGAAGATGAAGTTTTAACGTTATCATAAACGTACTAGATCAACATTTGAAATAAAGACGCGCAGACATGAACAATTTTGTTCGGAACGCATGCTAATAAAACAAACACATCTTCTTCACTCAGACTGCAATCCGCCATGCATTCTGAACGATGACATCAGTCATTTATACTACTCAAACAAATATGTCAAACCCGTGAGGGGAACCCCCTTGAAGTGAGAGACGGTTATTTTAAGAAATGCATATTCATGTCAGAAATTATAAATATGGGCTTCGTTTTATCTCACCATCGCATTAATTTATTACAGTTTACAAGGCTATTGCAATATTTATAAGCCGAGAACAAACACAATAAATATAGACTTTAATTACACCAAACATTTCTATTTTCCTTTTACAACTAAAGAAGTCACTTTCGATTTCAAACTATGAACAATTAGGTTAAAAGCGAAATACTTTTACTAATACATAACCTTCGCGTTTCACGTAGAATTCATACGCGTAATAAATTAATAATAAATCCTTACCATAAAGAACATACTTGGAAAACAATATTTAATTATAATATTATATTTAGTTCGCTTAAACTATACACTTCGTCGAGATATAGAATACTTTTATTTCACACAAAAGAACAAGTAAAGAAAATTGAAATGGTCCAAAGAAGAGCTGTACGTATTCCCACCAACCGTTACCGCAATACCACAGCGTTACCGATATGTTGAATCTACTTCAATGGGAGTTTCTTGAGGACTGACGCACAAAACTCCAACTAGTGATTCTCTACAAGATAATTCATGACCTGGTCGACATACCAAGCGATGCCTATCTATCAGAAGCACCAGCGCGAACACGTCGGAACATGCATAGTTTGACCTACAACCACTACTCAACATCGTCAGATGTCTTTAAGTTCAGCTTCTTCCCCAGAACCATCCCAGTGTGGAACAGACTACCAGGTACAGTAGCTGAGGCCCCCTCTTTGGTATCCTTCAAGAGGGAGCTAGCGACGCTTCATTTATAACAAGGGGTTTCACTACCAGATGGTCGTATGACCAGCTGGGATTATCTCTCTTTATCCTTCCTTCTACTATGTATCTATCCTTATTATTCCAAATTTAAATATGTAGTATCGTGTACTTTATCTGTATTATCTCTTCTAACCTTATATTCCCTGAATACATACTATTATGATGTACTTAATTTGTATCACATCTTTTATTTTTATAACATCTATCATTCTATTGATCACTTTACCATTTTATTAAGCGCCACTATCCGTTGAGTAATTGTCAAGTTTGACTGGTCAACGTACCGATGTAGATGTAGATGATGTAGATTCACCGGGATGATCATCGTCCCTAATGCGCATGTGCAAAAGGTCGAAACGCACTGAATTGTTGATGGCTACACCGAACTAAATTTGTATTAATATAATCTGAATTGCAAATACTGATTTAAAATAAATATTTATGCATCTCAACCTGCGTTACATTAAACAACGATGTTTATTCTTAGTTAATTGTTTAAAGATACCTATATATATATATATATATATATATATATATATATATATATATATATATATATATATTGCACGCTTTGATTTCAAGTTACCTTACCTAAAACGCGAAAATAACACTAAATGAAACAAATCATGTTATTAAGTTCACAGCGTGTCAATCACATTTATTTTAACTTAAACATATTTTAGATCCAAACAATTTATACTCAAGCTGCGTGCCTTAAAATGTTTTTATTGTTATCACCGGGTTGTATAATCGATGACCCGTGGATTTTTTGTTATCACCGGGGTGTATAATCGATGCCCCGTGGTTTTTATTGTTATCACCGGGCCGTATAATCGATGCCCCGTGGTTTTTATTGTTATCACCGGGCCGTATAATGGATTCCCCGTGGTTTGTATTCTTATCAACGGGGTGTATAATCGATGCCCCGTGGTTTGTATTGTTATCACCGAGCCATATAATCGATGTCCCGTGGTTTGTATTGCTATCACCGGACCGTATAATCGATGCCCCGTGGTTTGTTTTGTTATCACCGGGCCGTATAATCGATGCCCCGTGGTTTGTATTGTTATCACCGGGCCGTATAAATCATGCCCCGTTTTTTTTATTGTTATCACCGGGGTGTATAATCGATACACCGTGGTTTGTATTGTTATCACCGGGCCGTATAATCGATGCCCCGTTGTTTTTATTGTTATCACCGGGTCGTAAAATCGATGCCCCCTGTTTTGTTTTGTTATCGACGGGGTGTATAATTGCTACTCCGTGGTTTGTAATGTTATCAGCGGGCCGTATAATCGATGCCCCGTGGTTTTTATTGTTATCACCGGGGTGTATAATCGATGCCCTGTGGTTTGTATTGTTATCACCGGGGTGTTTTATCGATGCCCCGTGGTTTGTATTGTTAACAGCAGGGTTTAAAACCGATACACCGGGGTTTGTATTGTTATCACAGGGCCGTATAATCGATATCCCGTTATTTTTATTGTTATCACCGGGGTGTATAATCGATGCCCCGTGGTTTGTATTGTTATCACCGGGCCGTATAATCGATGCCCCGTGTTTTTAATTGTTATCACATTGGTGTATAATTGATGCCCCGAGGTTTGTATTGTTATCACTGGGCCGTGTAATCGATGCCCCGTGGTTTTTATTGTTATCATCGGGGTGTATAATCGATGCCCCGTGGTTTGTATTGTTATCACCGGGCAGTATAATCGATTCCCCGTTATTTTTATTGTTATCACCGGGGTGTATAATCGATGCCCCGTGGTTTGTATTGTTATTACCGGGCCGTATAATCGATGCTCCGCGGTTTGTATTGTTATCAGCGGGCCTTATAATCGTTGCCCCGTAGTTTGTATTGTTATCACCGGGCCATAAAATCGATGCCCTGTGGTTTGTATAATTATCATCGGACCGTATAATCGATTCCCTGTGTTTTTTATTGTTATCACCGGGCCATATAATCGATGCCCCGTGGTTTGTATTGCTATCACCGGGCCGTATAATCGATGCCCGTGGTTTGTATTGTTATCATCGGGATGTATAATCGATGCTCCGTGGTTTGTTTTGTTATCACAGGGCAGTATACTCGATGCCCCGTGGTTTGTATTGTTATCACCGGGCCGTATAATCGATACCCCGTGGTTTGTATTGTTATCACCGGGGTGTACAATCGATGCCCCGTGGTTTGTATTGTTATCACCGGGTTGTATTATCGATGCTCCGTGGTTTGTATTGTTATCAACGGGGTGTATAATCGACGCCCCGTGGTTTGTATTGTTATCACCGGGCCGTATACTCGATGCCCTTGGTTTGTATCGTTATCAACGGGGTCTAAAATTAATGTTCCTTGGTGAGTATTTTTATCACCGGGATGTAGAATTGATGTCCCTCAAAGTATAGTGGTATCACCGGGGTGTAATGTTGATGTCCCTTGGCGTGTTATGTTATCACCGGTGTGTATAATTGATGCCCAATGACGTTTAGTGTTATAACAGGGGTGTATAATTGATGTCCCGTGGTTCGTATTGTTATCACGTCGGTGTATAATCGGTTTCTTATGGTGTGTATTTTTATCACCAAATGTATTAGTGATGTCCCGTGGCGTGTAGTGTTATCACCAGGGTTTTAAATCGATGCCCCATGGTGTGCATTATTATCACTGGGTTTATAAATGATGACCGTGGTGTGAAGTGTTATCACCATGGTGTATATTTGATGTCTTGTTGTGTGTATTGTTATCACCGGGATGTATTACTGATATTGCGTGGCGTGTATTGTTATCACCGGAGTGTATAATTGATGTCCCGTGGTCTGTTTTGTTATCACCGGGGTGTATAATTGTTGTCACATGGTTTGTTTTGTTATCACCGGAGTGTATAATTGATGTCCCGATGTGTGCAATGTTATCACCGGTGTGTATATTTGATGTCCCATTGTGTGTATTGTAATAACCGGGGTATGAATGATGTCCCGTGGCGTGTGTTGTTATCACAGATGTGTATATGATTGCCGTGGCGTGTAGTGTTAACACGGGGTGTATAATAGATGTCTCATAGTGTGTATTGTTATCACCAGAGTGTAAAATTGATGTCGTAAGCTGTGTAGTGTTATCACCGGGATGTATATTTTATGTCCCTTTGTGTGTATTGTAATCACCGGGGTATGAATGATGTCCCGTGGCGTGTGTTGTTATCACAGATGTGTATATGATTGCCGTGGCGTGTGGTGTTAACACCGGGGTGTATAATAGATGTCTCATAGTGTGTATTGTTATCACCAGAGTGTAAAATTGATGTCGTAAGGTGTGTAGTGTTATCACCGGGGTGTATATTTGATGTCCCATTGTGTGTATTATTATCATCGTCGTGTATAATTGATATCCCGTGGCGTGTGTTGTTATCACTGGGGTGTATATTTGATTACCGTGGCGTGTAGTGTTTTCACGGGGGTGTAAAATCGATGTCACATGGTTTGTATTGTTATCACCTGGGTGTATAATTGATGTCCCATGGTGTGTATTGTTATCACCGTGGTGTATAATTGATGTCTCGTGTTGTGTTTTGTTATCCCTGGCGTGAATAATTGATGTCCCGTTTCGTTAGTTGTTATCACAGGAGTGTATATTTGATGTCCCTAGGTGTGTTGTGTTAACAGCGGGAAGTATAATCGATGTCCCATGATGTGTATTGTTAGAGTGTATATTTGATATCACGTGGCGTGTATTGTTAACAACGGGGTGTATAATCGATGTCCCGTGGTGTGTAATTTTATCACCTGGGTGTATAATTGATGGCGTGTATTGTGTATTGTTGTAAAATTATGTCCAGTGCCGTGTAATCTTATCATGGGATTGTATAATTTATGTCCCGTTGTTTGTATTGTTATCACCGGGGTGTATATCTGATGTCCAACGTGTTTATTTTTATCACCGGGTTGTATAATCGATGACCCATGGTTTGTATTGTTATCATCGGGGGTGATAAGTGATGTCCCGTGGCGTGTGTTGTTACCACCAGGTTGTATACTCGATGTACCGTGGTGTGTATTGTTATCACCGGGGAGTATAATCGATGTACCGTGGTGTGTATTGTTATCACCGGGGTGTATAATCGAAGTCCCATGGTGTGTATTGTTATCACCGGGGTGTATAATCGATGTCCCGTGGTGTGTATTGTTATCACCAGGGTGTATAATCGATATCCCGTGGTGTGTATTGTTATCACCGTGGTGTATAATCGATGTCCCGTTGTGTGTATTGTTATCGCCGGGGTGTATAATCGATGCCCCGTGGTATGTAGTGTTATCACCGGTATTAATATACCCGGTGTACCTGTAAGTATACATAAGAGTACCCGGTGTAGTACACAAGCCGACAATGACCAATCGAGCGTAACTATATATTGCTTCGGAATTAAAGACATGACTTGAATGACAACTAATACAGTGTAGAAATGGAATTAAATTAAATCAATGTATACAGACTAATAACATGTGTTATTTATTACTGCTTTTCAGTTAAATAATATTTAAAGTCAACTGTTTAATTAGGTTTTGGGATGCATGGATCCGTAAATACGACCCGAATGTCGTGCTGTTGTATCGACCCAAGCCCACAAAGCGGGATGTGTATTCTCAAGTTAAGTACATCGGTAAGTCCATATGTTGATGTAACCGGGTTCATATTGTTGACATGGTCTCATGAGTTCCTGTCATTTTTGCATACATCTAATGAACAAGTTACTTTTGAATATAGTATGTAAACAAAAAATTATCATAATCATAATTCGAGATGCATTAAATTGCGGATGTTTTTATTGACCTTTTAGAAAACACACCCAAATTTTCTTGAATATGCTATTAGTATAACTTTAAAATGTGAGAGTACATTTTAAGAAATATATATTTGCCGGATATGGCAGAGTAAAATTTATAAATTAGTATTTAATTATTTTATCAGTTTATTATCTGGTTCCATATCTACAACATTGTTAGAAGATAATATATCTGTTTGACACAATATCTGTAGACAGTGTCAACGTAATCAGTGTCGGTGCTGATTGTGGAAATATGTTTCAATGTTAATCATACGTTACATAATTTGAAATTAATGCAACAAACTATTAAACAGAAGAATGTTCAAACTTGTCAAATTGAAGTACATTCGTTTAAAACGGATTTCTCTTATCAACGTGTATTTGTTGGCCTCTGTTATAAGTTTATACATTGCAATAAAGTTGCTTAAATGTATTCCATGAATTAAAGTTTGATGTGCAGTAGTAACATTTCAGCTTTGCAAAGATTCCTACCATTTGTGGCGTCCGAGAGCGTTTTGCAATGTTTTGTTAACGCTTGCACTACCGAGCTGCCACTGTCAGCCGTGGCACCAGCATCGATTAGGGTAGGTAAACAATACCCTGCGTATAGTATTAATTACCTTTTTTACTCGTTTTCAAACACTTAAAAAAAAGTCATATTGTGTGCACATGTTTATGTGTATAGGTATATCAAGGTGGAGCTCGGTTCATTTACAGACAAATACAGACTTAATAACATGCAGGCATTAGTAGTACCTCCAAAACGTATGTTCATTGGAAATAGTAGTGTGTATTTATTATTCAAATGTTCGTGCGTTTTCTTAAGATTATAAGATATGCTTGGAGAGACATATGAATAATTGTCTAGCAAAAGCGACCAGTCACCTCTTCGTCCACTCGATCGACAACCCAGGCCAATTTGGTATTTTAATACATTACATCTATATAAATGAAGATGGATGAAAAGTTGTACGGCCTGTCATAAATAATAGTCAGGAAAAGTCGCCTTTAAACAAGTACATGCTCGAAAAGTTGTTACTGGAGACGCTTTCTGAATAAAATAACACCAGTGCAGTTTAAATGCATATGATTGGTTTAAATCAGTGTTATGTTTCTGATTTCAGAGATGGATATTATTCCCCCCCCCCCCGGCCACACACACACACACGCACGCACGCACGCGCGCACACACACACACACACACACACACACACACACACACACACACACACACACACACACACACACACACACACACACACACACACACACACACACACACACACACACACACACACACACACACACACACACACACACACACACACACACACACACACACACACACACACACACACACACACACACACACACACACACACACACACACACACACACACACACACACACACACACACACACACACACACACACACTTGTCTTCAGTCGCCGCTGTGTAAACTTGTATCCGTCTCCAAACGAATTTACATGATATATATTAAATTTATTTACAAAGCTGATTTGACAATAGCTAGAAAACGACCCAGTCTGGTAAGAAGTAGCATAAGTTTACTCATAGCATATGCACAAAACTGAAGCCCGCTCGTATTCACACATAGACAATGTTACTCATGGCATGAATATTTAGCAACATAAAATAACGTCAGTATGTCCTACTTGTTTTGTTGGATCTTTGTCTCAGTCGGGTTCATAAATAGTCTGCAATTTAAACTCTGTTTCCTGATTATTATCTTCAGTGCTTAGATTTGGTGACATTGTTGTATTAAAATTTAAATAACATTATTAATTCCTGTTGATATCATGACCAAATCGAGTTCAAGCGCACATATATTCATTGTCTTGATCCCATGGCGTCTCTTTTCGTTTCAAAATTATTTGCGTTACTACACTAATTGCTGTGAAGTTTAATATATTCTAAGCCTGGGTTCCGATGTTTGAAAGTGTCCAATTATAAACAAGTGGCATTATCATCTTGATGTTTGAATCAAGACAAAACAAAGAAAATTTGGGAAGTTTCTTTCTCGTCCTGGCTTCGACGTCGGCGTTGATGTTCATGTGACACCTTCGAAAGTGTTTTTTTTAGCTCTGCTGTTTTCGCGGAAAACCCTAGGTATTGTCATAGCCAGATCGTCGTGTCGTGTCGTCCGCCGGCGTCGTGCTCAAACCTTAACATTGGCTCTAAAATCAAAGTGCTTCTACCTACAGCTTTGAAACTTTATATGTAGATGCACCCTGATGAGTTCTACACGCCACACCCATTTTTGGGTCACTAGGTCCAAGGTCAAGATCACTTGTGACCTCTAAGAAATATTTTGACATGCTTTCATTTATTCAAAACTGCACCCGCAGCCGAGCGTTGGCACCCGTTATACGGTGCTCTTGTTGTAAAATCAGCTTTTTTCCTTAAGCCTTTGGAATAACGTTTTGAATCTTGAAACACTTGTTAACCATCAAGGCGCCATGCGTATGAAATAAAATACATCAGTCTACCAACCAATCTTTCAATATTTGCTGCTGGTATCATAATACACCATTTAGTTCTGGGGCACTTCTTGTTCATGCATACCAGCATTTCGTTTCGGAAATGTAACGATGCATATAGCTTGTAACGACCATCGATAGTTATTGAATTTTTAACACAGAATGGATGTAGATATAGTTCAATTAAGATATATAGATAATTAGATACAGATAAGGTAGAGCTAAATATCTTACACACTAATTTAAATGTATTCTATCAATGTATGAGGATTCAGCCAATCCCTGTTTATACATGTTGTTCCGAAATTATGCTCCGGCTAAGAAAACTTAATTGAAGTCCAGGTCATTTATTGCACACTGTACTTCTCTTCGTGTATCTCTTATAATTTTGTATGGCAGTTTAAACCAAATCCCACATTTAAATTTGAAGTTCCAAACAACAATATTCAAAGTTAAAAAACCTGGACCAGAACATTGCACTTTCTCTTAATGCCGTCCATTGTAATGTGACGGTTCGATCAAATTCATTTAATAATTTTGAAGTTTTTTTCTGAGCAAAGTTGTTTCGGACGGACAGACAAAATGTCAACATAACTTTATCCCTTAAGCATAAAATTGTCAGTAAATGTTTATAGTAACTAGTATTATGTTTTATTGTTGAAAATCACTTAATGAACCACATGGGTGTCAGGTTAATTCGTACGCCTTGTGTGTAAACAATCATCAGGTGTAAACAAAAGCCATACAAGGGACACCATTGACACTTTACTACAAGAACACTGTACTGAAGAACATATTCTTTATTTTAGAAGTCACATCTTACACATGTACAAAATAATTGTTCACATGAGTACATGTGCAAAGACATAATAAAGCAACATATATGTACATGCATACATGTATATTTTTTTCCCAACACGTTTTATTACAAGACAGGAAAACAGCTACATATATATGTACATATGCAACACAAACTATCATATGAGTTGCGTTCTGAGAAAACTGGGCATAATGCATGTGCGAAAAGTGTTGTCCCAGATTAGCCTGTGCAGTCTGCACAGGCTAATCTGGGACGACACTTTACGCACATGCATTATGCCCAGTTTTCTCAGAACACGACTCATATAATTATAGACAGTGACATACAAAAGTACACATGCAAATGATTAATGTCACAGTGTCATACTTTATATATATATGGTTGTAGATAGTGACATACAAAAACAAAGCAATTTGCATAGAAGTTTGAAAACAAGAGATGTGTTTGTCAGAAACAAAATGCCCCCTTCTACGCCGCTGTGAAGCCATATATTTGAGCTTTGACCTTGAAGGATGACCTTGACCTTTCACCACTCAAGATGTGCAGCCACATGAGATACACAAGCATGCCAAATATCAAGTTGATATCTTCAATATTGCAGTTATGACCAATGTTAAAGTTTTGGGACACACCCAATGAATGAATCCATGAATGGATGACAGACAGACAGGCCAAAAACAATATATCCCCGATCATTCGATCAGGGGGCATAAAAACACACCGTACCTTTATCATAGATGACAGACTGACTGACACATAATACACAGCATCTAGAGCAAACGCTTAATGCCTTAGACCATGTTTAATTGTTTTCTTAAATATTCTACAAAAGCTTATCACATAATTTATACATTATACTCTTAAGAGTGTATATATTATTTTTGTTTATAAACAAAATCACAAACCATATCATGTCTTTGTTAGCTTTTACATAACAAATATTTACAAGAGAAAAAACACAGCTTCATGTCAACAGACATTCAGAGTTTAAAAAAATGCTGTAACTATAAGACAGTTGCATGCAATTGTGTGTTGGAAAAACATTAAACAAGTATTTATAGAGAACAAAAGTAAAAAGCTAGATATTTCAGTATATAAACATATTAAAAGTATGTATTAATTGTAATAAGAAATTAGTATATGCAAATTCAGATGAAAAGAAAGCATAAAAAAGCAAAAATAGGTACATTTTCAAAATAAGGACATTTGCCAGCGTACATAAATATTTTAAGTACCTGTGTGTATAAATTACAGTAAGCAAATAGTGTTTGCATATGCAGATGAAAAAAAATGTATAGAAAAAAACAAAAAAGGTACATGTAATTGTGATTTATGACACAAAGGTTCTACCTATAATTTCCTTAAAGATGTCAACATGGTCCTTTGAGTTAAAACAAAACAAAACGCATATTTATACAAAGTTGTAAAGAACAATATTAATTAAATTTAAATACTAAGTTTGGTCTACAATGGTAGTAAACAATACCCATTCCCTGACAAAGGATTCTGTATTATTATTTGAAATTGCTGTTTTTATAAGTTATCATATTCATACTTTATCTGTTTTTTGGCTCCTGTTTGGGATGAATTTATTCATTTTACACTTGTATAAATATAGCTTGATAAACAAAATAACATTATTTGTGGCTATAGCCGACTTTTTTAAATACCCAAGTAGAAAACTTTTCTTATTCATAAAAGGAAACAATTAACCTGGTAATATATCATCAATTAATGCTTAAGATATCTGACATTCCCAAAATAAATATTCTAAATTTTCCTCACTTTGTTTGCAAAAGGAGCACAATGGATCATTTATTTTGCTCAAAAGACTATTTGTTCCAAGTACCCTATGAATTATTCTGTATTGGAACCACTGTACCTTTACATCATTTGTTATTAAAAAGGGTAGTTCAAAAATGCAGTTCCATTCATTTTCATTAATTATGGTATTGAGTTTTATACCCTATTTTGCTTTAACTGAAGGTTGTTTATTGTTCTTATTTACAATATTATACATGTATAGTCTTTTAGCACCAGATTAGTTTTTTTAATATGAGATGTAATAATGGGGGAAAAAGGGTTTGATCGTTTGTTGGGTAGGACAGGGTAAACAACATTTGTTCACAAATTTATCTATTGCTCTTGTCACCCCTATAAAATTAATAAAATATAATATTGTTAAACTGTACATTTCACTCAATTCATCTACAGAAATTACGGTTCCATTTTTGAATATATCACCTTTACAGTAAATTCAAGCATCAAAACATGACTTAAAGTAAAACTTTTATTTCCTATCAATTTATTTGGATTATAAAAAAGTGAATAATACAACAATTCTGCTTTTACTTCAAATTTACTACAATAGAGCTCCAGATAAGGGTCGTATTTTCGTAATTACGAAT
The DNA here is from genome assembly GCF_020536995.1 of Dreissena polymorpha. Taxonomy (NCBI): domain Eukaryota; kingdom Metazoa; phylum Mollusca; class Bivalvia; order Myida; family Dreissenidae; genus Dreissena; species Dreissena polymorpha. The sequence goes on along the minus strand of NC_068356.1, from coordinate 52,833,805 downwards.
TATTTTCAAGACCGTTACGTATTTATTTTAAAATCTTGTCGTATCATTAAGAATTACAAAATCAAGTTACGAATATTATTTTTACATCGGTTCGTATCGATTTTTATTGAGTTCTTTTCGCGTATTAAAGATCTTTGCGGTGCTTATATAGAATGGTTATCGTGTTTGTTTAACAAAGCGCATTTTTTATAATAAAAGCGGTGTATACAGTCTATCTGTCAAAAAACAATGGCGGCGCACGGAGAGCGTCCTAAAAAACTGCAAAGCGTCCAAAAACACGCTTTTAACATATTGTACACAAAGTGAGCCGAAGTTAAATGTTTAGAAAGACATTATAGAAAAGATCTTATACGATGTTGTATGTTCAGTTGTCGACACAGTCGGAAAAGCTATACACAAACGCGACACGAAGGGTCCAAACTTAAACACAAAAAAAACCTTGAACGAGTGGAAGGGACAAGTCCCGTGGCTAATCGTTGAAAAGATTGAAGGGGAGACCCGTTTTATTGTGAAATATGTAAAAATTTATCTCAGGCATGCACTCTAAGCACAGCTTGGGCATATGAAGGTATTTGAAAAATAAAATTGTATAATACTGAAAACCATTATTATTTATTTTCAGGTTATTAAGAAAAAATAAGAATTCTTTTCCAAAACTTAGTATTAACGTTAAGAATAAAATTTCAGAGTTAAGAATTATTTTTGAAAATCTGGTAGTAATTTAAGAATTTTACAAAACCTTACCTGGAGCTCTGTACAATAAATCAAAAAGCATTTTTAGACATCTACCATAAAGGGTTTGAAATTCTGTAGGATATATTTAAAGCATAATGATAACTGCAATTAAAAAACATACATGTTTATTTTATTGAAAATGACGGTCGCCAAACATGTTTATAAAATGTCTTCAACGAGACTGCAATGACTTAACTATATATTAAAATTAATAATTGAGCATACTCCATTTCTGAAACGATACTTTCCCTACAGAATATGAAACATGGACACAATTCGTTTCACAATATAACTTTATAGTTCAAAATTTCAAACAGCCTAATCAACAAATGTTTGTTAAAAAGTGTTATATATTGTTTACTGTTACATAATGATATCGTCAGTTTTGGATTGTTTCCAAAACACTTTTGCAAATTGCCAGTTACAGCATTCAAATCTACAGCATCTTGTTCTTTCATCTTGTTCTTTCCTCAGTCATTTTAATTTTCCTGATGCTTGATAAATGTCTTTGTCTTATTTGTTCCTGCGGCGTCCACTTCTTTTTTCCTGAAATATAAAATACCAAGATGCATACCATAACATGAATCAAAAAAATTGACAACTGCAACAATTTACGTTTATGTGTGTCGTCCACATAATAATGATATTATATGAACACCATTTCAAATCATCGGATGAGGACATGTTAAAAATAAGCAATGCTGAACCAAATATATGCAATAAGAACAATTTTGCTGTTTCATGTTGCCAGAAATATACAGAGTACATGTTATATCCAAGATAACAATTATACTATAACGCAAAGTAATGCAAATATTCCTCCAAACAATTATTACACACGCAAATAACTTTATGTGGGTTTAATGAATTGGTTCACTGGAAGGCGTGGTATAGCCTACATTCTAATAGCGCCTCCTAGTGGTATACCGTAAGCAACACTGTACATGAAACAAGAGGGCCAAGATGGCCCTAGTTCGCTTACCTGAGAGGAGTCGGTTCATTCAATCTTTACCAAACGTCAAACTTGACCTAGATATTGTCCAGACAAACATCCTGGTCAAGTTTCATCATTATTGAACCAAAACTCTGGCATATGGAGTGATTTTATGTTAGTAAGATTAGACCTGGTGACCTATATTTTGAGTTGACCCCCCTCACCATACATCAAACTTTGCTTACAAAAATAAATATTATGACCAAGATTCATAAAATCTGAATCAAAATTGTGACCTCTAGAGACTGTTTACTAGGATTTTGTATAATATAATGAAAATTTGGACAATCTAAAGGCACTAATTATGGCATTTATTATGTGATATATATAAAACCAATCTTTTCACCAAGTTTCATGATGATTGGGCAAACATTGCAACTTCTAGAGTGTTCACAAGCTTTTTTATTATAAAAATATGAGAAAACTGCCCCCCCCCCCGGCAGCCATGTTATTCAACTGACCGGAACCATTTTCGAACTCAACTCTCATATCAAGGAAACAAATGTTCTGACCAAATTGCATGAAAAATGGGCAAACAATGTAACTTCTAGAGTGTTCACATGTTTTCACTATATACATACATGTATAGAGAAAAATGCCCCGCCCACTGGCGGCCATGTTTTTCCACCGATCAGGACCATTTTCTAACTCATCTGAGATATCAATAAAACCAATGTTTTGAGCAACTTTCATGATGATTGGGCAAAAATTGTGACTTCACGAGTGTTTACAAGGTTTCTCTATAGCAAAATAAGGAAAACTGCCCCCCCCCCCCCAGCCCTGGAAGCCATGTTATTCAACTGACCGAACCATTTTTGAACTCAACTCTCATATCAAGGAAACAAATGTTCTGACCAAATTTCATGAAAATTGGGCCAAAAATGTTACTTTTAGAGTGTTCACATATTTTCACTATATACATATAGAGAAAATTGCCTCACCCACTGGCGGCCATGTTTATCAACGATCTGCACCATTTTCAAACTCGTCCGAGATATCAATAAAACCAATGTTTTGAGCAACTTTCATGATGATTGGACAAAAATTGTGACTTCTAGAGTGTTTACAAGGTTTCTCTATAGCCAAATAAGGAAAACTGCCCTGCCCACTGGCGGCCAAGTTTTTAAACTGATCCGAACAACTTTTGAACTCAACCAACATATCATTAAGACAAACATTTTGACAAAGTTACATGAAGATTGGGCATGAAATGTGACTTCTACAGTGTTTACGTGTTTTCTCTTTTTTTTGACCTAGTGACCTAGTTTTTGACCCGGCACAACCCAATTTCCAACTCGATCGAGACTTCATTGGGACAAAGCTTCTGACCAAGTTTCATGAAGATCGGACAATAAATGTGGCCTCTAGAGTGTTTACGAACAAATGTGGACGGACGGACGAATGACAGACAAAGACCGGTCACAAAAGCTTACCTGAGCAATCAGGTGAGCTAAAAATATACCTAATTGCAGTGGATATATGAGTGTTTTCCTATGTCTTGTACAATAACCTTGACTTTTAACCTGGGGCAGAGTTCATATGAAATGTTGGTGTACCCAAGACGGGGGTCAACAATTTTCAGGGATGCTTTCTGCAAAAAATGGGGATCCCAAACAAATGTCGAGATGTGTGTGCACTGTCTATGAATGCTTTATTGATAAAAAGTAAGTAAACATGAGCAAAGCAATATACCCCCTCTTCTTCGAAGGGGTGCATAAATATAACACCAACATACCTCTTTTTAGACTTGTTGAAAGTATAAAAAGTATGATGACAATTGTTTTATTTGAACCAGTTCAGATAAAGTAAAATTATATGCAATCATCAACACATGCATATTCCGTCAGACTAGTGGATTCTTATTAGACAACATATACAATATCCTGATTAAAATTTGCTTTACACAACAATTAAGTATTTATATCACATAAACATTCTAAAATACATAATAAGATAATCGATCAATAGATCTAAACAATTAAATTTCAGAGAAAGATTGAACTCATTAAATAATTAATCATACAGACAGCTATGTTGATTATCATTTCGATGTTAATGCGCTGTAACCCTGCGAGCTCACTTTGGTGTAAACCAGATTTTGACCCAAACGTATGTATACACACTGCATTGCGTTTGATATGTTTTTCTTTCGATATTTTGTAATAGCAATTATAGAAGTGGTTTGAAGTGGTACACAATCTTATCATTGGCTATAGTATAGTTTTTGTTGAAATAATATCCAATGCCTTATTAATTCAGAAGTGTAAATAAAATCAAACGCTAATGCGCACAGTCCGTTTTTAGTTGTATTACCTGTAATGGTGGGAAGTTCAGAATCAGGTCCGATCTGCTTACAACTATACACCGGGCTTTTTTTCAAATATATTCACCTACATTATGTTAGATTTATAATTTTAACATTGAACGCCAAACGAAACGCCAACTTTGAACAAAAGCCTTAAGCCACTGCCTATATATTAATTAATTGTAAACCAGCAAAGGTTGTCAAGACACACAATTATTACTCTTACATAATACTAGCACCATTCCAGGCAAGGATACAGCAGAAATAAAAACTACATATCAAGAACCTATGAATTTCTACCAAGAGATATCAGGTATTAAACAACTGTTGTTCTAGCTAACAATCAAGCACTGGATAATGAAGTCATACGTAACAATTATTAGTTCATTTATTGTCTACTCAAAGTTCCTCAATAGTTAAACGTTCAATTAACAAGGGATGTTTGTAAAACACGCATACCCCCCATTTAGGCTGTCAGCTGTAGTGGCAGCCATTGTGTGAATATGTTTTTTGTCACTGTGACCTTGACCTTTGACCTAGTGACCTGATAGGGGTCATCTGCCAGTCATGATCAATGTACCTATGAAGTTTCATGATCCTAGCCATAAGCTTTCCTGAGTTATCATCAGGAAACCATTTTACAATTTCGGGTCACTGTGACCTTGACCTTTGACCTAGTGACCTGAAAATCAATGGGGATCATCTGCCAATCATGATCAATGTACCTATGAAGTTTCATGATCCTAGGCCTAATTATTCCTGAGAAATCATCAGGAAACCATTTTACTGTTTCGAGTCACTGTGACCTTGACCTTTGACATAGTAACCTGAATGTCAATAGGGGTCATCTGCGAGTCATTATCAATTTACCTATGAAGTTTCATGATCCTAAAGGCGTTCTCTAGTTATCATCCGGAAACCATTTTTCTGTTTCTAGTCACTGTGACCTTGACCTTTGACCTAGTGACCTGAAAATCAATAGGGGGCATTTGCGAGTCATTATCAATGTACCTTTTAAGTTTCGTGATCCTAGGCGTAAGCGTTCTTGAATTATCATCCGGAAACCGTTTAACTATTTCGAGTCACTGTGACCTTGACCTTTTACCTAGCAACCTCAAAATCAATAGGGATCATCTGCCAGTCATGAGCAATGTACCTGAAGTTTCATGATCCTAGGCCTCAGCATTCTTGTGTTATCATCTGAAAACCATCTGGTGGACGGACGGACGGACCGACCGACCTACCCACCTACCGACATGTGCAAAACAATATACCCCCTATTCTTCGAAGGGGGCATAATAATGATTACAATATATCCTTCAAATTTCTAATTTACTTACTTTTGTATTTATGTTTGCAATGTGTGCATTGATCGCATGATAAATAGTAACCGACATTAACATTCTCATGCACCCCACTTAACCCCTAAACCAGGAACCTATCCAAAAATGTTTGCATAGGTCTACGCATTAACCTGCACCAAATAGTATTATTGAGATACCTTCAATAGAAATCTCAGAGCGATATTTTTGGGAAGCACTTAAATGGAAACCATTCATGTTGCTTAACAGCGCTCATCATTTTGAAGAACAAAAATTGCAAAGTTCTATCTTAAATATTAATAAAAGTAATAAAAGGTAAATTTTAATTTGATAAACAGTATTTACAGTTTGTTCACAGGTTACATGTATATAAGGTATACAATGAATCTTATATAAGTAAATGTTTGTTGTGTGTATACATTTAATGATGTATCAAGAGGTTTCTATATCATACCATGTTTTCATTATACAAACGAACAATGTTAAGCTTCTCAATCAGGCAATGCATGTATAAACAATGTATACGCATATATTGACCAATACAAAAACCAATCGTGTCCCAAAACAAAGACAAGAGCACCTCATAACGGATGCCACGCTCGGCTGCGAAAGCTTGTCCAAAATTTTTTCAGTGACCTTGACTTTTGACCTAGTGACCCAAAAATGGATATGGCGTGTAGAACTCATCAAGGAGCATCTACATATGAAGTTTCAAAGTTGTGGGTGGAAGCACTTTGATTTTAGAGCCTATTTTAAAGTTTTATATTAGAGGTCACAATGACCTTGAACTAGTGACCACAAAATGGGTGTGGCGTGTAGAACTCATCAAGATGCATCTACATATGAAGTTTCATTGTCCTAAATGGAAGCAATTTGATTTTAGGGCCTATGTTAAGTTTTATACAAGAGGTCAGTGACCTTGACCTTTGACCTAGTGACCCAAAAATGGGTGTGGCGTGTAGAACTCATCAAGGTGCATCTACATATGAAGTTTCAAAGTTGTAGGTGGAAGCACTTTGATTTTAGAGCGTATGTTAAAGTTTTATATTAGAGGTCACAGTTACCTTGACCTTTGACCTACTGACCCGAAAATGGTTGTGGCATGGTGAACTCAACAAGGTGTATCTACATATGAAGTTTCAAAGTTGTAGGTGGAAGCACTTTGATTTTAGAGCCAATGTTAAGGTTTTAGCACGACGCCTACTGCAGACGGCGGACAACGAGCTGGCTATTACAATACCTCAAGTTTTCTCCAAAAACTGCCTAGCTAAAAATGGGTGTGGCGTGTAGAACTCAAGGTGCATGTACATGTGAAATTTAAAAGTTGTAGGTGGAAGCACATTTATTGTAGAGCCTTAGAGCCTATGTTAAAGTGTAATATTAGAGGTCACAGGGACCTTGACCTTTTACCTCGTGACACAAAAATGGGTGTGGCGTGTAGAACTCATCAAGGTGCATGTACATGTGAAATTTAAAAGTTAGTGGAAGCACATTTATTGTAAAGCCTATGTTAAAGTTTAATATTAGAGGTCACAGGGACCTTGACCTTTGACCTCGTGACCCATAAATTGACAAATAAATCATTTGGGTTATAAATAATGAAACTAATAAATCTGCACAGTAACTGTGAAAAGAACTTAAATTCTTGGTAAGGAAATATATAATATGAGATTTATAATTATATAAATTACTTCTCTTGAAAAAAATTGTCTCTAACAAATCTCTATTTTTAGTAGCAAATAATTAAAAGCCACTACCATGACTGTAGATTCACCACTCAAAATGTGCAGCTCCATGAGATACACATGCATGCCAAATATATAAAGTGGCTATGATAAATACTGAATAATTATCTGCCTTTAAAGCTTATTACTTCCCTTAAATGTGTATTTTTTACCGTAGACCTTGAAGGATGACCTTGACGTTGACCTATTACCACACTGTGTTTGTCAGAAACACAATGCCGCCTACTGCGCCGCTTTGATTTATTTAACAAAAATATATACGTGGGCAGAACAGATAACTATGTCCATTTAAAGCTTATTAATTCCCTTGACTTTGTTTTTTCGACCCTAGACCTTGAAGGATGATGTTCACCTTGAAATTTTACCATTCAAAATGTGCAGCTCCATGAGATACACATGCATGCCAAATAGCAAGTTCCTATGTTCAAGATTTAAAAAGTTATGGCCAATGTTAAGGTTTAAGCACGACGCCTGCAGCGGACGGCAAACAACGAGCTGGCTATGACAATAGCTCGGGTTTTCTCCCAAAACAGCCGAGCTAAAAACTAGTTCCATAAATTTTATTAAGCTTGTAGTGACTTATTGGTTTGTGTTTAAATATGACTAGATATAGTGAGCCTAATGATTCAGGTTTATTAAAGATTGATTTTGAGGGGTAAATAGTTTTGAAATTAATGTGCATGCATAAGCCTATGTTAATCTAGTTTATTGTTGTCTTAATATAAAATTTGACTTCTAGAGCATTCAAAAACGCCCACTGGCACTCATATTGGTAGAAGAGATAGACCATTTTCAAACTCACAAGAGATGTCATTCAAAAGCATGTTCTGAGAAAGTTTTATGAGGAAAAAAATGCCTGTAGAGTGTTTAGAATATTTTCATTCAATTTGAGCTAGCAACCTTGTGTTTGAACCCAGTTTTGTACTTCGCAGAGATATCACTGAAATGATTGTTTTCATGAAGCACAGATCATGTGGTTAATGACAATGAACTCAACAAAATATTTAAACAAGAGCTGTGTTTTTAAAACACAATGCCCCCTATGGAGCTTTGAAGCCACACTGCAGCTATTTTAGAAAAAAAAAGACCTTTGACCTTGAAGGATGACCTTGGCCTTGACCTTTCACCACTCAAAATGTGCAGCTCCATGAGATGCACATGCCTGCCAAATATCACGTTGCTATCTTCAATATTGCAAAAGTTATGACCACCTTAAAATTTTGAGACAGACACACAAATACAATGACAAACAGATAATAAGGCCCAAAACAATATACCCCCAATCATTGACCCGGCGGCATAAAATTTCCTAACGCAACAGCTAAAAATTACACAAATAATAAACACACAAATGAAAATGAACAAATTAAATGCTGTCTGATTTCTAATTGCATGTTTCTTTTTAAGTATTATGCCTGCTAAACTGAATGTTTCAACGAAAGTTAATGATGCGATACAATGAGGACTTTGTAATGAAAGAGTATAGTTTATAACTAACAAGGTCACTTTCAAGATATTAACACATGCTATGAATAGTTAGATGCTTGTCTGCAACATGTTGATTCAATGGTCAAAAGTTTTTGTATTTACTAGCAGCACCATTAACATGTTTGAACTTTGATATTTAGCGTGACCTTGACCTTCGATGAAGGCTTTCAGGACTTGCACGTAAAACGCCTTCTGCACGCGATGAACATTTTTGGCAAATAACTTTTAAACATTGCATGATGCATAGTTCAAGTTACAGTGCAGAAAAGCTGTTATTTTCTAAAATCAAACATTTGACCTGTAAGGTATGTTTGAATCTGACCTTTGATCTCTGATTCTTAACTTGACATTTGAGCTACTAGAGAAAAGATTGTTATACACCACACACATTTGATCTCTGATTCTTTACTTGACATTTTAGCTACTAGAGAGAAGATTGTTACACATGACACGCATTTGATCTCTGATTCTTTACTTGACATTTGAGCAATCATGAACACAAGCATATGCCGTCAGACTATTGGATTCTTATTAGGTAACAAATACAATATCCTGATAAAAATTTGCTTTACAAAACAATTAAGTATTAATATCACATACACATTCTAAAATACACAATAAGATTATTGATCAATATATCTAAACAAGAGCAGCGCATAAAGGGTGTCAGCGCTCGGCTGCGGGTGCAGTTTTAAATAAATGAAAGCTTGTCAGATTTTTTTAGAGGTCACAGTTACCTTGACCTTTGACCTAGTGACCCCAAAATGGGTGTGGCGTGTAGAACTCATCAAGGTGTATTTACATATGAAGTTTCAAAGTTGTAGGTGGAAGCACTTTGATTTTAAAGCAAAATGTAAAGGTTTTAGCACGACGCAGACGTCGGATGACACGACTAGCTGGTTATGACATTACCTAGGGTTTTCTCTGAAAACAGCCGTGCTAAAAAACTAAATATCAGAGAAAGATTGAAATCATTAATTATTTAATCATACAGACGGCTATGTCGATTAACATTTCGATGTTAATGCGTTGTAACCCTGGGAGCTCACTTTGGTGTAAACCAGATTTTGACCCACACTTAGGTATACACACTGCAGTGCGTTTGATATGTTTTTGTTTCAATATTTTGTAATATAAATTATAGAAGTGGTTTGAAGTGGTACGCCATCTTATCAAAGGCTATAGTATAGTTATTGTTGAAATAATGTTCAATGCCTTATTAATTCAGAAGTGTAAATAAAATAAAACGCTTATAATGTGTACAGTCCTTTTTGAGTTGTATTAACTGTAATGGTGGGAAGTTCAGAATCAGGTCCGTTCTGCTAACAACTATACTCAGGACTTCTTTTCAAATCTAGTTGCCTACATTATGATACTTTTGTTATTTCAACATTGAATGCTAAACGAAACCCCAGCTTGGAACAAAAGCTTAAAGTCACGGCCTATAGATTAATAAATCCTTGTTCATGATGGGTTACTCTGAAAACCAGCAAAGGTTGTCAAGACACACAATTATTACACTTACATAATACAAGCACCATTCCGGGCAAGGATACAGCAAAAATAAAAGCTACATGTTTAAGAAATAATCAACGTGTAATCATTGGTTATTGCGTTAATAACCAATGGTTTGCGTAGTAATTAAACAATGAGTGGTTTGTTAACAAGCATCGGAACATCAAACGTGCGGACGATGTTAGACAATTTGTAGACAATTTGTAATTTGCTAAAATCAGACATTTGGCCTGTACAGGACGTTTGAATCTGACCTTTGATCTCTAATTCTTTACTTGACATTTTAGCTACTAGAGAGAAGATTGTTACACATGACACACATTTGATCTCTGCATGATTCTTTACTTGACATTTGAGCTACTAGAGAGAAGATTGTTACACATGGCACACATTTGATCTATGATTCTTAACTTGACATTTGAGCTACTAGAGAGAAGATTGTTACACATGACACACATTTGATCTCTGCATGATTCTTTACTTGACATTTTAGCTATTAGAGAGAAGATTGTTACACATGACACACATTTGATCTCTGATTATCTACTTGTCATTTGAGCTACTAGAGAGAAGATTGTTACACATGGATTGGTGCAAATACCTTGATAAACAGTATAACAATTAAGTGTAGGGTAATTAAAAGGTAGTAATAAGAGTAAGGTAATGGTGTTAATGAATTGCAATTCTCCTCATTGATATCTACACAGTGTGTAGTACACACCCATGACAGTTCATGTTGAAATATTGTAGTCTATATAAGATACATGTAAATCCTTATACGTTACATCATACAAACACAACAAAGGGCAATAACTCTTAAAAAAGTGCAGGGTTATGGTTATTGTACATTGCACCTCTTCCCATTTATTTCTACACATTCATGAAGTTTCATGTTGAAATAGTGTAGCCTATCTGAGATATTGCCCTGAAAAGTTCTATCATACAAATAAAACAAACACTTCTCACTATCAATATACCATCTGTCTATAATCTTCCTTGTTAAGAAGAACACTCACTGTTCTCAAGCAGTGGTTGAAGTGTGCGCTTATGACTTGGTATTAAATCTTCATTCTGCAGTATTTAAAGGGCAAATATTAAATCAAAAGAATTTAATGTGGCCATACAAATTGTTAAATTAAAACTTTTAATATCATTTACAAACTTTGAAATGGTGTTATGAAGTCTGAGAAAACATATAGGGATCAACCTTATATGTTCATCCAATGATCCCAAATCTGTAAAATTAAGCATGTAGGAAAATGATGTCTTACATATGGCCTAATTTGAACATGATGGTCTTAGATATCTCTTTTGCATAGTTTTTAGAACATTTGTTCAAAGAAGTTTTGTCTATAAAGTCTTAATAAAATATATCCTTCCAGGAATTGACACACAGACGCATGACAAAACAAGACTTTTGCTCCACCATTGTCAGAAATTCCACCATTGTCAGAATTTTTTATATTTGTTGCCATAGCAACCTGAATTTTTTACCTAGGACAAAACATTGAAATGGCATGCATAATGTCCATATTGCCATCTATCCATGTTACAAGTTTCATGAACAAATATTAATAACTTTTAAAGTTATCGCAGGATCAAGAAAAGTGTGACTGACTGACAGACAGACAGACAGAGCCCCAGTGGGCATCAAATGTTGTGCAAACATTGCTGCAACGTAATATTTAGGTCGCATCGTCGGCAGCCATTACTGAACCATGCCACAATGTTGCATACAAAACATTACCCGGATGTCCGGGTAATGTTTTGTATGCAACGTTGAGGCAACGTAATATTTAGGTCGCAACATTGGCAACCATTACCGAACGTTGCCACAACGTTGCATACAAAACATTACCCGGTAGTTTCATCAAATGTTGCAGTTGGGTTGTCACAATGGTGTATATGAAAGTTTTCCCCATGTTTTTTTTCCAACATTGCTGCAACGTTGTATTTAGGTTGCATTCAAACGTTGCAGTTTGGTTGTCACAATGGTGTATATGAAAGTTTTCCCGACGTTTTTTTTCCAACGTTGCTGCAACCTTGTATTTAGGTTGCATTCAAACGTTGCAGTTTGGTTGTCACAATGGTGTTTATGATAGTTTTCCCGACGTTTTTTTCCAACTTTGCTGCAACGTTGTATTTAAGTTTCATTCAAACGTTGCAGTTTTGTTGTCACAATGGTGTATATGAAAGTTTTCCCCACGTTTTTTTTTCCAACATGTCTGCAAAGTTGTATTTAGGTTGCATTCAAACATTGCAGTTTGGTTGTCACAATGGTGTATATGAAAGTTTTTCCGACTTTTTTTCCAACGTTGCTGCAACGTTGTATTTAGGTTGCATTCAAACATTGCAGATTGGTTGTCACAATGGTGTATGGGGTTTGCGTTCAGGCTTGTTTCAAAATCTGCGACCGTGATTCAAAACAAGGGCTGTTTGTAAAACATGCATGCCCCCCATATGGGCTGTCTCACTTTGTACTGGCAGCCATTGTGTGAATATGACTTTTGTCACTGTGACCTTAATCTTTGACCTAGTGACCTGAAAATCAATAGGGGTCATCTGCAAGTCACGATCAATGTACCTATGAAGTGTCATGATCCTAGGCAAAAGCGTTCTTGAGTTATCATCCGAAAATCATTTTACTATTTCGGGTCACTGTGACCTTGACCTTTGACCTAGTGACCTGAAAATCAATAGGGGTCATCTGCGAGTCATGATCAATCTACCTATAAAGTTTCATGATCCTAGGCATATGCGTTCTTGAATTATCATCCGAAAATTATTTTACTATTTCGGGTCACCGTGACCTTGACCTTTGACCTAGTGACCTCAATATCAATAGGGGTCATTTGCTAGTCATGATCAATCTACCCATGAAGTTTCATGATCCTAGGCCCATGCCTTCTTGAGTTATCATCCGGAAACCATTTTACTATTTCGAGTCACCGTGACCTTGACCTTTGACCTAGTGACCTTAAAATTAATAGGGGTCATCTGCGAGTCATGATCAATCTACCCATGAAGTTTCATGATCCTAGGCGTATGCGTTCTTGAGTTATCATCCGGAAATTATTTTACTATTTCGGGTCACCGTGACCTTGATCTTTGACCTAGTGACCTCAAAATCAAAAGGGGTCATCTGCAAGTCATGATCAATGTACCTATGAAGTTTCATGATCCTAGGCCCAAGCGTTCTTGAGTTATCGTCTGACAACCACCTGGTGGACGGACGGACGGACGGACCGACCGACCGACCGACATGAGCAAAGCAATATACCCCCTCTTCTTGGAAGGGGGGCATAAAAAGCTACTAACTTCAGTGTCCCTTCATATATTGCTTTCATATTTGATACGCATGTGCATCTAGACAAGACCTTTCCATGCGCATAAAAGTGTTGACCCCTGTAACCTTCACCTTGAACTTAGGGTCCGCATTTTAAAATGTTGAAATCTATTATGTGGTTATCTCCGCAGTCTGTCCGTCCCTCCTGGCCACTATCTCCTAATACACTTTTAGCACTAGAACCTTGAAATTTACACACATGGTAGCTATGAGCATTTGTGCGACAGTCCACTATTTGGAATTTTGATCTGACCCCTGGGTCAAAAGTTATAGGGGTAGGGGTGGGGCCAGGTCAGATATTTTCACTCATTTTTTTAGGTAATTTTACATTAAATTCTTCATTACTGCACAGATCTACTTCAAATTGATACAGAACATATCTTACGATAATAGAGTCAATCTCAACTATGCATGGCCCCATTACCAACCCTGGGGCGCCACTGGGTCAAACATGCTGCGTGGGTATACGCGTCGGCTTTTGCTTGCCATTTCTAGTTATGAATTGCAATTCTCCTCATTGATATCTACACACCCAAGAAGTTTCATGCAGAAATCTTGTAGCGTATCTGAGATATAGCCTTGAAAAGTCACATCATACAACAAAAACAAAGGGTAATAACTTTTGATTTAAAAAGTGGAGGGTTATGGATTTTGTGCATCGCAATTTTTCCCATTTATTTCTACACACCCATTAAGTTACATGTTGAACTTTTGTATCGTATCTGAGATTAAATAAGCCCTGAAAAGTTGCATTATACAAAAATAAGGGCAAAAGCTCTTATTAAATAAAGTGTAGGATTATATGGTTCTTGTGCATTACATGTCTCTGCATTGATATCTATACAACTATGAAGATATATTGATATAGTTTCTAAGATTTAGGTAGCCAAAACAGGTTTTGTGACAGACGGACGGACAACGCTAATTCTATATCCCTATAAAAATTTGAATCTTACATGATTTTTTTGTTATATAATTGGCACGTTTTCCACCAAACAATAAAAAAATGTGTTTTTGTGATGTCTACACACCAAAACAATCATAAATTATATCGGGTCCATTAACATTATTTGAGATAATTACATTAAATAAGATATAATTGCTAACTGTATAATGCAAATTTAATCCAAAATAAACACAACAAAAACATGTTTGGGAACTAATATATATAAAGTGACTACTACTTGGAAAGTTTTACTGTCCTGAAAGCAGAAATTATATGTTTTTTTTAATGTTTCCTATATTGCAAATTTAAGGAGGCCCATTTTGCTGAACTGTTTTTTTGGGGATTTGTGGAACAACCATCGCAACACAGGGCTTTCTTTCTTACTTTTGTATAGCAGAAGTAAACTGATCAATTAATGAAAAAGTCACAAACATTTCAAACTCCTCAAAATTGTTTTCTTTTTTAAAACTAGTCACAAACTTGTAGAAATTATGAAAGTATGTTTTTGTATTCACGAACATAATAAAATATTATAATATTGGACACTTTTGCTTTCAACAAATAACATCATACATCTTCTATAAATTAAAAAAATTCAGACAGGTTAACTATAGTCAATCATATCAAATTCAATAGTAAATATATTTGACAAATATTAAAATGTATGTATATGATTGTGTTGTCTGTTATTTGGCTGTACACATAAGTTATACATTGAATTTGTGTTCCTTTGAATGTCATATTATTTACCAAGTTTCAAACCTTTTTTAATAATAATTGTGCCATGCCACATAGGATTCCCTAAACATAACAAATATTTACACTGTTTGAAAGTGCAATGCATTTCATAAAAATGCAATTTAATTAATTTGAATAGAAATGAATCAAACTTTAATTAATGTTCACGCATATACATTGATACAAATACAATTAACTCCAGATTGCTGCACTTGTCTCGCAATTAGCCATCACTTAATTACTCATGGGTTTTGACTTTTGTCCCATGATCATTCTTATTCAAGCCATTTCCGTTGTAAAAGTGACAGCTTAAATCTTACTGTGATTTCATTAAAGTGACTATAGACTTGAACGAATCTGCATCTGCAACCCTATTTTGCCATTTTTTAACAAAGGATCTCACGGTTTACTATACACCTTCTTATTTTATTATGCAATGGTGTGGTTTATTAGTTCAGGTTACTTTACAAAACTGTTTTCACCAGTTTCATACTTTTAATTCCGTAACAACAAGCAAAATCGTATAAGTGATATCCCCAGTCTTCTCATAATTAATATCTATACACCTACGTGCATGAAATTTCAGGCTGAGATAAAGCCCTAAAAAGTTTGTGACAAACAGCCGGAGGGATGGACTGATTATAAAGGCGGACTGATACAAACGTATATCTCTCGGCCTTTGGCGGGGAATAATTATAATCCATTAAAACAAGCATAGCCCGTTTCCAGGGACAATTCTGTGAGACAGGTATGCATTTGCAGAAACAAGTATTGCTTTTAATAGTCAATGATTAACTGCATGATATATTTAACTCAGATTGTTGTTAATTAATTTAAATGAGCCGTGCTCTGTGAAAAGCGGGTTTAATGCATGTGTGTAAAGTGTTGTTCCATATTAGCCTGTGCAGATTTTTGCTGTAAGATACTCTCTGTAAACGACACATACCATAAAGAAAAGTTTCATCTCTCGATTAGCCTGTGCGGACTGCACAGGCTTATCTGGGTTACACTTTATGCACATGCATTAAAACCCCTTTTCACAGAGCAAGGTTCATTTAAGTAAATGTGAATAGTTTTATTCTTAGTAAAATTAAAAGTGAATTATTAAATAAAGCTATCACAATTTAATTTGAAAATATTTATAACAAGACTATTGCCAAGCAATACATGTCCCCTACCTGGTCCACCATTGTCAGAAATATCTGTTTTTTATTTGAATGCCATAGCAACCATTATTTTTGACGTATGAACAAAATGAAATGACGTGCATAATGCCCTTATTGCCATCTATCAATGTTTCAAGTTTTATGAAAAAATATTAAGAACATTCAAAGTTATCGCAGGATCCAGAAAAGTGTGACTGACTGACGGACTGACAGACTCACAGAGCGCAAACCATAAGTCCCCTCCGGTGAAATCGTTAGGGGAAAACAAGCAATGTGTTTGTGAAACACTATGGCCCCATATATTTGACCTTTGATCTTGAAGGATGACCTTAACCTTGACCATTCACCTCTCAAAATGTGCAGCTCCATGAGATACACATGCATGCAAAATATCAAGTTGCTATCTTTTCAAGCAGTGGTTGAAGTGTGCAGTTATGACTTGGTATTAAAAACCAGTATTTAGAGGGCGAATATTAAATTACAAGCATTTAATGTAACCATACAAATTGTTCAATTAAATCTTTTAATATCATTTACATTGTATGTGCTTTAAACTTCGAAATGGCGTTATTAAGTCTGAGAAAACATCACACACTTTATAATGTAGTACAGTGACCACGCATTTATCCATATGCGTCCGTTCCGGTACAAAATTTCGGAATTAACAAATCTTCCGGATTATCGAACCAGTGCCGTTTTAAGAGTTAAATAATAACCTTATGACATAAACCTTATGTGTATGTACATTTACATACTTATTTTGCATCAAGAATGATATTTTCTTGTTACTGAACCATTTATTTAGTTAAAAAATAAAATGTTTGCTAAACAATGTAAATAAAAAAACGTATTACCGAATTTTCGAACAATCATGTACATGTGCACACATGACTTAAAGCTTTGTGAATGTTACAATCACACTGTTAAGCATTAATAGCTTAGTATTGAATCGATATTTTGTTGCTGTATACACTTTCCATGAGGACTGCGTGTATCTCGTGTGATACTGCCGCAGTGAAAAGACGTTGCCATGGGGGGAATGCGAGCTGTAAGCTGGTGGTTCCACAGAGTCACAAATCAAGGGTGTTGAAGGCAAATGACAATACAATATAAAACTGCTATACTGTTTTAATATCCTCATTTATAACCCGTCTTATACAACAGAATATTGAAATAATTAAAATTGCGACACGTAACGTTTGATGCGTTTTAAATGGACTGCTTAAATAATCCTAGCACAACTTTTCGCACACGATGACGGTCCGATTGTAATCAGTGTCTTAATCGGTCGCGTGTTCAGCTCATTTAAAAGACATTGTGTCTTTAATATGCATTGTGTAATGCCGACATCAGTTTAAGTTTTAAGTTGGAGTCAAACCGTGTTTAGTCATGCTTATTAGCTATTACGCCTAAACACAATTTTTCACACCTCAGTGAAGGCGCTTTTGTTTAAACGACAGGATGGCGATAAAGCCTAAAACCACAATACTTCAAGCCTCGGTGATTGCGCTTTTGTTTATACAGCAGGTGGGCAATTAAGCCCCCATGTTGGGAAGCATCCAGATTAAAGAGACATAATTACAGCTAAATACACAGATCGGTGTCGCGAAATCTACGTCCGAATTCGGAACACAAGATAACGGACTAAACAGGGCAAAATACTGCATAATTAATCCGTTCCCCTTGACTTTCATCTGCATCGCGAGATTTCCGGACTATCAAGATCCGGATAAACGCAGGGTCACTGTATTTATATTAATGCAAATGTGGAAAGTGAAAGTAAAAGCACAACAATGATAATATTTAACAAAATAGATTCATTAAACTGATTCTACAATACTCTTAATTAAGTGTTGCTTACAGTCCTTATCATATAAGAAAAACAATAATATTAAAGTAAAACGTATCAATGCTCCCCAATAATGCGCTAAGCTAATATATGGGGTTATTTTAAGAATAGGTTCCAGAAAAAGGCAATATATGTGCAAATCAATGAGCCAGAACAATTAGTTATATCTGGATTGAGAACGAGAGCGCCGATGGCGCTGAAAGCATAGTTGCAAGATACAGGGAAGTTGCTGCTGAAGTAAATGTTTAGGTCAAAATATACTAAATAGTTTCCTTATATGTTTCGATGTAAAAGCGACAACTTTGAGCGAAAATAAATACAACATTTTGCACATAGAGACCCCATAACCATACCTTTTCTTGACGGACATTTTTAGCTGAATCCATTTAAGCAATAAAAAAGATATGTCATGTTCAATCCAAAAATGAAATGGACTCAAATCAAAATCGACTGTTTTTGCGCCCTTTTTTCGGCCGTTTTCTTGTGGATTGTAACCTTTTGCAGTGCCATTTTTTACTTTATTCTCCAACTTTATCCTATTTCAGGGATTTAGTAGTGAAAAACTATGCTTACCCTATCAATATCTCCAAACGATAAAACCAGAACAACAGTCTAAAGTGTATAACATGCCTTCGAGGAAAATATGATGATTTGTTTAGAGAGTACAGCCCTTCATGACTCGATTATTTAGTATTTTGTAACCTTAACGATTGTTGACATCACGAGTCGCCCCCCTTGTTGTCGCTTCCAAAATGTTTTATTTTTAGAAACGGGAATTCCAAATAGTGACGTATGTTAATGGTTACAAAATGACATAACTATGAAAATAAATACGTAGAATTACATTATTTCACGCATACCATAATGCAACCATCCGTTTTCTTTTCCGACTTGATACATTTACAGCTTTCCATTTAATATTTTACAGACGCAACACTCGTCCAGAATTCGCGCGAATCCATTAAATCCGATGTCACATTTAAACCGTTAGCTCTACTCGTAACGTTAATTTCTTGCTCAAAGTAAATCATTTTAACTTCAATTAACACATCTCTATTACTTTCAAACTCTAATTCATCAAATCGATAGAAAGGCGTGTTAGTATCCATGTCATAAATCATTCATCGTACTCCGCCATTTTTTACACATTTTCAAAGAATAAAGGCTTTATGCCCCACTTCCTGCTGAGAATATGTTTTAATTTCTATTTATAATTAACCGATGAAATGTTACATATCCTTAAACCAGGGCCTTACGAATTCAGTTATGTAAACATTTGTTCTCTCACAGAACAGTAAACAAAGGAAATAGAAATTAGGTGTGAGGTCACTTTCAACAAGAACAGAATTGTTTTACGAACGAAATTTGTTTTAGTTTCTTAGAAGGTTTTTTCACGTATAACGGTCTTAGAAAAATTCACTTAAAACGGTGTCAGCAATATTCTTGGAAGAAAACGTTAGAAAAACGTTTCCAAAAAAAAAATTGTAAGAATTACCATATACTAAATTAAATAGATATTTCGTCTGATTTTTGATCAGGTAAGGCTTCATAATGGTCAACCGATCGATGTGGGTTTTTGAAATGTAGCTTATACCTTAAGCATATGCTAAAAATTGTAAAGGAAAAACCTGACAGGACACTGTGATCAGTTTCACCATATAGGGATCAAGTTTTAGAGATATTTGTGTAGAGTATAACTTCTTTTTAAAAAAACATTATGCACAAATTATACATCAGAATTATAAACAAGACCTGTCAGATGACAGCGGCTCGACTATTCGAGTGCTTGACAGTAAAATGTAAGCCATCATGGAGAAATTGTTCATATTCAATAATTTTTAAAGGAAGATCTTTCAAAAATAAAAAAAGGAAAAATAACATTTTGGGGAGGGTGGGGTGTGGTCATTTATTAGACGATCTTTCAAAAATAAAAAAAGGAAAAATAAATATTATTTTTTGGCGGGGGGGTAGGGGGATTGAGAGGGGTGTATAATGTGGGGTGGGGGTCATTTATAAATCTTTCAAAAATAAAAATAGGAAAAAAAAATTGGGGAGGGGGAAGGTGGCGGAGGGGGGAGCAGGGATTCTGGGTTGGGGCGTGGGGTATTGTTTGGGTGGAATCCATTGTGGTATTCAGGTAAGTGTTGTTTTGTGAAAGTATTAATAAAATCTGATCATAAATAAAGAAGGTATGGCAATTAATTTAAGCAAAATGTTTAATTATCTAAGTATAAAAGGGGCCATAATTCTGTAAAAATGATTGATACAGTTGTCTGGTCTTGTTTATAGGTTGGGGTCATGTTGGTAAACAAGTATGCACAATATGAAAGCAATATGTCAAGGGACATAGGAAATATTTGGGGTATTACGCAAACTTTAACATAGATTTATCAATAATATGCATATTCTACATATAAAAGGGGCAATAATTCTGTCAAAATACTTGATACAGTGGTATGTCTTGTTTATAGGTTGGAGTCATGTTGGTAAACAAGTAAGCAAAATATAAAAGCAATACGTCAAAGGACATAGGAAATATTTGGGGTAGTATGCAAACTTTTACATAGATTTATCAATTATATGCATAGTCTACATATAAAAGGGGCAATAATTCTGTAAAAATGCTTGATACAGTGGTTTGCTCTTGTTTATAGGTTGGAGTCATGTTGGTAAACAAGTATGCAAAATATAAAAGCAATACGTCAAAGGACATAGGAAATATTTGGGGTAGAATGCAAACTTAAACATAGATTTATCAATAATATGCATATTCTAAGTATAAAAGGGGCAATAATTCTGTCAAAATGCTTGGTTCAGTTGTCTGCTCTTGTTTATAGGTTGGGGTCATATTGGTAAATGAGTATGCAAAATATGAAAGCAATATGTCAAGGGACAATGAAAATATTTGGAGTAGTACGCAAACTTTCACATTTGCACGCAAACACTTACGCCGACGCCGGGGTGAGTAGGATAGCTCCACTATATATATTTCATATATAATAGTCGAGCTAAAAAACAATAACAATAAAAAAAAGGGACACGCACAGAAATCAGCTTTACAAAACTAGTTATTGCTTTAAAATGTATTCCAATTCTAATTCAGTTTTCTATCACTGTTATAATATATGAAATCATATTAATATTATTTTAATAATCTATCAGATTAATTGAGTGTCTGTATTATTGGCTGATGTTTTAAGCAATCATATTTGTACATATTATTTATTATTAATATATATGTATATTCAACATGTACAATTTAAAAAATTGCACTTTCGGACCAGCTTAACTTTTCTTTTGGGAAGCAGTACTGTGTAGCAAGCTTACAAGAGCCGGGAATCAGTACTGAGGTGTAAGCTGGGAAGCAGTAATGAGTAGTAAGCATGAAAGAGACACATTGGAAAACCATGAGAATTTCGGGAATCAGTACTGAGTAGTAAGCATGAAAGAGCCACTATGGAAAACCATGAGAATTTCGGGAATCAGTACTGAGTAGTAAGCATGAAAGAGCAGAGAATCAGTACTGAGTAGTAAGCATGAACGAACCACACTGGAAAACCATGAGAATTTCGGGAATCAGTACTGAGTAGTAAGCATGAAAGAGCAGATAATCAGTACTGAGTAGTAAGCATGAAACAGCAGAGAATCAGTACTGAGTAGTAAGCATGAAAGAGCAGAGAATCAGTACTGAGAAGTAAGCATGAACGAACCACACTGGAAAACCATGAGAATATCGGGAATCAGTACTGAGTAGTAAGAATGAAAGAGCCACTATGGAAAACCATGAGATTTTCGGGAATCAGTACTGAGTAGTAAGCATGAAAGAGCAGAGAATCAGTACTGAGTAGTAAGCATGAACGAACCACACTGGAAAACCATGAGAATTTCGGGAATCAGTACTGAGTAGTAAGCATGAAAGAGTAGATAATCAGTACTGAGTAGTAAGCATGAAAGAGCAGAGGATCAGTACTGAGTAGTAAGCATGAAAGAGCAGAGAATCAATACTGAGTAGTAAGCATGAACGAACCACACTGGAAAACCATGAGAATATCGGGAATCAGTACTGAGTAGTAAGAATGAAAGAGCCACTATGGAAAACCATGAGATTTTCGTGAATCAGTACTGAGTAGTAAGCATGAAAGAGCAGAGAATCAGTACTGAGTAGTAAGCATGAACGAACCACACTGGAAAACCATGAGAATATCGGGAATCAGTACTAAGTAGTAAGAATGAACAAGCCACAATGGAAAACCATGAGAATATCGGGAATCAGTACTGAGTAGTAAGCTTGAAAGAGCCGGGAATCAGAACTGAGTAGTAAACATGAAAGAGCCAGGAAATAGTACTGAGTAGTGAGCAGGGAATCAGTACTGAGTAGTAAGCAGGGAATCAGTACTGAGTACTAAGCCTGAAAGAGCCAGGAATCAGTACTGAGTAGTAAGCATGAAAGAGCCGGGAATCACTACTGAGTAGTAAGCAGAAAAGAGCCACAATGAAAAACCATGAGAATATTGGTATGACATGGTTGAAGACAAGATCATCAAGGGGTAAATTGGGTAAACATGTTACTTCAAGAATGCTCTTTTTTTCCTTTTTCATTTGACGTAGCGATCTTGTTTTTGGACCTAGTTTTGTAATAGACATATTTTTTATTAAGACCAATGTTCTGACAAAGTTTCCTGAATATTTGAAATAAATATAATCTCTAGTGTGTTAACAGTGTATTTTTTGATAACGGACAATGCATGTTTAACAATGGGAATAAATGTCATCACAAAATCACTACGTAAACACATTGTGCTAATGTAAGCTAAGAAGAAAACAAGCTGTATTAGAATTGACAGAGCACTGTGAACAGGGTTTATATTCAACAAGTTTGTAAATAGGCTGGGGTCCTTTGTGTTGCAAGGCGTTTGACTGAAACTGGTTAATGGAATCTATTTTTTTCTGCTTACATTAACTATAAACTTTACTATAAAAGTGTTTAACCATAATAATACAATAATGTACACATTGAATCTTCTGAAAACAAAGTTGTTGACCGGACTAGGGTTTTCATTCGATAAAAGCAAAATACTTTTTCTAGTGCATACTTACAATGAGGGTATTGTTCTAGTCTGTATATGCTTCCGACATCACTTAGTTAGGATTGAACACTTCTCACTATCAACAGACCAGCTGTCAATAATCTTCCTTGTTAAGAAGAACACTAATGGTTTTCAAGCAGCACTTTAAGTGTTCTGGCATGACTAATTAATTAAAATTTTCCTTTCACGTATGTAGAGAGTATGTGTGTATGTAGAGAGTGACTATTAAATTCTTACAATGGTAATGTTATCATAGCCAATTCAACTAAAAGCTTCTATATATTTGACAAGTTCAGTGTTTTAAACTTCAAATTGTTATTGATAAGTCAATGTTAACTTCATAATGTAGTATTCCTGTTTAATGCTAAGTTCCTATTGATGAATATATTAAAATATATTTTTAATAAATGTAATGTCCATGTCAGTCAGCAATTTAGAATTTTATCAAATAATATATTAAGTTAAAAAGTGCTACATGTTGTGTATAGATGATTGCTTCCAAATGTAGTAGCCCTTTACCACTTTTATGCACATTTTGACTCATTTGAAGTCCCTAAAAAAGTTTAATTTAATACAATACCTTTCTTACTAGTTTTAAGTTTAAAGGCTTCATTTCCAACCATGAGCCACTGATGAGTAGCAAACAGCATAAAACCTGAAGAGCATGCGAGTTACTCGTAAGATGTTCTGGTTTTATGATGGTTGCAAAAAGCCATTTTCACTTTGCTTCTTCTGGGGAAAGGGTTAGCCAAGAACATTACAAATACATAACCAATCGGAATTATAATTACAGGACACGTTCATTGTTCGATTATTATACCAGAAAAATAAATGATATAGTATACTATCAATATTATAATGGTGTCAGCACATTTTAAATATATTATGTCAATAAATGGTATATAAAACTGTATGCACAAGGGCTCTTTTATTTCAAGTGGCATGATATAAAGACACTTGATTTAGGTTTAAACATTAGATATGTGTTATTTAGTTTAAACCTATTTATTTTAGCTCGATTGCATCGAAAGCCCTTGGCTTATATAAACGCTCTCCAGTCCGTTTCCTGGGCCTAGAACCAGTACTTGGTGTCTTTTGGGGAGATCTAAAGATCTGTGGAGATCTGGTGGGGATCGAACCCGTGACCTCCCGGTCGCTAGGCGGACACCATATCCATTACACCTCAGCGACCTATTAAGTGACAAGCCCGTTTAGAATAGAGTATGTATCATTAATCTATATATTTGACCTTTGACCTTCAAGGATGACCTTGACCTTTCACCGATCAAAATGTGCAGCTCCATGAGATACATATGCATGCCAAATATCAAGTTGCTATCTTCAATATTGCAAAAGTATTCATAAAATGAGCCATTTTGGCCCATATATTTGACCTCTGACCTTGAAGGATGACCTTGACCTTTCATCACTCAAAATGTGCAGCTCCATGAGATACACATGCATGCCAAAATATCAAGTTGCTATCTTGAATATTGAAAAGTTATTGCAAATGTTAAAGTTGGAGCAAACAAACAAACACTGTACAAACAAAGCAACAGACAGGGCAAAAACAATATGTCCCCCACTATAGTGGTGGGGGACATAAAAATATATTATCAAGATCTCTGATGTACCTTGCCATAGAGGTGACATTTACTCCTCTTTTGTTTTAAATGCAATCCTCTTTTTCTATCTCGTTCCCACGACATAATAACTCGATGGAACGAGTTAGCTATGTCGTAGGAATGACTTACTGAGTCGAGAAAACGCAAGAAATAACGAGGGATGCAAAACTAAATGCATGAGTGATGCAATGAAAAGGATCTCAATTTTTACTATACAATTTACTTATGGTCTAATGCAATGGTGAGGTTTATAAGCCGAGATTATGTTACAACACTGGTTTCACGAGTTTCATACTTTAAATTCCATAACATCAAGCTAATTTGTTGAATTGATATCCCCCACCTTCTCCTCATGTATGTCTATACACCTATAAAGTTTGATGTTGAAAACGTATATAGTGTCTGAGATATAGCCCTAACAAGATAGTGACTGAGACAGACAGATTGACAGACTGGTAAAATGCCAAAAATATATCCCTCCGCCTTTGGCATTTAAACAAGCATAGCCTGTTACCTGAGTAAGAAAAACAATTTGCAAAATCAAAGATACAAACAAAAAACAGCAACACATACAATACTTATCAATATAAAATGTATGTTATTGTAAAATATTGTGGATATATTCTATTTGTAAAATGCTTGCATCAACATTGTGAGATGGCTGACCAAGACCATGACACCCAAAGAAGGAAACAAGCCCTACAACATTTATATGGTTTGATTGCAGAATAAGCTCATGGTTTAGTGCAGTATATAACCACATGATGTATCGCAAAACACCCTTTAATTTCATTCTCTGTCTACAAAAAATAGGTTGTGGGTGGTTGTACAATGATAACTAATTAAAGAAAATGTAAAAAAGATAATGTAAATTGCAATGGAGTTTTAAACTTGTTAAAATTCACTTATGACTACAATTTGAACCAAAACCTTTGCTCAAGACATTTTTATAAGGCAAAAGGGGAATTATTGCTTGCATCAAGGTATGGAAACCATTGACATAAATGATACAAAAATTGTATGCAGTAATATGCAAGTACTATACTCTCATACATGTAGATGGTCTGCGAGAAACATAGCACATTGATATAGTCTATGTTAAAATAAAAATGTCCGTCATTTACAAATAGTTTGCAAAGTTTATTGTGGAGCTCGTTTAAAATTGTATAATAAGAGTACGAATTGAATCTTCTAAAAACAAACCTCTTTAAACAATACTGAGTAATACTAAAAATACTTTTCCAAGTAAGTAGTCACAATGAAAGCATTGTTTAGTTGAGTGTGTCATTCAGTTTCAGCTTAAAATTTGTCATTATGAATAGACTTGCCAGCCTAAAATCTTCCTTGTTATGGAGAACACTGATTGTAATTAACTAGTGGTTGAAGTGTCCATTCTTGACTATTGAACCACTAAAGAACAAATTGTACCATAGATCCTCCACCAGACTGAATGTTTAAATATCAAAAGTGCTTTTTTAAAAGAGGCAATAACAAAATTTCCAACTAAAAGTGTTTTTTTTTTATAGTGGAACAATATCAAGCGTAAATGTCGTAAAAGAAAAGTTGGATTTCAGACTGAAATCTGCAAACAAAACTAGAGCTTTGTCACAGATGTGACGTATACCCTCATGTGCCGCATTGACACAGACTATTTTGCATGCTTGCTTCACAAAACAAGAGAATCTAATTTATGGCAATTTGGAACAATTATTATGCCATTATCATTTAAAGCCATTATGACCTTTGAACTCTTGAATTCTCTCACATGACACTCCGTCCAATGACTGTGAACGAAATTAATGTACAGTACAGCCAACGCGGCACAAACATAATCTGCGGCTACGCCAGGGCGAGATTTTTAGTATGTGGCGGCTGAATCGTGTGCTCATGCGGCGTATCGCCGTGGCACTCGGCATCGATCCGCGCAACGACGCCGAGTCTGTATTAACTTTGCGTACTTTCGCGGAGTAAATCCGCCGCATACGTACGCGGTGGATCGAGTGCAAAGATATCCACCTACATGTACATACATGTATGTGTAGCGTAGAAACCAAGATTTACGTTGGTTTCATAATTATTATTTTCACGTTATAATAAGCGATATGACAGGTAATGCGCTTTTACAAATTATCGTTGAAATAATTACGCGCAACTGTTAAGGTTACGTTCGATTATCAAATTATCATTATTAATTTTTTAATCCGAAACACACTTCCGAATTTTAATGTTAACGCGACCTTTGGCAAATTCTAGCGTCAAATAAACAGTGCTAAAATATCCTTTGTTTCATAAAAAGCGCGCCAAAATTATGCAGACATGTAGAACGTCGTTTTGAAAGTGTGGGTGTATTTTGTGTTGTATAAATATATGATCATCACGTCAGGCTTAAATCGCGTTTTCAGTGAAAAAAAAAACGCCCTGATTAGACGTTATTTCATCATCTCATTAAATAGTAACAAATGCCAAAATGTATATGCGATATTAACTGTATAATATGAACAAAATAAAACGTGTTTATATACACATATTCAAACAATAGTTATAATAAGCTGATAATTAACAAAACAACAAATGCGTCTTCACTGTCTTGATTATTGCTGTGGCTTCAAACTGCTAATTTTTTCAACTAAAATATAATAGCAAAATCAACATGCAATGAATTTATAAATCCACCATATGCTGGAGCCTTGACCACTAGTATGTGCCAAAACATAATTACGTGAATTTATGTGTGAAATACATACACTACGGGCGGGAAACAAACTTAATTGGCCAGACACATTACTTATGCTTACATGCATATGCTAATACAATCCGCGCACAATACATTTATTATGATTTTAATTATTATTATAATTGTTGTTTCAAAATTTGTTAACACCATAATTTTAAAAAGATTTTTTATTTCATGATGCGCATCGACTCGGCATCATGTCGCGGATCACGGCATGCCTCGGCGGACAGATGCGAAGCTTTGTGGCGAAATGCGACTTGCCGCCGCATACTGACGCGGCTTCAACGACTGACAGGGCATCGACTCGTTTTGCCTTGCCGCCGCAGATCGCGAAAATATGTTGGTTCCGCGTTGGCTGTACTGTACAGAGTCATCTTAAAATCTAAAATAAACCACATAGTAAATGGCCCGGAAAAGCTCATTTATGGCCATTTTTTACCTTTGAACTCAAAGTGTGACCTTGACCTTGGAGATATCGACATACTTCTTTCGCCCGACACACTGTCGAATGATGGTGAACAAATGTGCCGAATGATTTTAAAATCTCACAATTAACGACATAGTTATGACCAGGACAAGCTTATTTATGGCCATTGTTAACCTTTGAACTCAAAGTGTGACATTGACCTTGAAGATATTGACGTAATTCTTTTCTTGCGACACACCTTCCATAATGATGGTGAACAAATGTGCCAAATGATTTTTAAATCTCACAATGAACGACATAGTTATGGCCCGGACAAGCTCGTTTTTGGCCATTTTTGACCTTTGAACTCCAAGTGTGACCTTGACCTTTGAGATATCGACGTAATTCTTTCGCGCGACACACTGTCCAATGATGGTGAACAAATGTGTTGAATTATTTTAAAATCTCACAATGAACGACATAGTTATTGCCTGGACATGCTCATGTATGACCATTTTTTACCTTTGAGCTCAAAGTGTGACCTTGGAGATATTGACGTAATTCTTTTGCACGACACACCGTCCGTTGATGATGAGTAAATGTGCCAAATGATTTTAAAATCTCACCATGAACGACATAGTTATTGCCTTGACAAGCTCATTTAAGGTCATTTTTTATCTTTGAACTCCAAGTGTGACATTGACCTTGGAGATATCGACATTATTCTTTCCTGCGACACACCGTCCAATCATGGTAATCAAATTTGCCAAATAATTTAAAAATCTCACAATAAATGATAAAGTTATTGCCCGGAATAGCATTTGACCTTTGAACTCCAGGTGTGACCTTGACCTTGAAGATATCTACGTACTTTTTTCACACGACACACCGTCACATGATGGTGAACAAATGTACCAAGTAATTTTAAAAACTAACGATAAATATCAAAGTTTTGGTCCGGTTAAACTTTCTGTTTAAAACACACTAAGTGACCCCGCGACCTAGTTATTGACCCTGCATGACCCATATTCAAACATGACCTTGACACCATCTACATACATATTGTGACTAAGTTTGGTGAAGATTGGATGAAGTTTCGGGACAGACCAACAGAGCGACAGACCGACTGACCAAAAGTCTGACAAAGTGACTCCTATATAGCTCCCATTACCAATGTTTATGGGGGTATAATAAAAATTCTTACACAAAAAAAGAGAACAAATGTTAATATGTATGTGCCGCTTTCAGTCCATTTCATACAGAACTAGATATGTCACAGACACTCACCCCCCATGGACACAGTCAAATTTAATATCATATAAATTATAACCAAAATATCTTCTTAATATACTTAATACTTGAGCAAAATACTATAAAGTGTCATAATTTTATGAAGCACACATATATATCTCTCAACACATGAAGTTGAACAATGACAGACATAATTTTGCAATAATTGATTGCACAAAAAATGTCTCCCTTTAAGATCACAAAATATGATCTTTCTTTGGCTGTTGAGTGTAATTTGCCAGCATTTAAAGAAAATTTGAATTAAAAAACACAATTATGTTTTTAAATTTATATATTATTCTAAAGAAACTAGGAATGCGTCACAGACACTGATACCCCTATGGTACATGTTTGAACACACAGATCGACTATTATATTTTACAAATGGCAAAAAACACAAAGGGCCATAACTCAGCACAAATTGGCGGCTGTCAAAATTCCGTTCTTTACTGATGTAATAAAACTATGGAAAATAGGGAAAGATTCACACAGAAGTAAAAGGGGAAATAATACAACACATTTTTGAGAATATATATTCTTTAGTGGAAAAAAGACAAAAAGCCATAATTTTGACAACACTCCACACAACAAAATTCCTTTCTTGAAAAACATTTAAACATTAGCCTTGAAATAAATGTTGTGAATTTCATGCTTACAAATACATACACAATATTTACATTAGTGAAGTGCCACCCCATATTTACGTTAGTGAAATGCCACCCCATATTTACATTAGTGAAATGCCACCCCATATTTACATCAGTGAAATGTCTATATACTTCCATATTTCAATTACTTAAATACTCTAAATATTCATAGCTACGCAAACAAACATCCATAACTATAATTATGGACTAACATCCCGGGTCTTGCATATATCTTCAAATGTTTGCGTAAAATCTACTAATGTTGACATGGAAGGCAGATGCAAAAATCATGAACATGCAAAAAACATGAAAATGTGTGCTATTCTATTTGCCATCAATTTTCTCGCTGCATACAATTATGATCAGAAATCTAGGTCAAAATCTTTGGAAGACAGCTACAGTAAAACAAGAGGGTCATCACACCTCTCTGTTGACTCTGAGTACTTAGATAGTGGATGGCTGGGAATAACACTTAATTTAGAGTGCATCCGTTTTCTATATTAGTGGCTCTTGACTTACTATATAGAAAAACGTGTACAATGTCATTTAGCACAAATCTTTCCCCATCACTGCCATGTCATGATAAAGAAACTTAATTATGTATATTGGGCACCTATTATTCACATTTCCATGTGAGCTGGAAGGGTGCTGGTAGTGAAGCAGGACTTTAAAAAAAACATGCTGAGACAGCATACTTTGAAAAAAAAACAGCTTTTAAGATACGATGTATTGATCAGTATTGTAAAGTCCGTATTTGGTCAATAGCCTTTAATAAAATACACAATTT
Organism: Dreissena polymorpha; assembly: GCF_020536995.1. NCBI lineage: Eukaryota > Metazoa > Mollusca > Bivalvia > Myida > Dreissenidae > Dreissena > Dreissena polymorpha. Next base: position 52,803,080 of record NC_068356.1, on the reverse strand, counting down.
TGGATACAATGTCAATTGAATAATTTAATGTGAAAATCTAGACATACATCATGTAAACTGTGACAAGAGTATTGCAATCTGCACATACATGCCATACGTCCTGATCTCGTCGGGACTGTCCCGCTTTTGGGCCCTTTGTCCCACCGTCCCGATATGAGACGATTTGTCCCGACATTCGTAAAAAACGATGTAAGGTCTATAGGTTCCCAATAAAATTCGCTATTCAAGCTCTGTTTCGCTAACACTTACCCCCGCTAATCCCTTTATTGCCCCCAATTAACAATCCGATTCTACTAAACGTGTGTACCAGTGTTGTTTATGACACCTTATCAGCGATTTATCGGCTAATTATTGATTTCATCAGGCATTCACACCATGGTAGTCTTCAAGATAGTGGTCGCTTATTGTTATCGATAGTTGTATTATAATGAAATAAATGTTGAAAATGTGTTTATTTTTGTATTTGTTTGAAACGGTTTACAAAACAATTGTTTTGTAAAATTAACTCTACGTCATTAATGAGTCTTTTACATTCAATGTTTAGTTCATAAAAAGCGGGATAATCCGAATGTACAATATACCAAAATCGCAACAAACAGTCCAATAAGTGATACCCATCCTGTCTAGTGTCATTGGGTGTAATTTTAATAAAAACAACGAGGTGCTATGCATGACAGTTTGACCCTACTCCAATTAAGCTAAAAACCACAAGGTGCTATGCATGACAGTTTGACCGTACTCCAATTAAGCCGCGACAATTGACAAGTATAAACTGCGCATGGATACATGCTTAAAAAAACATCGCAACAAACAGTAAAAGTGGTACCCATCTTGTCTTGTGTTATTGTAATAAAAACAACGTGTTGTTATTCATAACAGTTTGACACTACCCCAATACAGCGCCTGACAATTCACAATTCAGTTTAATCTGTGTATATAAGAAGAAAACAAAATATGATTATTAACATTAGAGAAAAATAATTCGAGTAAAGCATCCATAGACTTCTTTTGTCCTTTTGTTTTTGTTGGTGTAAAAACGGTTGAGGCGTTGTTGAGAGTTAAAATGAACACAAAGACGGTTTGCTTCCACCAAAAACCTACCTCTGAAATGTGTACGGCCGCGCATTCCGTGTGTAACTGATGTAACTGTTCGGTAGATAGTTTACTGTAACCCGTACTTTCAGTGTACTGGATAGCCTCCCCTGCGTTAATGTTTGCCATTGAAATTAATATAATGAGTATTGTTGTCGTAATGTTCTAGATTTTGTACTCTAAAAAGATGAATATTATCCTCGTTGTTTGCTATTGTCTTATTTTATAAAACTGTTATTGTTATGTTTTAGATTTCATGCTTCATATCAGATGTTTTATGTCTTGAATAAAAGTATCATGAGTATTTGTTAGTACTATACTGACTACAGTAAAGGTGGAATGATAAATCGTTTTAGGTGTCCCGCTTTTGGGTCAAATGTCCCGACAATTTTTTATGGAATGTCCCGCTTTGGACCTAAAAAATTATGGCATGTATGAGTCTGCATGATTTAAGATTAGAAATGTTAAGTGCTGTTAAACTAAAAATCAGATAGTTTTGATCCAGGCCAAGGCCTGACTGGCCTTGAAGGTATACAAGAAAAGACACAAGAGCTCAAAGGGTCCTAAGGCACTATGAGAAGGTATACAAGAAAAGACACAAGAGCTCAAAGGGTCCTAAGGCACTATGAGAAGGTATACATGAAAAGACACAAGAGCTCCAAGGGTCCTAAGGCACTATGAGAAGGTATACAAGAAAAGACACAAGAGCTCCAAGGGTCCTAAGGCACTATGAGAAGGTATACAAAAAAGAACACAAGAGCTCAAAGGGTCCTAAGGCGCCAAATTCTAAGACTGCATGGAACTAAAGAATTATGAGCAGGACGTTTTGATTGGCCTTGAAGGTATACAAGAAAAGACACAAGAGTTCAAAGGGTCCTAAGGCACTAAGAAGGTATACAAGAAAAGACACAAGAGCTCAAAGGGTCCTAAGGCGACAATCTAAGACTGCATGGAACTGAAGAATTATGAGCAGGAAGTTTTGATTGGCCTTGAAGGTATACAAGAAAAGACACAAGAGCTCAAAGGGTCCTAAGGCACTAATCTAAGACTTTATGGAACTAAAGAATTATGAGCAGGAAGTTTTGATTTGCCTTGAAGGTATACAGTACAGGCAACGTGTACTTTGACAAACGCCACTCGTTGCGGTCTTCATTTTACGGTGTTCGGTTACCAAACCACCTCCGCGATGGGTGCTCATATCAAATATTCGCGGGGGCCGTTTTCCATAAGATGGACAACGCGAAACACCGCGGATCCATAATATCTACCGCAGTGTTCGTCGTGTTTGCTAGAAATAAAATAATTGAACATAAACATAGGTCGGTACCAATTTGCAGAAAGAATCTACCGTGCGTTTGAATGTTATAGGTGTCATTTGGTGTCTAAAAAATTAACAACAATTACGAACAATCACAATCGATTACCGCATACATGCAAAAATTCCCGTCTCTGTCCATTACCCCAAAATCCCGAGATTTCCGATTTCATGCAAATTCTGGTCAATGTTGAAGATAAAAGTGTGATAGAAATGCAAAAATCACAAATGTTCGCCATATCTCTAAACTATCAAATGAATTTCTGCATATGTTTCTATTTAAAGATTTGATAAAATAAGCGCCCAATCAGAACAGGTGTATTCCAACATTCGTAAATCACCTGACGCCTAGTGTGCGCGTTGTGTAGAGTTCATGTTCTGTTACAAATTGTAGCCACAAATAAATACATGTATATATGCCCATGATATTTTCATTTTCTTTGTTCTGAACCATAAAAAGCGCGCGAAAATTGGCGTGGGTGTATTTATTTTTGACACAAAATCTTCGTAGCGCAGACAACATTGGGATCTTTTAATTTCGATTTAAAGTTTCGTAGTGAATTTCTTCTCAAGTACCGCCCGGGTAGCTCGCGAATGATTTGGAATTGACATTTCATCTGAATAAAATACAAATCAAACACGCTGTAGCACCCTATATTTAGATTTCATGCAACATGTACAAGTCATTTTCTGGAAATCGGGACAAATGAAACCCAATTTTGTGAAAACAAAAAGGGCTATTGCATTGATTAACACCATAAAAGTCAATCGTATTGATCATCTAAACGCTTAGTTTTAGTTTCCAACGTACTGCCCGAGTTTAAGTACACATAAAAAATGTGCACATAATATCTACATGTACATGAAGTATATGATTTTATTTTGTACATGTACATTTAAAACGTGTGAATGACCATCGCGGTGATCACGGGTGTTCCTGTTAACGATAGCGTGCAATCGCGGCAGTTTCGGGTGTTTGCCGAACATCGCGGTCAGTAGCGTGTCCGCCCCCGGCGAAATGTCACCCATCGGGAAAATGGAACACCGCGGACACGCATTTTTGTCAAAGTACACATTGCCTGTACTGTACAAGAAAAGACACAAGAGCTCCAAGGGTCCTAAGGCGCCAATCTAAGACTGCATGGAACAAAAGAATTATGAGTAGGAAGTTTTGATTGGCCTCGAAGGTATACAAGAAAAGACACTAGAGCTCAAAGGGTCCTAAGGCGCCAATCTAAGACTGCATGGAACTAAAGAATTATGAGCAGGAAGTTTTGATTGGCCTTGAAGGTATACAAGAAAAGACACAAGAGCTCAAAGGGTCCTAAGGCGCCAATCTAAGACTGCATGGAACTAAAGAATTATGAGCAGGAAGTTTTGATTGGCCTTGAAGGTATCCAAGAAAAGACACAAGAGCTCAAAGGGTCCTAAGGCGCCAATCTAAGACTGCATAGAACTAAAGAATTATGAGCAGGAAGTTTTGATTGGCCTTGAAGGTATACAAGAAAAGACACAAGAGCTCAAAGGGTCCTAAGGCACCAATCTAAGACTTTATGGAACTTAAGAATTATGAGTAGGAAGTTTTGATTGGCCTTGAAGGTATACAAGAAAAGATACAAGAGCTCCAATGGTCCTAATGCGCCAATCTAAGACTGCATGGAACTAAAATTATGAGAAGGAAGTTTTGATTGGCCTTGAAGGTATACAAGAAAAGACACAAGAGCTCAAAGGGTCCTAAGGCGCCAATCTAAGACTGCATGGAACTAAAGAATTATGAGCAGGAAGTTTTGATTGGCCTTGAAGGTATCCAAGAAAAGACACAAGAGCTCAAAGGGTCCTAAGGCGCCAATCTAAGACTGCATAGAACTAAAGAATTATGAGCAGGAAGTTTTGATTGGCCTTGAAGGTATACAAGAAAAGACACAAGAGCTCAAAGGGTCCTAAGGCATCAATCTAAGACTTTATGGAACTGAAGAATTATGAGCAGGAAGTTTTGATTGGCCTTGAAGGTATACAAGAAAAGATACAAGAGCTCCAATGGTCCTAATGCGCCAATCTAAGACTGCATGGAACTAAAATTATGAGAAGGAAGTTTTGATTGGCCTTGAAGGTATACAAGAAAAGACACAAGAGCTCAAAGGGTCCTAAGGCGCCAATCTAAGACTGCATGGAACTAAAGAATTATGAGCAGGAAGTTTTGATTGGCTTTGAAGGTATACAAGAAAAGACACGAGAGCTCAAAGGATCCTAAGGCGCCAATCTAAGACTGCATGGAACTAAAGAATTATGAGCAGGAAGTTTTCACAAGGTTTTACACACAAAAAAACGTTTACCTAAAACTCACCCAGCACCTGGCAGCCATTTTTTTAAACACAAAAATAATAATCATGCCAATAAATAATCACAAACACAATTTGTTTTAATATGTTTAACAAGTTTCACAATGAGTGTGTAACTGTAAATAAATGTGACTGCTAGTGTTGTCGAATTGCTTTCCTATAGCCACAAAAGAAAACTGCTGCACATCATAGCAATCTTGTTTTTTTTAAAGGGGCCTTTTAACACAATTTGGCATGAATTGAAGTTTGTCATTAAATGCTTTATATTGATAAATGTTAACATAGGATATAAAAAGCTCCATGAAAAAACAAGAACACAATTAAAGAAAGAAAAAAGAGTTCATGTTCTGTTACAAATTGTAGCCACAAATAAATACATGTATATATGCCCATGATATTTTCATTTTCTTTGTTCTGAACCATAAAAAGCGCACGAAAATTGGCGTGGGTGTATTTATTTTTGACACAAAATCGTCGTAGCGAAGACATCATTGGGATCTTTTAATTTCGAATTAAAGTTTCGTAGTGAATTTCTTCTCAAGTACCGCCCGGGTAGCTCGCGAATGATTTGGAATTGACATTTCATCTGAATAAAATAAAAATCAAACACGCTGTAAAACGCTATATTTAGATTTCATGCAACATGTACAAGTCATTTTCTGGAAATCGGGAAAAATGAAACCCAATTTTGTGAAAACAAAAAGGGCAATTGCATTAATTAACACCATAAAAGTCAATCGTATTGATCATCTAAACACTTAGTTTTAGTTTCCGACTTAACGTTCTGCCCGAGTTTAAGTATACATAAAAAATGTGCACATAATATCTACTTGTACATGAAGTATATGATTTTATTTTGTACATGTACATTTAAAACGTGTGAATGACCCTCGCAGACAGGTGTTTACGGTGGCTGCGCAGCATCGCGGTGATCACGGGTGTTCCCGTTAACGATAGCGTGCAATCGTGGCAATTTCGGGTGTTCGCCGAACATCGCAGTCAGTAGCGTGTGCGCCCCCGCGAAATGTCAACCAACGGGAAAATGATACACCACGGACACGCGTTTTTGTCAAAGTACACATTGCCTGTACTGTACAAGAAAAGACACAAGAGCTCCAAGGGTCCTAAGGCGCCAATCTAAGACTGCATGGAACTAAAGAATTATGAGCAGGAAGTTTTGATTGGCCTCGAAGGTATACAAGAAAAGACACAAGAGCTCAAAGGGTCCTAAGGCGCCAATCTAAGACTGCATGGAACTAAAAAATTATGAGCAGGAAGTTTTGATTGGCCTTGAAGGTATACAAGAAAAGACAAAAGAGCTCAAAGGGTCCTAAGGCGCCAATCTAAGACTGCATGGAACTCAAGAATTATGAGCAGGAAGTTTTGATTGGCCTTGAAGGTATACAAGAAAAGACACAAGAGCTCAAAGGGTCCTAAGGCGCCAATCTAAGACTGCATAGAACTAAACAATTATGAGCAGGAAGTTTTGATTGGCCTTGAAGGTATACAAGAAAAGACACAAGAGCTCAAAGGGTCCTAAGGCACCAATGTAAGACTTTATGGAACTGAAGAATTATGAGCAGGAAGTTTTGATTGGCCTTGAAGGTATACAAGAAAAGACACAAGAGCTCAAAGGGTCCTAAGGCGCCAATGTAAGACTTCATGGAACTAAAATTATGAGAAGGAAGTTTTGATTGGCCTTGAAGGTATACAAGAAAAGACACAAGAGCTCAAAGGGTCCTAAGGCGCCAATCTAAGACTGCATGGAACTAAAATTATGAGAAGGAAGTTTTGATTTGCCTTGAAGGTATACAAGAAAAGACACACGAGCTCAAAGGGTCCTAAGGCGCCAATCTAAGACTGCATGGAACTAAAGAATTATGAGCAGGAAGTTTTTATTGGCCTTGAAGGTATACAAGAAAAGACACAAGAGCTCAAAGTGTCCTAAGGCGCCAATCTAAGACTGCATGGAACTAAAGAATTATGAGCAGGAAGTTTTCACAAGGTTTTACACACAAAAAAACATTTACCTAAAACTCCCCCAGCACCTGGCAGCCTTTTTTTAACACAAAAATAACAAGGGACAAAATTGTCACAAAACCAGGTTTTCATTGTGAAAAAAAAATCTGATAAAGGGAGAAAACTCAAACTGAACTTTTGAAATGAACAAACAAAATTAACCCCCTTTGTAAGTTTGTTTTTAAAAAAAATCTATTTGTAGTCGTGGCGACCTTGACATTGGAGATATTGACGTGATTCTTTCGTGCGACAGACCGTCCCATGATGGTGAACTAATGTGCCAAATGATTTTAAAATCTGACAATGAATGACATAGTTATGGCCAGGACAAGCTCATTTATGGCCATTTTTGACCTTTGAACTCAAAGTGTGACCTTGACCTTGGAGATATCGACGTAATTATTTCGCGCGACACACCGTCCAATGATGGTGAACAAATGTGCCAAATGATTTTAAAATCTGACAATGAACGACATAGTTATGGCCCTGACAAGCTTGTTCCGCCCGCCCGCTAGCCCGCCAGCCAGCCAGCCCGCCCGCATTCGCCAATCTAATAACCAGTTTTTTCCTTCGGAAAACCTGGTTAAAAACCTGGTTAATAATAATCATGCCAATAAATAATAACAAACACAATTTGTTTTAATATGTTTAACAAGTTTCACAATGAGTGTGTAACTGTAAATAAATGTGACTGCTAGTGTTGTCGAATTGCTTTCCTATAGCCACAAAAGAAAACTGCTGCACATCATAGCAATCTTGTTTTTTTTAAAGGGGCCTTTTAACACAATTTGGCATGAATTGAAGTTTGTCATTAAATGCTTTATATTGATAAATGTTGACATAGGATATAAAAAGCTCCAAGAAACAAGAGGGCCATGATGGCCCTGAATCGCTCACCTGACTCATTACGATCAGATGAAAACTATGACCTCTATTGTCTACACAATGTTTTTCTATGATTTGACCTAGTGACCTAGTTCCTGACTCTAGATGACCCAAATACAATCCCAATCTAGATTTCATCAAGATAAACATTCTGACCACAGTTCATAAATATTGGATGAAAACTGTGACCTCTATTGTCAACACAAGGTTTTTCTATTTATTTGACCTAGATTTTTACCCCAGATGACCCAAATACAATCCCACCCAGATTTCATCAAGAATTCTGACCAAATTTCATAAAGGTTGGATGAAAACTGTGATCTCTAATGTCTACACAAGGTTTTTCTATTATTTGACCTAGTGACCTAGTTTTTGACCCCAGATAACCCAAATAAAATCCCTACCCAGATTTCATCAAGACAAACATTCGACCAAATTTCATAAAGATTGGATGAAAACTGTGACCTCTATTGTCTACAGAAGGTTGTTCTATTATTTGACCTAGTGACCTTGTTTTTGACCCCAGATGACCCAAATACAATCCCAAACCGGATTTCATCAAGATAAACATTTTGACAAAATTTCATCAAGATTGGATGCAAACTGTGACCTCTACTGTCTACACAAACAAATTGTTGACGGACGGACGCACGGACACACGCAGGCACGCACAACGGACGCCGGACATCACACGATCACATAAGCTCACCGTGTCACTTCATGACAGGTGACCTAAAAATATATGTCGGAGATAAACATGAACAGTTGTGGTTAAAATCCCATAAAAACAAGGGCTGTTTGTAAAACATGCATGCCCCCCTATATGGGCTATAAGTTGTAGTAGCAGCCATTGTGTGAATACGTTTTTGTCACTGTGAATGGTGTTGGTGTTGGTGGTGGTGGTTGTGGTGAAGTAGTAGTAGTAGTAATAGTAGTTGTAGTAGTAGTAGTAGTAGTAGTAGTAGTAGTAGTAGTAGTAGTAGTAGTAGAAGTAGTAGTAGTAGTAGTAGAAGAAGTAGTAGTAGTAGTAGTAGTAGTAGAAGTAGTAGTAGTAGTAGTAGTAGTAGTAGTGGTAGTAGTAGTAGTAGTAGTAGTAGTAGTAGTAGTGGTAAAAGTAGTAGTAGTAGTGGCAGTAGTAGTAGAAGTAGTAGTGGTGGTGGTGGTGGTGGTGGTAGTAGTAGTACTAGTAGTAGTAGTACTAGTAGTAGTAGTAGAAGTAGTAGTAGTAGTAGTAATAGTAGTAGTAGTAGTAGTAGTAGTAGTAGTAGTAGTAGTAGTAGTAGTAGTAGTAGTAGTAGTAGTAGTAGAAGTAGTAGTAGTAGTAGTAGAAGAAGTAGTAGTAGTAGTAGTAGAAGTAGTAGTAGTAGTAGTAGTAGTAGTAGTGGTAGTAGTAGTAGTAGTAGTAGTAGTAGTGGTAAAAGTAGTAGTAGTAGTGGCAGTTGTAGTAGAAGTAGTAGTTGTGGTGGTGGTGGTGGTGGTAGTAGTAGTACTAGTAGTAGTAGTACTAGTAGTAGTAGTAGAAGTAGTAGTAGTAGTAGTAATAGTAGTAGTAGTAGTAGTAGTAGTAGTAGTAGTAGTGGTAGTAGTAGTAGTAGTAGTAGTAGTGGTAGTAGTAGTAGAAGTAGTAGTAGTAGTAGTAGTAGTAGTAGTAGCAGTAGTAGTAGTAGTAGTAGCAGTAGCAGTAGCAGAAGCAGTAGCAGCATTACAAGACCAATACTTAAGAATGATCAAATGGGAAAAGGTAACCTAGCACTGGCAGTAAATATGGGGCTCAATTGCAGGTCAGATTTGGAATCTTTGCTGTAAAATGAGATTTTGAATGAATTAAAGGGAGGCAAATCTGTAATAAAAAGATCATGCATAAACCGTAGTTGTTTCCCTTGTTTGAACCATGCTAAATCCTTACAAGTTTGGAAAGAATTGGATGAAAAATTTGGACTTTATTGCATAAACACCATTTTCTCAATTCAAGGGGAGGTTATTCTGTACTTCATAGACCAATAATGCTCATTTTTTGTAGGGTTTGTGTCCTCATTGATATAAAGACACTGTGCAAATTTGGAAAGGATCGGACAAAAAATGTGGAAGATTTTTGAAAGTTTTCACAAAATAGGCAAAAACGAATAAATATGCAAAGTTCAACGAGCTCCTGCGGCCATGTTTTTTGACGAATCAAATTTCTTTGAACAACTTTTTCAGGGGAGCCTTCAAAGGTCATCCCTGTGAAATTTTTTGAAAATCTGATGAGCGGTTTCTGACAAGAAACCATTTTTTAAGGTTTTTACCATATATGGTCATGGCGGCCATCTTGGTCATGTGATCAATTTTTTTTTTAACAATTCTTTTGTCCCATGACCTAGGGATGCTCCACATGAAATTTAGTTGAAATTGGCTCAATGGTTTAGTAGAAGAAGATGTTTACAAATTGTTTACAGACAGACGGACGGACGGACGCCGGACGCTGAGTGATCACAATAGCTCACCCCGAGCTATCGCTCAGGTGAGCTCAAAACAAGAACACAATTAAAGAAAGAAAAAAGCAACCCTCAACTGGGCTCCAACCACTGACCCCTGGAGTAAAAGTCTATCGCTTAGACCACTCTGCCATCCGTGCTTATACATTTAGTGATGCATTTTATACTTTATATAAGAAATCCTCAAAGTATCACACAATATTACGAAAACAACAGAACTACCTAAATTATTCAATTGCTTCGCTTTGAAACGCTTGATAATTTTCAGGGTTTGATATCGGCAGAAGATGCATATAATGGATATTTTAGAGCATTGTAATGTTCGTTATTACTGTTTTTTTCACAAATATCAAAACCACAACAAAAATTTGCAAATTTGAAACAATCATTTATATGTTGTCACCAACCAAAACGTGATAAGGCACATTTATCAGACATGAACTGAATTTCAATAATTAAAGTTCATTTTGATAATAACTAACAACAACCCAATGCTGAGTTTTAATTCTGATGATCAGTTTCTAAGGGCTGGAAATGAAGCCTTTACAATGTGCATCTTGTAAAATACTTCTTTAATTAAATTTAAGTTTCTAAGGAACTACACATGCCTCAAAGTACCTATCTAAGTGATAAAGGGTTAAACAAGAGATTAGACTCCTCATAAGTGTGAGCCAAAAGTAGGTCAGTGTCAACAGCAACATGAGGTAAGGTTAGAGTCGGTGTGTTGGTAGTGTTCTATAAGTCAACATACATGCGTGTATGAAAGCTTTGTAGGAAACATTATTGATATTATAATATATGTGTCAGGATGGGTCAATCAATATATACCTCTCAAATCAGTCAATGCCGGTGCATACACAATATTTTCGGATTGGGTCTACTTTTAAATATATTATTGTTACTACCACACACAATTTGGTGCCACAATCAAAATCAAGGGAAATAACCACTGGTGAGGAGTGTCAAGCAGATCTGGTAAACGGAAGGACATACTTAAATGTTGACTGTGCAGGACCCATAGTTACGTATTGCTGTTATGTACATCCTAGTTCATAGATACAATGACAACCAAATTAAACACGATAAGAGTTAACAACTTTACAGAAATATCAGATAGTCACTAACAAATTGATATATGTATATATCGCTCTGGATTCTTACAAACTTATCTAATTTTGCCAGGAAAACACTAGTTGGACTGCCACTATCATGCTGACAAGAAAAACTAAGAAAGGGAACATACAAATCATGTTATAATACTATCTGCAACATAACACTTTTTTAAATGCAATACCTTTAAGGATGTTTCTTATTGATTGTTAATATTTGTGTGACACAGAAGTTTTGCCTAACAGCTCCAGATGTATTTTTTTGTTGTTAAAAAATAAACCAAATAGAAATATAATCAAATACATTGTGGGTAAATGACATGTATTAAATTACAATAAAAAGGTTTATGCCGTGCAATTTTGTAACCTTCCAGCACTTAAGCAATATATTAGAGAAAAATATGACGCTGCAATTTGAAAAAAATCGGAGATCGATAAGAGCTGCAAATGAACACAAAATCAAATGCATACATCACTGTAAAAACTTACGCCTTAGTTGTATTATGCAGCAAAAATATTCATGTGATTTAGTTGTTTTACACAGCGAACAAATTAGTGCAGCAACAATACGCCAAAAAACATATTGCAATATTTTGTCTGTTCAAAAACCCGTATTGCAATATATTGCAATATATTGCTAACTTGTACCAGAATTATAACTCACCGAAACCAACTTGATTACAGGAACATAACCTTTGTATTGTATGTTCAGGTTCTAGTTATATCCTATTGACAATTCTTTTTCCCTTGGAATTGTCTATAAAGTCAAACTCGGTGTTCGTTTCGTCTGCCATTTTGAGAACTATTATAAAAGCCGACAAGAAGAATAATAACCCGAAAGAGAATTGTGGATGTTTAAAAGCCGGTCGTTTAACTTATCAGAATGCAGTTACGTTATGTTTTTTTTATCATTATTACTTCTGTTTAAAATAACATCATCTCGCTAAATTGGGCTCTTCTTGCCTAACATTCTATGTGAATTTCAACAGTCTGCACTATCCTACTACAGTAACAACTGTTTAATCAAAAGTAAGATATGTCATTATGATATAGTAATTGACTAAGGCATTACGCATACCAAAAAAAACTGTTATTTGTATTGAATATCATTATGTATTCTAAATGTTCATAACAGATATTCCAGTGGTATAATATAGCTGCTACAAAATGTTAAAGACAATTATGCATCTGGTACAAATTAATTCTGAAGTAAAAATAGAAAACTACAAATGTACAGAATCTCGCAACGGCCATATAAAATGCCATGTAGTAATTGGGGCTTGTAAAAATTAAACTTATTAAGTAATTTTCTACAGCAGGTAAACATGTACATGTAAAATCTGTTATAGATGCAATAGTGTACTGTGCATGTTCAGACTGAGAGTCTGCACTCATGTAAACAGATTGCAGTTTCTTCACAGTATCATCTAATTTATTTGACAATCAGTCAAGTGCAACTTTTTTATCTTTTGTCTTTTACAGTACGTCTGAATGAATTGGGTTAACCGAATGAATTTGCTTCACTGACAAACTGCATTTTAGGTGGCTTTTCAACGCTGATTCCCCCATACTGTCGATCTCTATACATGTTCTGCGTTCTTTACAAGATGCTTTGACTTCAGAATCGGCATTGTCAACAACCCAAGGGTACTTACAAGATGCTTTGACTTTAGAATCGGCATTGTCAACAACCCAAGGGTACTTCAAAAGCCACCCTTTCTGAAAAATGCACTTATTCGCTGGCATATTTCAACTTGTCAGCACTGTAATGGCATAACGCGTACAACAAAAACCGAAGTAGACCAATTGGCGGAATATTAGTAGTAGTTGCCTCCCTTACGTTCTAAAACCCGTACCAACCCGTACCGATTCAGTACCTGCCCGTATGAACAGATCAGAACCGTCATAAATCGTGAAAAAAACTACGACTTCGACTCACGGAAATTAAATATTTTTATCCGTTTTTTAAGCACTTTTCCAGCCAAATTCAAGCACTTTTTAAGCACTTTTCAAGGCTATGGTTGAAAATAAGCACTTTTAAGCACTCCTGATCATTTTTAAGCACTTTTCAAGATAAACCTTGATTTTCAAGCACTTTTCAAGGTCTGTGCGAACCCTGTGATATCATTATTTCGGATGGGTTTTCTGGATGAAATGTGGATGAATTTTTGCAGAATTTTCGTACCAGAATGATGAAAATTGTATCACAATACAATACGCGGATTGCGGATTGCGTATTGCGATATATACCGATATACCGGTATATTGTTGCAGCACTTGAACAAATTGACCATAGGTTTAGTTGTATTATGCAGCTAAAATATTCATGTGATTTAGTTGTTTTACACAGCACACAAATTGACCTGGTTTAGTTGTATTATGCAGCGAACACACTGACCTGACTTAGTTGTATTGTGCAGCGAATACATTGACCTGGTTTAATTGTTACATGTAGAAAACACATTGACCAGATTTAGTTGTATTATGCAACAAAGGCATTGACCTGATTTTCAAAATCTCAATTTTAATAGGTTTATGTTAATTCATTAACTACAAGGCTGTCGGGTTAGTGCAGTGGTTGGTACATGCAATTCTCACTTCTGCATTACCGAGGTTCAATCCATGTTCCCATGTCATGTGAGTTTGGTAGGTGGTCACCATACCGGAAAGAATGTCGGAGATATTTGTTAAATATCAAGATATGACTGTTTTGCACTTTAAATCTTGTAATGTTTGATTTTAATTTTTATGCAAAGGTCGTATCTAAAAATCAGATCAGTTTTTTCTGGTCAAATGTCTTAATATGATGAATTTTATTCTGAATACTTGAAATATGTGTTTATTGAAATAATTTTTTTTATGATGGAAGAATACTACATTTTATATTTATTTGATTTCACGTTGGATTACCTGGGGGACATGAAATGTATTGCATTGAGCTTGTTTTTTAACCAATAACTATAACTTTAAAGTATTATCAGTTTATTTTTAAACAAGGGCTGTTTGTAAAACATGCATGCCCCCCATATGGGCTCTAAGTTGTAGTGACAGCAATTTTGTAAATATGTTTTTTGTCACTCTGACCTTGACCTTTGACCTAGTGACCTGAAAATCAATAGTTATCATGAGTTATCATCAGGAAACCATTTTACTATGTCGGGTCACTGTGACCTTGACCTTTGACCTAGCGACCTGAAAATCAATAGGGGTCATCTGCCAGTCATGATCAATGTACCTATCAAGTTTCATGATCCTAGGCATAAGCGTTCTTGAGTGATCATCCGGAAACTATTTTACTATTTCGGGTCACCGTGACCTTGACCTTTGACCTAGTGACCTGAAAATCACTAGGGGTCATCTGCTAGTCATGATCAATCTACCTATCAAGTTTCATGATCCTAGGCATAAGGGTTCTTGAATTATCATCCGGAAACCATTTTACTATTTCGGGTCACCGTGACCTTGACCTTTGACCTAGTGACCTGAAAATCAATAGGGGTCATCTGCTAGTCATGATCAATCTTCCTATGAAGTTTCATGATCCTAGGCATAAGCGTTCTTGAATTATCATCTGGAAACCATTTTACTATTTCGGGTCACAGTGACCTTGACCTTTAACCTAGTGACCTCAAAATCAATAGGGGTCATCTGTGAGTCATGATCAATGTACCTATGAAGTTTCATGATCCTAGGCCTAAGCGTTCTTGAGTTATCGTCTGCCAACCACCTGGTGGACGGACCGACCGACAGACCGACTGACAGACGACAGACCGACAGACCGACATGAGCAAAGCAATATACCCCCTCTTCTTCGAAGGGGGGCATAAAAATGTAATTATTTAAAGGTATGCAGACATACTAGAAACAGAAAAATGATCATAAATTAATGACTGTACAAAATTATTAAGTAGAAGACCTACATAAAAAGAGAAAAGTTTTCATCATATCTTTACATCTTTCTAAAATCATTTAATATTTGTATTGTTAATATTATAATTCAACAGAGTTAAAGTCTAAACAAGTTTATCTTATAAGATTATTTTATTTAAAAAAATTATGAACTTTGTTATTTATTAAAAGCAGGTCTATAACCCTCTTTCTGAATTCAAATAGTAAGGGCTTTTTATCTGATTTCAAGGAAAGGGCCTGGCCTTTTTTTTAGGGGAAACAATCACGCAAAATGCCGGATTTTGGGGGAAAAAATCACGCGAAACGCAGATTTTGGGAAAAATAAGGAAAGTCTTAAATAATCATTTCAACATTATGCTGTTGTTTTTTTAAATTCAAGGCAACAGATAATTTAATTATGCAATATGTTATATTTTCTACACTGGATCGTGTTAACTTATGTATTTAAAGTTAAGTAAATAAAAATTTTTTTTTTAGGGGAAAACAATGAAGTCTGGGGGGAAAATTTACCTGCTGAGGGGAAAAGAATCTGAGGGGAAAGGGCCGATTTTCGGCGGGTCCCAAGGAAGGAAAAAAAAGCCCTGAATACAAAGTATTCAAATTTGTGATATAAGAACAATGATAAGACAGAACAAAATTGATCTTTTTCCTACCTTTTGAGCATCATTATTATAAGTGTCTCTGACATGTTACACACTGGAACCAGTGTCACCCTCTGACCAGCTACAAACTAGTACCATTGTCTCAGTCTGACATGTTACGCACTGGTACCAGTGTCACCGTCTGACCAGCTACAAACTAGTACCATTGTCTCAGTCTGACATGTTACGCACTGGTACCAAAGTCACCGGCTGACCAGCTACAAACTAGTACCATTGTCTCAGTCTGACATGTTACGCACTGGTACCAGTGTCACCGTCTGACCAGCTACAAACTAGTACCATTGTCTCAGTCTGACATGTTACGCACTCGGGTACCAGTGTCACCGTCTGACCAGCTACAAACTAGTACCATTGTCTCAGTCTGACATGCTACGCACTGGTACCAGTGTCACCGTCTGACCAGCTGCAAACTTAGAACCATTGTCAGAGTCTATGTACTGGTACAATTGTCTCAGTTTGATGGGAGACATACTGGTACCATTGTCGCAGTCTGACATTCTATTATACTGGTACCATTGTCACAATTTGACATGCTACATACTGGTACCATTGTCACCATCTGACATGCTACATAATGGTATAATTGTAACAGTTTTACATGCTACGTACTGGTACCATTGTCACAGTCTCACATGCTAGGTACTGGTATAATTGTCACAATCTGACAAGCTACGTACTGGTTAAATTGTCACAGTCTCACGTGCTACATACTGTCTGGTAAAATTTTCACAGTCTGACATGCTACATACTGGTACGATTGTCAGAGTCTAACATTAAACATATCAGTACCATTTTCACAGTCTGACATGCTATGTACTGGTACCATTGTCACAGTCTCACTTGCTTCTAAGATATACAGTGGTATAATTTTAACACTGTGAGATGCTACGTACTGGTACCAGTGTCACAGTCTGGCATGCCACATACTGGTACCATTATCACAGTCACAGATGCTAAGCACTGGTACCATTGTCATAGTCTCAAATGCTACCTACTAGTACTATTGTCACAGTCTCAGATGCTAGGTACTGGTACAATTGTAACAGTCTGACATGCTACGGACTGGTACCATAGTAACAGTCTGACATGATACGGACTGGTACCATAGTAACAGTCTGACATGCTACAGACTGGTACCAATGTCACAGTCTGACAGATGCTACGCACTGGTACCATTGTCACAGTCTTAGATGCTACATACTGGTATAATTGTAACAGTCTGACATGCTACGGACTGGTACCGTTGTAACAGTCTGACATGCTACGTACTGGTACCATTGTCAGAGTCTCAGACGCTACGTACTGGTACCATTGTCAAAGTCTCACATGCTACATACTGGTATAATTGTAACAGTCTGACAAGCTACGAAGTGACACAATTGTTACAGTCTCAAATGCTTAATACTGGTATAATTGTAACAGTCTGACATGCTACATACTGGTACTATTGTCACAGTCTGACATGTCACACACTGGTACCATTATCATAGTCTTAGATGCTAAGCACTGTTACCATTGTCACCATTGGACATGCTACGTACTGATATAATTGTAACAGTCTGACATGCTACATACTGGTTCCATTGTCAAAGTCTGAACTGCTACTTACTGGTACCATTTTCACAGTCTAACATGCTTTGTACAGGTATTATTGTCACAGTCTAACATAAGACATACCAATACCATTTTCACAACCTGACATACTTCATTCCAGGTACCATTGCATCGATTTTTTTTATATAAAGTACCGGAAAAATGGCATTTTTCCAGTAAGGAAAAAACTACAAATTTCCCAATTGCTGTCAAAAAATATCCCAATTGAAGAAAACTAAAATAACAATGCAACTGCAACTTTTAACTAGTTTTTTTATGCAGCGTTATGGCTTGAATCTAAGTAAATATAATATTGACAACCTTACAACATTTAATTATCAATTTTAGTATTTGGGAGCAATCAAATCAAATACACAAATTTTCCCGATTTCTGGGTTTTTCTCGCACAATTTTCCAAATTGGGCTGGTACCAGTTCTTTTCCCAATGGGTTACAAAAATCACAGCATTGTCTCAGTCTGTATGTAACGGTACAATGGTCACAGTCTGACTTGCTAGGTACTGGTACCATTACACTATAATGTTTGTATTCATTTTCAGGGCAAAACGGTTGCAACTGCACAACCGTTTTGCAATCAAAATAATTTCATTTTTTGTTAACACCCCTCTTCAACTTACGTACATTTAGATCACTTTTGAGGGGTTACACAATGATTGAATGATCATCAGCATGTTTCTCAGTTATTTAACATTCCTGCAAATCCCTCTTAGAGTAATATTGAAGTCTACCTTTAGTTTCAATTAACATCACACACATCAGGGTGTTTTATTTTACTATACATGTATCACTGCTTACACATAGGCATTTTATATAATATTTAAAGGGATCTTTTCACGCTTTGGTAAATTGACAAAATTGAAAAAAGTTGTTTCAGATTCGCAAATTTTCGTTTTAGTTATGATATATGTGAGGAAACAGTAATACTGAATATTTACCATGGTCTAATATAGCCATTATTTGCATCTTTTGACGATTTTAAAACCTAAAAATTATAAAGCGTTGCAACGCCAAACAATTTAATAATTTGGAGAGTTCTGTTTTTGTCGTGAAATTTTGTGAAACTACGAAGATTGCTTATATAAGGTATAAAATACGTCAAGTAAGTGTACTCGGCGGAATAGCTCAGTAGGCTAAAACGTTTTTACTTCAGGACTCTGGCAGGATTCCAGGGGTCACTGGTTCGAAACCTGGTCCGGGCAATGTTCTTTTCCTTTTTTTAAATTTTATTCTTGATTTTTTACTGGAGCTTTTACGATCCAATGTTTACATTTATCGATATAAAGCATTTAATGAATAAGTTAAAAAATGCCAAAATCTGTGAAAAGGCACCTTTAAATGAATAACACTACCATAAAAGCCCATAAGAAACAATGAAATATGATTGAATATAAATAATGCTAAATTCATGTAAAAAAATATTACTGTAAAACAGTATAGCAAGACAGTATAAAAAAATACTGTTCTTCAACAGAATTTGTTATTATTTGTTTCAAATCTTGTTTACTTACATGTAAGTTCAAATACTTCTTCAGAATGTGAATCAAACAGAAGAAAGGGAGAACAAACAAATGTTTCTCTCATACAAGTGTATAATACACAAATTGTTATACGTTTAAACAAAGTAAGCATACTAGTATTATGCATGAGGAATTTGAGTTGAAGCCTATGTTACTATTTTGTATACAAGACTATTGGTATATTTAATATTCTAGTCTGATCGGGATATAGATTAATCCAACCTCATGGCATATTCACATCATTCAGGGATTGGTTGCAACATTTTACCATTGGAAATGGTAGTTAGATATATTAGCAATGCAAGTCCAAGGGAGACCACTCAAAATTAGAACATTTTACCAAACTTTTACTGCTGGAGGTTAAAATATACTAAAATATTTTGGAGTGCAATGCTATACTCTCTAAAAACATGAACATCATTTATAAGAAGACACAATTCTCTGTAGGGGCACTTGCCATGGCTTTATTTTAGAATGTTTCTTTGTGCATGTGGTAGGGAAAACATTGATGTTTAACAGAAATGCACTCTTTTGCTTGAAGGTTGGAGACTACATGAGACTTTGACAGATGGCAGGAAACCCTTCTCAACTGGTACGAAGCAGGCAAATAGATGGCCATAAAACAGTGACCGCTGATTCGCGTCGAGTTCTTTCTTGCATACCGTATGACCCCCCTTTTTTATTGTTTAAATCATTGCGGCTTGGAATGCTCTTTAAGAAAAGGTATGGTTATGGGGATGTCTATGCGCAAAAGTTTGACTTTATTTTTTGTTAAAGTTCTTGCTTTCACATTGAATTTGTGTAGGAAATCTTTTAGTATATTGTGACCTAAACTAACTTTAGGTAAAAATGAAATATCATCTGCAAGTGCAAAATATGACTGTGAAAGCTGATTTTTGGTCATGTCTTAGCAAAAGAGAAGAATATAAGTGCATTAAATGCATGAATTCAGATTATTTGACCTGGAATAGTTGTTTTTCAAGTTGACCCCCACCCTTATATAGCTGAATAAGGGCTAAATTGCTTTCCGACTTAAATTCAAAGGCATTTTGGTTGACCGTGTAGCGTTAATGTGCAACATGAAGTCAGAATTTAACGCCAGGGACTCCGTGATCCAGTAACGCAACAATAGCTTGTGCGTAAAGCATGAACATTCAAACAGAGCCCCATTTCACCGACATGAAATGGCGGACATTTTTACAGTTTGGACAGTGCAGCAGACGCTTAACTGAGCCAGCTTTCATATTTAGTTCAATCATGAACATAACAAACTTTATCACTTGCTATGATTCATAGAAATACACATAAAATACATAAATGCATTTTCTTTTTTCATTTTATACCTATTTTTTTTGGGTATTTTGACCTTTTCAGGTAGAGAAATGTCTGGGACTTAGCCGAGGGCAACTGGAGAAGGGTTGTTGATGGCAAAACAGGCAATAATACTAAATTATTATCATGTACACAAGCAAATAAGCATAGTTATGATGTTTAAGGTGTGAAATACTGTCATAATATGGTTTGTGGTCACTCAAATCCTTGCCGTCGTGCAATTCCCCATGCAGTTTGTATTGATAGCTCCGCGTCCTGACACGTAAAGTTCGTGCTTTGTTGGCAGCAGAAGTTGGCACTTAACAGGTTTATCCTTGCTCCTAAGCATGTATGCAGTACATCTGAGTTGATATGCTACTTGTAACCCTACAATTAGCTTGTGTTTGGTATTGTTTCCTCACAATATGCTTACAGTCATGGTCCCGGCTTGAAAGGATGTGGCGTCCGACTTAAACATAGGATTGTTGTAGCAAGTGTCCCCTTCATCATTTACCTTAGAGGGATCTTTTTGCCAAAATTTGGCATTTCAGCAACCAGTTTTGTTTTTTATTTGGTACATGCTTCTCTCATTCAGTGATTTAAGGGAAGTATTGACCTTATTCGCTTGTCTTTGCATACAAAGGTGACATGGATCAATGATATTTGTTGTGTTGAGAATTCTGCGGGAAGCTGTGTCCCCAAAAGAAGTACCAGAAACCCCTTCCAGGAAGCTTGCATTGATCTGAACTGCCTTTCTGCCCCTGTTACAACATGAAACCTCATTTCTAAGCTTATAATGCTTTCCTACATGTGTGTGTCTTGTTCATTTTAACCTTTCCTTCCATTCTAAACCCCAAAAATGAGCATTTTTGTCTTAGGCACGGTTATGAAGCGCCATTTTGACCAGATTGCCACCATCAAAATAGTCAAAAGTACTTATTTTGTGCCCAAAATATGAAATTTTGTATTCTCTTCAACCTCTTAATGAGAGCTGGCAGTGAATATTGACCATCTTCTTCAGTTTAAAGGCACCCATGACATTATATGCTAGAATATATAATTGGCAGCTGGTAAACAAATTGGCTCCGAGCAACAAGGCGCTTTCAAGATTTTACACTTTTATTGGTGCGAAACAACAAGTTATTGGAAGCTTATGGATTTCTACACTTCAAAGTATCTTTGATCTTTCATTTTCACCAATTTGCTTATCGTCTGTGATGAAATTGGATTTTTTTTGCTTTGAAATTGACATTTTTGGGGTGATTTAAAAAAAAAAGAACAAAAAAGGCATTATCAAAATTGCTTTGAGTGAAAATATCTAACAAATTCATTCTTTCCCCACCCCGCATAAGCCCCACGTGCCTGTCCATTTGGTTTGTTTTGGTATTTTGTTGCATATATTTAACACAACAACTTTAAATCTTAAAGGGACATTTAAGCTTTAACAGGCCTAAAATTGCCTTCTTCGGACCGAAAACACCCGCATGTGAAAATATGATATAAAATGGCCAAATGGACAGATAATCCAGCCAAACCTAATATTTTGCTGCAATATGCATAGGAAGATAATAATATGCAAGAAAAACACATTTTAATCAGAATAAATTTCTCCTTTAGGTTAAAATATACTAAAATATTTTGGAGTGCAATGCTATACTCTCTAAAAACATGAACATCATTTATAAGAAGACACAATTCTCTGTAGGGGCACTTGCCATGGCTTTATTTTAGAATGTTTCTTTATGCATGTGGTAGGGAAAACATTGATGTTTAACAGAAATGCACTCTTTTGCTTGAAGGTTGGAGACTACATGAGACTTTGACAGATGGCGGGAAACCCTTCTCAACTGGTACGAAGCCGGCAAATAGATGGCCATAAAACAGTGACCGCTGATTCGCGTCGAGTTCTTTCTTGCATAACGTATGACCCCCCTTTTTTATTGTTTAAATCATTGCGGCTTGGAATGCTCTTGAAGAAAAGGTATGGTTATGGGGATGTCTATGCGCAAAAGTTTGACTTTATTTTTTGTTAAAGTTCTTGCTTTCACATTGAATTTGTGTAGGAAATCTTTTAGTATATTGTGACCTGGAAGTGAGATATACGAGTACAGCCATTCAAAGGGAGATCACTCAAAATAATAAATGTACAAAACATCTCTGTTTGTCCAGGAATTATAAGTTAAATTGAGATTTTCCATTCACTTCATGGAATTTATGGAGTTCTTAATATCCTTATAAAACTGAAATGCATACGGCATATTATATACTTTTAGACATGAACTAAAGACATGAACATGTCCTTAACATGCTTTAATGTTGGTGGTAAATTTATGAAATTTATGGAACACTCATTCAAAATAATTTGACAGAGTAAATCAGGTGATAAACAACAGTCTTGATAATTATTTGATAATTGCTGAGAACAACTTGCAATTAATAAATTACAATGTTCAACACAAATTTACAGCTGCGCACACAGTATCAAATATGGATTTCTTCTTAATTGGGTTAGAACTGAAAACCCTTGTCCAGTTTATTTATTTTATGTGGTTACATGGAAGATGTCAAAAAATAGTACTTGAAATGACAGGCAAAACACATTTGACAGCAGACAATGACTGAACAAAATAGCATATATCTAAGAACTTTCACTTCAGTTGAGCATGCAATATGTGATGGGGCTGCATGCCACTAAGGCTGTGACTGGTTTTGATATCAATGTAATCTTACCTGACCCGACTTTGCGACCTTGCGGCTTGTAATTCTTGACTTGACAACTATTCCAGGCACTATTACTTCCACTTTAACTGAAGGTTGGTCAGTATAGGGTCAAGTGTTTGGATTAGGTTACAGTCCCACAGCTCATTATACAACTGTTTCAACCACAATCACTTTTATCTCAACAAGAAGGAGGTTACAGTACATGTCCAGTGTCAAGCTAGAATTATATTTATGTAGCCTACTAGACAACTATTCAAACCACAGTCACTTCCACCTAGACAGTTTGGATGTCAGTACATGTCTAGTGTCTGACTGGAGTTTTCTGCTGCTTACTAGATAACTATCCCAACCACTGTAACTTCCACCCAAACAGGAGGGGGCCAGTATAGTGTCAAGTGTTTGGCTTGAGTAACAAACAGTTCTGCTTGTCACTAACTGTTCCAACAACAGTCTTGTCCGCATAGACAGGATGGAGTTCCGTGAATGTACAGCGACTGGCTCAAGTTCTATTTCTCTTGCCTGAAATGTGTAAGCTCCTTGGTTGCCAAAGTGTCCCCTGTACAT
This sequence comes from Dreissena polymorpha, assembly GCF_020536995.1. Lineage (NCBI taxonomy): Eukaryota > Metazoa > Mollusca > Bivalvia > Myida > Dreissenidae > Dreissena > Dreissena polymorpha. The sequence continues at coordinate 52,779,550 of NC_068356.1, read as the reverse complement.
CAACTGTGTATTTGAAACAGAAAAAAATAATTAGCTCAATAATTATTTCCCAAAAAGGTAAACACAACTCATTGAATACATACTATAAATGTGTTAAAACTTGTTCAGCCACAAAACAACCTATCAGATTCTCAAATCAAGTGTGAAAAACATCTAATTGAAATCAACTTACCAACATTGCTACCAGATTGCTACCCATTATAATTCCACTGTTTTGTTAAAGTTTAATTATAATTTAGTATAAAACTGAACTCAAATAAAAATGATCTCAATAAAATGTGTTGCTATGTCTGCTTTCCAAGGGAAATCATGGATACGTAGAAGTCTAAATCATAAGTGTAAAATTGTGTTTTTTAGAATGCAAGAAATGAAGCTCAATGAAAATATTTCGTCTACTGAATGTAATAACTAGGGTAACTGACATTTTGTGAATTGTTCAGGAAAGCATATTTTCAGACATTTTCCAAAACACAGTAAGAGCACTTACGTGATTTTTTGCGCTCAAAATATTTCAGTGTTAAAATTATGGCAACTGCTCCTTTCTTAATTTTTTATTGTTTTAAAAAAGACATATCAATTTGGATTTTTGTTTCGTTTTTCAAGTGTTATTATAATACTAATCAGAAAATTTGAATACGGAAAAATGTTTTATTATTTTAATAAAACATTTTTTTGCTTCTCCTGAAAATTTAACAAAATGTCAGTTACGCTACTTTATACATTCAGAAAATGACATGTATTTGTTATGTCAATTTTGAAAAATTGATTAAAACATTATTTTTACCAAATTTTAACAGTAATTTGATGTACGTCACCTTAATAAACACAAAAATGGAAAAATGGAAAAATGTATAAAAATGTCAGTTACATGACTTATTACATTCAGTAGGCGATTTGTGTTTTGTGTGTTCCTTGGCTATTCAAGAGCTCTTTAAATATTACATTTATCAGCTACTGAGGTGTTTTCATGGCTCTATTGATAGTGAAACAAAATACACCAATTAAATTGATGAGATGTCATCAAGGCATTCTCGTTCTTAATATAAACAAAATCATTCTCTACTTGCTTGGGTGACGTAGTATTGTTGTGAAAATAAGGTCACTTCCAACAGCTTTGCTGTTGGGCTAGCTGTTTAGCTACGTGGTTAAAGTGTCTGACTACCACTCTGGAGGTTGTGGGTTCAATCCCCGGCTTGAGCTCTGCAGTATTTTCACATTAGTATATTATTATTTCACACATATAATTCACTACTTGCTTGGGTGACAAAGTATATCATTATGTCACACCAAAGGAGAGTTTTCTGTTGCAATAGCCATTAGGCCATCTGAACTTAAGAATTCTATTCACTGAACATATTTTTTATATAAATGTAACAGTGGTTTTTTTTGTCATTCACATTCGGGTCCGGTAAGCAGACCTATAATTCCCAATGGAAAAAAGTATATATTCTTCCCAAATGGAAGCTAAAAATTCCCAATGGAAGGTTTGCAAAAAAAAATATAAAAAACATTTAGATCTCAATATTTTGTTATCTCCCATCCAAGTTCAACCAAAGTAAATATAATACTGGATTTATTCTAAATTTTGAAGCATATTTTGCAAAACAACAACACCAATTTCCCAATTTTAGTCAAAACGCCTCAAATTTCCCCAATTCAAAGGAGCCCAGCCCCATTCCCAAAATAGTGAAAAAAAACACTGCGTAAACAGTTGTCCTTATTCTCAAATATCTACTTTCCTAATTGTATCACGAGTGACCCCCAGGGTAAAACACCAAAATACAAGATGCAAGGAGAGTACCAAATAAGAGAAGACTTTAACAGTCATTTTGTTGTACAATTTAATATGTGACATGTGTTTTGTGACCAGTTTTTATCGCTGGATTCAAATTTGAACAACTGTTGTAGAAAATCCCTATGAATTTACATCATTACGCATCAATTAATAAAACCTAAGTAAAAAGTCTTTTTAGAATATAACAAGTAATAAGTAGTTGTTTGGCTATTTAAATGTTTCAAAGCATATGTGATCCCTAGAATGTGGCATAGTCAGAATCATAATTGACTTGTTACATACATAAAAGAGTTAATCTTATCATATTAGGGTGACTTAGCCACTTAAATACGTTTTTAGGTGACACAGAATTATGCACTGTTTATGCATGTTAATCATCGTTTTAGTAAATGGGTTCAAAATATTATCGTTTAATAACTAGTGATGTCACGCTGATCGAATACAAAGTCACCAATAATCAATTCTCTTCTCGCAAAATCAATGCTGCTGATTTAATAGAGAAACATTGGAAATACTGAAATTGAGATAAACTCGGTCGGCAGACAGTGGTTAGCATCTGTGTTCATTAATTACACAGTTTAAACACGTCCCTTTGATAATAGTGTTTTACACATAACCCGTGTATAATGTGATATCAATCTCTTTTTTATTAAAAGTTATATAACAAGAGTCAATGGGTGTCAATGCTCAGCTGTGGTTTTAGTTTTGAATAAATAAAAGCTTGCCAGAAATTATTTTTTTAGAGGTCACAGTGGTCTTGACCTTTGAACTAGTGACCCCAAAATGGGGCTCGATTGGTCATTGTCGGCTCGGGTACTACTTACATGTACCCCGGGTACTCTTAAGTATACTTTCATGTACCCCGGGTACGGTAAATATACTAAAACGTACCCGGGAAATTTAACGCTAAATCAGTCGTTGTCGGCTTTTTTTTTAAATTAATTATATACACATGCATGTCAATTTTCTGTAAAATGGCCTCTATATTATCGAAACTCATACTCACAAAGCATGTTGACGCAGTTTTTTTTTAAAGAGAAGTTTGTTTAAGATTATCGGTAGCGCGTTTTACGACATCGGATTTTAGGCGGGAATACAACTCGGGTACAGTCTAATATCGACCGGGTACGATTAAGTATATTTACCGTACCCGGGGTACATGTAAGTATACTTAAGAGTACCCGGGGTACATGTTAGTAGTACCCGAGCCGACAATGACCAATCGAGCCAAAATGGGTGTGGCGTGTGGAACTTATCAAGTTGCATCTACATATGAAGTTTCAAAGTTGTAGGTGGAAGCACTTTGATTTTAGAGCCAATGTAACGGTTTTAGCACGACTCCGTCGGCGGACAGCGAACGTCGGACAGTGGAAGACACGGCGAGCTGGCTATGACAAAACCTCCGATTTTCTCCAAAAACAGCTGAGCTAAAAATTATGTTTTCACAATATGTTTCATTTGTTTGTCTTCTTTTTCTGCTTGATACATTCAGCTAAACATACCAATACTATAATGGATATGTATTAAGTCTATATACACCATGTAAACCTAAACCATGAGACTCTTAACCGTTCATGCTATGTTTTATTGTAATTTGTTCACAAATAATGCATTTACAGTGTTGACAGGGTGACTCAAATTTGGAATACTCTTGACTTATGTTTGATCTTCGTTATGATGTTTTGATTATAAACATGTTGACCAAATTTCATCAAGATTAAGTCATACATTGGTTACAATTTAGTTTTGTGAAACCTTTAAGCTGCTGACCAGGTTTTTGATCCCACATGGCCCAATTTTACATTGACCATATTGTACAGAAAACAAGTTTGACTTATAAAGTGGTAATTATGTGTTTTATATTATTTTGAATCTAACATGATTGTTAACATATAAGATGTCTTTTTTCCACAAAACAATACATAAATGTGTTTTCATGATGCCATCACACCAACACAGTCATAAATTATGATGATTCACTATCATAAATTGAGATAAATAAAATTAAAATCTATGAAGTAAATAATGCAAAATTGACACGTTATCAAGCAAACAATTCAAAAACATGTTTGGGAACTTATTTATGAAAATTGTACTACTAATGTGGTTTTACTGTGCCGAATACAACAAGAGCACTGCCTAGCGAGTGCAGACCGCTCATCCATTTGTCTTAATAAAGTTGAAGGGACCTATCTCAATACTTCAATCAAAAAGGGGAAGGCATGGTGTTGGTGGGGGTGTATAGTGTTGGGGTGTGGTCATTTACCAAATTATTTTTCAAAAATGAAAAAAACTGAGAAAACAATTGGGAGGGGGGCTTATTGGGTGAGATGGTTGGACAGTCTTTCAAAAATAAAATAATATAAATAAATATTTTTTATTTTTTTTAACCATGTTTCAAAAAAAATGTGAGGGGGGAGGGGTCAGGGGGGCATTGAGAGGGGGTATAGTGTGGGGTGTGATCATTTATTACATTATCTTTTAAAAATATGAACAAATGAAAATAATATTTTGGGGGGCAGGGAGATTCTGGGGTGGGGCGTGCGGGATGGTTTGGGTGGAGTCTATTGTGGTATGTCAGGTAAGTATTGTTTTGTATCAAATCTGATTATAAATGAATAAGTTATGGCACTTATAGCAAAATGTAATACTTTGACCTTGAGAGTCAAGGTCATTCAAAGGTCAAGGTATAATTCAACTTGCCAGGTACAGTACCCTCATAAAAGTAAGAACTTATTTGAAGTTTGAAATCAATAGTTTTTGAAGTGTTGCAAGTATGAAAGCAATAGCGTTGATACATTAGGAATGAAGTGGACCTAAACAGAAAAGTTAACCAAATGTTCAATTTTCTAAGTATATAAGGGGTTCTATTTCTGTCAAAATGCCAGTCAGAGATACATTACTTTGCCTGCACATTCCCCCTATGATAATTAGTAGTAATTTTTGCAAGTATGAAAGCAATAGCTTTGATATTTTGGGAATCAAGCCGACCTAAACACAAAATTTAACCGGACGCCCATGCAGACCCCGACGCTCAGGTGATGACAATAGCTCTTTTTTTTTAAATAGATGAGCTAAAAACGATATGTTTGCCAAATGTCTATTAAATGGAGCATTTAAGGAGGCACATTTTACTGAACTGAACGTCTTGAAAAGTCTTCAATTACTATCACAATGGATGGCTTTCTTTCCAATTTTGTAAAAAAGAATTTAGACGATCAATTTATGAAAAAAGTCACAAACATTTCAAAATTGTAAAGAATTGAGTGTCAAACTGATCACAATTGTTTTAAAAAAAACTAGTCATAAACTTTTTAAAATTGGGAAATTATGTTTTTGTATTGTTGCACTTTGTTACTTTATTTTGGCCATTTAATTATGTTCAAGCTGGAAGTAATTAATATTTCTGCAATCTAAATGCTGGTGTCACACATTTGTGATTAATACCAGGTGTGCATGTACGTCATCTTTTATATAACTGGTGACTCATATATGTGTAGATTCCACTTAATTGAATACGGGATAATCGATTAATTCGGCTAATTGAATAGAAATTGAAAACACCAAACCATTTGCATCTCTTCCCGTTGAAAAAAACTCCACATATTCTGATAGCAAATATGGCGTATTTCGGTTAATTGAATAGCCAATTTATTATTGCACACTATAATCCACACTATAATCCAGCAAAGAATGTCACAAATCTCCAAGGATACGCATCGTATCGCCAATTTTACAGACACGCTCAATCGACTGCCTTTGTTTTCATTTCACACTATGCATGTATGAAGCGTCTGTCAAGCGTCACGTGACTAACAGGTGTAGTATGCGAGCAAGTACAATGCAAACACTGCAGTCTACGGTGTGCAGTCAGGTGCAAACTTTTGAATGCAAACTGTCGAGTAACATACTTCAACAGTTAGTTGTCGCTTAGAAACAATAGAAGAGTGTGTTGCTAATTAGAAACAAACTGTTGACGTATCTAATGCTCGACAGTTTGCAATAGGTGATGGAATGTTACACTATATTCTCAGTTCGTGTTTATAAACCTTCACAACTGTGTCACAGTAAATCATATCTAAACATGATGTCAAACAATCGCAAACGCGCACATTTGTCAAAACATCGCAGTCTTGACACTGCTGATCATGTTTTCACAATAACCAAAATTAAATCCAGTATTGATCAGATTTTCCGGTAAATCAGTACACAGTGCATTATCTGTTTCAATACTAAACTACCTGAAAGAGCGTAACGTCAAAGATACAGCATTCTCCTTGCTACAAAGTTTTCCTTCGACAGTGTATACACACCCACACTAATTTTCGCGTGCTTTTTACCAGGACAATACATGAGCAATAGATGTTGCTAGCGTAAGCGTTTGGTAAGCAATAAAATGAAAATGGGAAAAATCATTACACGCACCGAATGGCGTGACATTGTACATTGCTGCATAGTTTACGCTAGCTTTTTGTTGGGGGCAAAGGAAATACATGTGGACGTTTTATTTAAAGCTAGAAAGTGTGTTTTGGATTACAAAATTTGTATTCTCATTTGGGAATTCAACAAAACATTTTATATTATATTTATAATGGATTATTTAATAAAATATTAACTTTTTTTTAAATGCTTTATGTGTCCAAACGATGTTTTGATTATGCATGAAAAGCACAATTTCCAGGAGGATTACACCCGGTTAGTGATAACATTGGAAGTATAACGAATTCCGTATACAGTCCAACCCCTACTTCCGGTCACCCCTCATCGCCCGTCGCCTCGTGTAGGCGGCCAGTGAATGCCACGACCGTCGATAAACACTATATAATGCACCCCTTTTAAGCGGTAACCCTGTTTCTCCGGCCAGCGGCCAGCTATTTTGCATCCCAAATGTTAAATTTCCCCCATATGAGTGGTCTCGCGCAAGTAAGTCAGTCATGTACATTGGCAAAATTACACCGAAGCAACGGCGATAAAATCGATACTTCCTTCCAGTCTGCGGTTTAGGCTCTGTAGTACTGAAGCGTGTTGTGTGATAAACATTTTGACAGCCAGTTTGCAAATTGCAATTAATTGGCGGCGGGTTATCGGGTTAAAAGCAATATGCGACCGTTTGATCTTTTTGTTTCCACATGTGCAAATATCACCTATTATTACTGGAAAATAGATTATTAAATTATAATTTATTATTTGTAGTTGTTGAATCCTACTATTTCAAGCACACATTATGATAATTATCAGCCAATAAAAAGTTAAAAAGAACAACAAAACTTTTAGCCGAAATCAACTGATCTACATGTTCTCTGTGCTACAAAGTTTTTATCAAAAAATCAATACACGCACGCTTTTCACGTGAAATTGTACATTGGTGAATAATTTTTGCGCGCTTTTGTCGAGACAAAGAAAATATATGAGGACTTTTTTGATGCTAGAATTGTAAACGTCTCGTTAACATAAAACAATTGGGAGTGTGTTTCGGATTACAAATTATTACGGTATTCTCATTTGGCAGGGGTTTTTTTTTAAGAAAGGGGAAGACGCTGGACGCTGGGTGAAAGGGGAAAAAAGAGTGCGAAAGAGACATATTAGGGGAAAAAATAAAAACTGTTCATTTCAATGTCTATAACTCATCAAAAGAGGCTTGTCTCTGTCCTTTTTGTTCTTAAACACATGTAACACGTATTAAAGTCAAAGTCCTTAATAAAGTTGCAGGTGTAGATCTAATAATGGGAAATGTTTTCAACTATATTTCTGTACTGGGGCTGAGGGACGATGTCAATTTTGTGATTTCAATTTCATGATGAATGGGTTGACGATCTTGATCTGCTACAGTATTGGAAGGGAAAGGAGCGGCAGCTGCCGATTGTCTACTTTCACTTTCACAATGTTCGATGTTGATTACCTTAGAATCCTGCTGGGTTATAACAGTTTTCGATGATTCTTTCTTAAAAAATGCCTCGATGCGTTCAGCATCTTCCGAACCCGAATGTTTTATTTTGTTTGTGTAAGAAAGCCAATTGTGAGACATTTTTTTTTCACGTTTATATCTTGGCTAGCACATAGCCCGGATGAAAATTCGACTGGTTTCCGGTAATTAATTGACGAAACACCCTTCTCGCGCAAGACCGGAATCCAGTTAAATGGTCACATGATTATTACGATTAGTTGCCCAGTTTACATGACTTAATTTAAGAGCTATATTTAGAATAACTGGGAATCCCAGATTTTGTGTGTTCGTCTGGAGAGAGAGAGCGAGATCGTTGTACATGGTGCAAATTGGATAATTGTCGAATGCCCCAAGGAAAAATAAACATTTCTTTGAGAGAAATATTATATTTTGGTAAAAAATGATATTTTTGGTGGGGAAATTGTATTTTGAGGGGAAAAGTTCTGGTAGGGGAAGACGCCGATTATCGGCGTCACTTTCTTAGTTAAAAAAAACCCTGCATTTGGGAATTAAACATTAGCATTAATATTTGTTTTTATATTTACAATTATTTCAATATATTTATTTTGATAAAACCCTTTACGCGGCAAAAAAATGTTTTTATAATTTATGCATGAAAAGCGCCATTGCCAGGAGGATTACACCAGGTTGCTATAATCAGTCTCTTAAGTAACTGGCCACGATTTTATCGTGGAGAAGATCACTGTCGGGACCAATTCGTGCGGTGCGTATTACAAAGCCATAAAACTGCAATATACCAATTAAATTATCGATTGATAGTGACACTGGAGTTATTCACACATAACTGATTCACAACTGTTCCCATCTTAAGTGCATTGGGACCATTCAACGCGCATTGTGTAAACAATGAATCATGAGAATGATTCTTTTTCATTGACTTGATTCTGATGATGATGATGATATTGATAAAGATTAGAAAGATGAATATTATTTTTTTGAATGAAACTTTTGTTTTATAGCTGATTTTAGAAAGGAAAATATACAATTATTTTAAGTCTATACATTGTTTAGTATATGTACATATATTTACCATTTTGTTTATACAAAAATTGAACAGTTGGCCATGCACTCATCAACTCCAGACTCCCTAGGACCCAACCCCCTCTTAAGAGGCCAACCCGCTTAAGCTGCCAATTTGGCCATTTCCCTTGACTGGCTGCTTAAGAGGGGTTGGACTGTAATTGAATACTCCGGATAATTGAATATTCGGACGTGACAAATGGGCTATTCAATTAAGCTAAATCTATTGTTCCTCTAAATTTCTGCACATTGCCATTAATCATGATTCTTTCAGTCAGGAATTTCCAGAAATGTGCATGAATTGTACAATATTGGCTTATTGGAATAGTATACACTTGGAGACTTTTCTAACGCAACACTTTTTCAAACTTGAATATCTCCCTTATGAGTCAAGAGGTTGATAACAAATTTCAGATGTGGTCAGTTTATTACATTTTGTGCTAGCGAACAATAAAAACATACATCCGTGACGATAGGATGCTTAAGCAGGTAGAGTTTTAGTAGGGTTTACACCATCATTATCATCATCATCATCATCATCACCATCATCACCATCATCACCATCATCATCACCATCATCATCACCACCACTACCATCTTCATCACCATCATGATCATGATCATGATCATGATCATGATCATCATCATCATCATCATCATAATCATCATCATCATCATCAGCAGCAGCAGCAGCAGCATCATGATGATCATGATCATCATCATCATCATCATCATCACCACCACCACTACCACCACCGTCATCATCAATCATCATCATCATCATCATCATCATCATCATCATCATCATCATCATCATCATCACCATCATCACCATCATCATCACCATCATCATCACCACAACTACCATCACCATCATCATCATCATCACCACCACTACCACTACTATCACCATCATCATCAACATCATCATCATTTTCATAATCATCATCATCATCATCATCACCACCACTACCATCACCGTCATCATCATCATCATCATCATCATCATCATCATCATCATCATCATCACCATCATCATCATCATCATCATCATCATCATCATCATCATCATCATAATCATAATCATCATCATCATAGTCATCATCATCGTCATAGTCATCATCATCATCATCATCATTGTCATCATTGTCTTCATCATCATCAGCAGCAGCAGCAACAGCAGCAGAAGCAACATCATCATCATCCTCTTCATCCTCCTTATCATCATTATCATCAACATCATCATCATCACCATCATGATCACCACCACCACTACCTTCACCATTATGACCATTATCATTATCCTCATCATCATCTTGGTTCTCATCCTCCTCATCACCATCATCAACATCACCCCCACCATCATCATCATCATCTCCATCATCATCATCATCATCATCATCATCACCATCATCATCATCATCATCATCATCATCATCATCATCATCATCATCATCATCATCATCATCATCATCATCATCTTCATCATCATCATCATCATCATCATCATCATCATCATCATCATCATCATCATCATTATCATCATCATCAGGACTATGTAAGTGAAAGCTATGATCATATTATTTTTGTCACAAACAGAACAATAATTGTAATATTTTACATAATGTATATAAATGATGAGGAGATTAAATATTATCATTTACAATAGACATTTGCAGTAATATTTTTACAAATTTTCTCATCTGAGTCCTGGGACTCAATAACTTGCAAATCAATGAGTCGCTGAATTGAAAGAATGAGTTCAAATATTAAACGATATAATTTTTTTAGAAAATTTCAATGCATTTTTTGGACTTGCATAATTCAAAACGTTGCATCCCCAGAGGTTTTAGTGAGTCCAGTACGCTGGACTCGCAGGTAAAAAAATCAATGCATTTGGTGTACACCATATAAAACTTGCCTATGCTTTTATATTCTTTAGGGAATATATTGTTTCAATTTATTGAACACAATGAAGCCAATGTGTGTCAATAAATATCTGTTTTCGTTTAACACAGACCACTTCAACACAACTCCACAAAACCTTTTTTGTTATAATATTTAGTATTATTATCTATTTTAAAAAATGTACACATATAATTAAATATCATTTATTGGGAAATCGAAATGTTTGAATATGTCATTAACCCAAAAGCATTAATAAATGGTTTTCTGTAAAATTGTCAATGTAGTATTGAGCATCTGTGTACAAGCTTTAAATTCTGCTATTTTGATATGACAGAAGTGTTTGCATTTAATTCTTAAAGATCTAGATGCCTGATCTGACAAAAAAATCACTTTTAGTAAGCAATGAGCATTATTTTGTTGTTTGTTATGCTGCTGTATTGAATGAGAGTGTGCATGTGTCTCACAGATGGTGACTTATTCCCCAGAAGTGGTTGTCACACACTCCTCATTATTGCTTGTTATTAAACATTAAAATAATATGACTTGGTCAGTGACATCACAGTTAGACCCCAAAGAAGTGCTTATTAAGTTTGAGGTCAATGTCAAATCAAAAACAAAGGCTGTTTGTAAAACATGCATGCCCCCCATATGGGCTGTCAGTTGTAGTGGTAGCCATTGTGTGAATACGTTTTTTGTCACTGTGCCCTTGACCTTTCACCTAGTGACCTGAAAATGATAGGGGTCATCTGCCAGTCATAATCAATGTATCTATGAAGTTTCATGATCCTAGGCCTAATTATTCTTGATTTATCATCAGGAAACTTGACCTTTGACCTAGTGACCTGAAAATCAATAGAGGTCATCTGCCAGTCCAGATTAATGTTCCTATGAAGTTTCATGATCCTATGTGTAAACATTCTTGAGTTATCATCCGGAAACCATTTAACTATTTCAAGTCACTGTGACCTTAACCTTTGACCTAGTGACCTGAAAATCAATAGGGGTCATCTGCCAGTCATGATGTATGTACCTATGAAGTTTCATGATCCTAGGCCTAAGCGTTCTTGAGTTATCATCTGGTGGACGGACCGACCGACGGATCGACCGACTGACATGTGCAAAACAATATACCCCTCTTCTTCGAAGGGAAGCATAATGAAGTCAGGTACATAAGATATCCAAGCAATTGTCAAAATACAATTCCCTAAGCATGAAACAAAGCTCTTCATAATCATATATCATTGATGGTTACTCTCAAACAGACAGACACAAAACTATGACTGGACAGCAAATTGAAATAAAACATTAGGCAATACAAGGAGCTTGAATAATGACAATTATAACTAGAGCTTTGTCACAGACGAGACGAATACCCCCACATGACGCATTGAAACAGAATATTTTGCATGTTGTCTTAACAAAAAAAACTGACATCATGCTCAATGTTTAAAACGCATTAAGAGACCCTGTGACCTAGTTTTTGACCCAGCATTGCCCATGTTTGAACTTGATCTACACATTATCTAGATACAACTTCTGACTAAGTGTAGTGAAGATCAGATGAAAACTACTTTAATTAGAGAGCGGACACCATGCTCAATGATTAAAACGCACAGAAGTGAACCCGTGACCCCAGTTTTTGACCCAGCATGACCCATATTCGAACTTGACCTAGACATCACCTAGATATGACATATTACCAAGTTTGGTGAAGATCGGATGAAAACAACTTTAATCAGAGAGCGGACGCTTAGTACGGAGCGACCGACCGACTGACCAACAGACAAGCTCAACTTAGTTTGGTGGGTAATAATTAAGAACTGGGCCAGAGTGAAAAATCTAATTACAAAATGAGGTTAATTTCTAGGAGAAACTAAAGATAGGTAAATTTGGTGTAACCAAAATTTAGACCTTCTGAGTTTAAGTCCCAAAGTTGGTCAATGTCATAGTCAAGATGAAGCAGGTGATTTTAGTTTATTAAGAGTGTTTAAGCATTGTAGAAAGCGGAAATGTTGTTAGATGGAATGCATAAATTTTAGTTAACCCTTTCCCACTAAAAGCAATCTAAAAATGGCTATGTGAAAACAGCATAAAACCAGAACAGCTCGTGAGTAACTTGCAGTCTGTTCAGGTTTTATGCTGTTTGCTGCTTATCAGTATTTAAGAGTTTGAAATGAAGCCTTTTAAACTTGCATCTAGTAAGATAGGTCTTTATTTAAATCTAACTTTCTGAGGGAATACAAATGCGTCAAAATACGTATCTAAGTGGTGAAGGGATAAACAACAACAACAACATTTATTCAGCAATAAAGCTTATACAAGCTCTCAGCCTACATAAGCTCTTAGCCTACAAGAGATTGGACTCTGCATTAGTCTAAACCAAAAGTAGGTGAGCGTCAACAGCAACCTGCAGTAAGGTTGATATGGGTGTGTTGGTAGTTTTCAAGCACAAAATCCATGCAAGTAAGAAAGATTTGTGTTCACCGTGTAGAGATGGAAGGATGGGTCAATCAATATGTACCTCCCAAATCTGTCAATGCAGGGGCATATACAATATTTTTGGTCTACTCATAAATATATTAATTTAAGAACAAGACAAATTTTGCTGTCACTTATTATTATTGTGATCAACGGAAATAACCACTGGTGAGGAGCCTCAAGCAAATCTGGTAAACGGAAGGGCATGCTTATATGTTGAATGTGGAGAATAGATAGCTAAGTATTACAATCATGTACATCCTAGTTCATGCATACAACTACAACCAAATTAAACACAATAAAGATTAAACCACATTACAGTCATATCAGATAATTGCTAAAAATGGTTCTTTTTATTCATAGTTTAGGGTTAATACAAACAGTGCAAATTATTATCAGAAAACACAAGTGGGACAGCCACATTCATTCGTACAAGAAAAGCGTAGCAAGGCAACATTAAGGTTACACAATTATCTACAACATAACATGTCTGCGCATTTTAATACAATTACCTTAAGGATGTTTATTATTGGTTGTTGATATTAATTTTGTATGAGAGAGAAGTTTTGCCTCACTGCTGCAGATGTATGATTTTGTTGTTAAAAACAATAAATACAGTAGAAATGTAATGAAGTAGTTTTTGGATAATTAACATGTATTAACTTACAAAAATGAGGTCTATGCCCTGCAATGGTGTAGCCTTCTAGCTCTTGAGCAATATATCATAGGGAACATATAACGCTGCCAGTGCAGTCTTCCATTCTGCATGGAATCCTTCAAAGTCGTCATCACTTTCGCCAACGGATTAAAAAAAACACGAAACCATTCGCCATCATTCCTTTGTTCACATTTATAGCCAGGCTCATTCAAATCACTCGTATTCGTGTCCAAATCATTATTTAATTCCACCTCAATATTGCTTCCATCGCTCTCAATGTCCGTGCTATCCGCCATGACGAAAATGAAAAAAAAAAACTGTCAAAATCGCTTCAGAAATACTCTGCAAAATTCACTTCCTTGTTATTTAAAATTGGCGCAGTGTTTTGATTCATCTGCGCATGCTCAAAGGAAGTCGTTTCTGGGTATTTTTCCACATGTTTTGATGACGTTTTACGATGTTTTTCCAACGTTTACACAGGGTTCCCCTACTGTCAGTAATACATACTGGTCAATTCGTATCCCGAATGAAATGGGTACGTACAAATCGATTCGAATGCCGAATGAAATGGGTTAAAGCATATTTTGGCGCAGAATTTTATTTTATTTTGTATACCCTCCTGCTATACCATTCGACCCTAACATATTGACTGATTATATTCATAAATGTAGCAATATGTGTATGTTTCTTATTGGCTTTTGTGGTCTTGTTCTTCATTTAAATAAAAAAGCCTGAGTGGTAAGAGTGGTACAATTGTGTAGTAAAATATAACACCCTGATGTCTGTAATGTTAATCAAGATTAAAGGTAGAGGTAAATATTACTCTAAGAGGGATTTGCAGGACTGTTATACACTTAGAAGCATGATGATGATCATACATTGTTTAACCCCTTAGAAATGATCTACGTAAATTGATGTGGGGGCGCTGCATAAAACAACAATCAGGTCTTGTGTTTGCTGCATAATACAACTAAATAAGGTAAACATGTTCGCCGCATAATACAAATACATGTAAATGAGACCAATGTGTTCACTGCATAAAACAACAATGTCATTGTGTTCGCTGCATAATACAACTTAATCATGGCGATCCATCCCTTGACGAAGAAATTAGTTTTTACAGTAATGTATGCAATTGATGTTGCATTCATTTGCTGTTCTTGTTGATATCCTAGTTTTTCAAATCAACTTTGACGGCAGAAATGAACGAAATTATAGCGAAATTGGTGGTGCATAAGCTTTTAGATCAGTTCATTGCCTTTTAGAAAATGTATGCTTTGCTGTAGTTTACATGAAAAATGAACATAACATCAATAATTCTGTACCATACTTTGTTGGTATTTTTCATTATCAATGAGACCAAATTTAGTAAGTTTCCCCTTGTATAGTATAATAATCACAACTTCGGTGTTTGTAGGAATATTTTAATAATTTTTTCTTTCCTATAAAGTGTATAAAATTTGGAATAATTGGTACATTGACACCAACACATTTTATATATTAGATCATCTTGATTTATCTTGTTGAAAATGTTGCCACTATTGTTTTTTTTATAATTTTAGTTTTATTTACCGGGTTTACAGCCTATTATTTCGTTTAATTCTGAACATAATAAAATAAAGAATATATGACTGGATTCAGAATTTTGTCTTCTTTCTAAAAATGTATACATATATAAACTTCAATTACATGATAAATGTGGTACTAATCTTTATCTGACCAGACCCTCAAATGTCTGGCATGGCTTATCAGTTATTGCTCAGGTCTCAGATCTTCGGGTAATCTTATCTGGAAGGGGGGCAGAATGAAATGGGTTAATTTCCTTTGTTAAAATTATAAAGTAGTTTACTTAAGTTCAAATGCATGTACTTCTTCAGAATGTGATTCAAACAAAAGAAAGGAAGAACAAACATAAATTATGTTTCTCTCCTACCAGTTGATAATTTACAAATTATAATAAGTTTAAACAAAGTGAGAAATTTGAGTTGTAACCTATGTTACTATTTTTTATAACAGACAATGGGTATATTAAATATTCTAGTCTGTTCAGGATATATGTTATTCCAACGTCATGGCATATTTACATCATTCAGGGATTGGTTGCCATATTTTACAATTGGTAGCATGAACCAATGATTTTTTAAAACGTAAGTTATTGATTACTAATGATTGCAGGACTCCTATTAAGGGTTTCAGATTGCATTTTCTGTTTGTTTAAATGAATTACTCCGCATATTTTTTAATGATTTTTATTTCGGAACAAGGGGTTGCAAACTTTTATTATAATGCAATTGGTTTTAAACCAAAAACTGGTATTATGGGATTACTGGTTAAAATGCACACAATCTACAAAACATTTAGAATTCTGATGTGTATTCTTAAAATAAATATAAATAACACTTTTGATCAGAAAATGCATAATTAGTTTAAGTAGTTATTTTGTTTTTAATTTCAATAAGCATATAACCTGATTTCAAGCATATTCAGCCACTATTCAGAGTGCATTGACTTTTTATTCTGAATAAAAACATTTTCAAGAAAAGTAAGACATTTAATTAAACATTCCATGTCTTATAAGTTAACAATAAAATAAAGGCAAAGTAATTTGCATATCAGGTTCTTCCTTAGTATCATGACAATTATAGGATGGCACCCTAGCGACTAGTGCTGCAACAATATACCGGTATATCGGTATATCGGTATATATATTGCAATACACAATCCGCACATTGTATTGCGATACGAGTTTTATCATACCGGTACCAAAATTCTACAAAAAATCATCCACATTTCGTCCAGAAAAGCCATCCGAAATAATAATATCAAGGTAAACAAAACAAATTGGTGTTTAGTAAAAATAAATTGATATGTAAAAAAAGCATTCTTAAAAGTTTATTATACTTAGTATCGTTGTTTCATGGGAGTCCGCAAGATCTTCTTTTGCATGTCATACTGTTAAATTCAAGATGAAGCTTGTGAAAATGTGAATAAAAAAAATTAATTACATAATAAAAATGTTATAAACAGAAGTAATAATCATTAAAAAAAAAAATGAGATAACAGCATTCTGATAAGTTACACAACCTGCTTTTCAACATCCACAATTCTGTTTCGGGTTATTATTCTTCTTGTTGGCTTTATAAAAGTTCTCAGAATGGCAGACGAAACAAACGCCGAGTTTGACTTTATAGACAATATGACAATACTAATCTTTCATAACACAAGGGCTGTCTGTAAAACATGCATGCCCCCCATATGGGCTCTAAGTTGTAGTGACAGCCATTTTGTAACCCTTGTCAAAAAAGTGAGCAAAATCCAGTTATAACCCAGTTTAAAACCGGGTTAAACCCTGCGGTATTGGCACCGAGCTTAAAGCGAGTCTTTTAGACACGCTTTTAGCTTACCGACTTGGTTTTTTAGCTTACCGACTAGGGTTTTTCTTAGTTAAATCTTGGTTTAGCTCGCTTACAGCCAACATAGTGGGTTTTTTAACCATCTTAAGTGGGTTTAAAGTGAGTTTTCTTCAGCTGTAAAAGCGAGTTTTTCTGACATACTTTTAGCTTACCGACTTGGTTTTTTAGCTTACCGACTTGGTTTTTTAGCTTACCGACTTGTTTTTTTCTGAGTTAAATCTTGGTTTAACTCACTTTAAACCAACAGAGTGGGTTTTTTAACAATCTTAAGTGGGTTTAAAGTGAGTTTGATTTTCTGGAAGTTGGTTTTATGAGGTTTTTTAAACACTCTTAGACCAACTTCTGTGAAGTTGGTTTTAAGTGGGTAAAAAGTGGGTTTTTTATGTGAGCTAAAAGCAGGCTTAACTTGGTTTTTAAGTGAGAGAAAAGTGAGCTGAAAGCGAGCCTTTCTTAGTTTTTTCACAGTGAAAACATGCTTTAAACTTGCTTATAACCCAGTTTAAAACCGGGTTAAACCCTGCGGTATTGGCACAGAGCTAAAAGCGAGTCTTTTACATCTAGGTTTTTTAATTATATATTTTTTTACTTAAACCTAGTTATAAACATCTCAGTTTCTAATCTGTGAAGAAAACAAAAGCTTGTTTAAACTCACTTAAAACTCACGGAAAATATAATCAACCAAAACTAGAAAAACTGAATTAAAAATTTACTGTCTGAATGCCAAAAATCACATGTACATTTGTACAGCATAATAATATATCATTCACATATTTATAACAGAACAAGTTTCAAAATTGCGCAAACATAATTATTTCTTGAGAAGACAGGATAATGAATAAAAAATGATGTCATATTTTATATTTAAAAACACACAAACAAAAAACTCTGAATTTTCAAACTGATAAATTTTGACATTATAAACATTCTTTTGAGTGCATTGCCATGAGATAGCGTTATACATGTATTGAACATGTTTAACAAAAACATTTGGTATTAATAAGTGTAAAATAAATAAGCTAAAGCATCAAATGGTTAATAAATATTAAAAAAACAAAAATATACATTATATACATAACATCCCAGTCGTTAACATTGAATATCTCTGTGCATTGCCCGCATGCGCCTCAGTGCCCCCCGCACCTTCTCCTCGACTTCCACGAGCGGTAAATTGAATCGGCTGGCTAAAGCATCTGAAAATATTAAATACACAAAACATGTTTTTGAACATAACAAAATGTGATATGATGATAACATAAAATTTCGAGTACAAATGCGAAATTCATACACCCAGTAAGTTGGTTCAATTTCAATATGTTCACTCATGTAATGGAAAGATTTATACAACTTTTATTAATTGATTGATAACTGCCTGTTAGCTAATGTCTTGCAAATACAATGCATTTTTTAAATTAGGAACAGCAACATATAAAGTGATAATTATAAATCAGAGACAAAAGATTCCCTCTTGTTCTCGCTACAATATTTACCAATAATTGCATTGCGCTCTGCGTCCGGAAGTCCGGGCCTCGGTGTTCCAACTGTTGTGGGAGCTCCTTTAAAGGAGCATGTTGCCAGTTGCTCTGGTGTGAACATGACACTCATGCAGCGGGTAATCGCCCTTGGCAGCCTTGTTTCATACTTTATTTCGGCCAGAATTGTCTGCTGCAATCAGAACAGATAGTCATTTGTTTGAATATTATACAACATCATATGTTATACAGAAGCATGTTTCTTAAACAGTCATGGAGTGAACCGACAAAGGGAAATAAATTCATAACTATTAATTAGCGTTTACGTTTTCAAGTGGACATATGACAGCTTTTGTATTCACACAAATCTTCATAATGTAGCTTTTGGTTCATCAATTGTAAGATGAGATCATTGTTTTCCTTATGCAGATCCAAGAAGAAATATCTCAAATGAACAGTGTACGCCACAAAATGGATGTTTGTTTTGGTCTAAATTAATATTGGTAACCACAATTTTTTGTATATAAGTCATAACTATTCATATTCTTACCTGTAACATGCTGTTGTTCCCAACAGTAATGTTTCCAAGTGGTTCCCTGGCAGGTGTTGACGCCACAACAGGTCGTCTAGAAGGTGTTGCACACATCGGTGATTTTGAAGGAGGGCTGTTTGCTCGTCGTTGAATTTTTAGGAAGACAAAAATCTATTATTCTGGTATTAATGCCTTACATTTCTTCAATGGGACCAATTATATATTTTAACAATATAACGGATATTGTAAAAAATGGCCTTAAATTATCTTTTGAATTAAAATTTAAAGGGAAATCCAAGATGTTTTAAACAATACCATAATAATTGACAACAACGAATTTCACCAAAGCTTGTAAAAACATTGATAATGTGTTGAGCTAAATTCATATATTGGATAGTTTTATTTGAGTTAAGAAAACACAATTTTTTATTTTCCTTGTCTGATGCCTTTCTTTATATGTACCTCATTCTCCAGCTGAGCAACCCTTGTCTGCAGCTGCTCCATTAGTTGACAGCAGCTGTGGCACGAGACTGGCCCACCAAAACTCTGCTGAGTAATCTGAACATGAAAAACACAAAGTTTACAGCTTTGAAACATAAATATCTTAAAAAATATGTCCATTATGGTTTGCTTATGAATTTTTTTTATTTATGAAATTCATAAATTGTACTTGACATGATTGTTATGTGTGGCTTCTTTTTTTGACTGCTTGTAGTATGCTTCTGAAGCCTTCATTTATTAATGTGTTTTTTGAAATCACTTAATTATAAAAAACAAGTAAAAATTACCTCATCATTGATAAAAGGCTCTTCCATCATCTCCAAAAATGATATGGGCCTTGCTGTCGGTGGGGGTGGTCCATACTCCAATCCCATGTATGTTGTTTCTTGTGGTGCCCATGTCACTTGTGCCGGGTTTGCGTGTGATTGCGCCAAAATTGCAGGGACCACGGGTGGAGTCTCTGGTACCAGTGACACAGCTGGAAGCATCAAAGCCTCAGGTGCCAGGATCGCACGTGGTGGGGCATTTGGCAGTGTGGCAGGTGGTGGGGCAACCTCCAGTGTGGCAGGTGGTAGGGCAACTGGCAGTGTCGCAGGTGGTGGGGCAACTGGCAGTGTCGCAGGTGGTGGGGCAACTGGCAGTGTCGCAGGTGGTGGGGCAACTGGCAGTGTGGAAGGTGGTGGGGCAATTTGAAGTGTCGCAGGTGGTGGGGCAACTGGCAGTGTCGTCTGTCGACGCATAAGTAACATCTGGCGCGCCTGTTCAACTATTGAAACGCAAAAAAAGCATTGCAAAACTATTGTTTAAACTAAATTTTAAAGGGCTTTTAACTAAATAACTACATACAAGTATTTTTCAACTATGAACATTGTGTTGGTTATATTAAATTTTAGTCTACAACATATTCAAGCAGCAAGCATTATTTTACAAACTCAGTTTGTAAAATAATGCTTGCTGCTTGAAGATGTTTAATTTAACTTTTTCAGGTTGTTATCTATCAATTCTTTGTTATAGTGTGAATGGCTTTGTCACTTCCATAAAATTCTTATAAATATTGTTACAGTTCCCAGAATATAAGTCTTCATGGCCAGTAAATCAGGTCAAGTACTAATTGGAAGTTAACTGGCCAGAAATAGTTAAGACCATGTGGACAATAATGGCTTTAAACTTTTTTGTTAATATTTTACAGTATGACTATCAATTAACAATGTACCAAGAGGGTCCGAAGACTGTCCAACATTCATATCCGAACGGTGTCGCTTTTTAGTGGGCTCATCTTTGTTGGCAACATCCTCTTGTGCTTTACTTGGGACTGAGCGATGGCGCTTCCTTTTGGTTGGTCCGTTTGTTTTGTCTTCTTTGGCAGCATCTTCGGGTGTCAGTCTGGGATGCATAGGCTGGATACAGGCACTTGGCGCAATTCCTGAAAATAATGTGCTTATGATTTAAGAATCACCTCGGGGGAGGAAAATACCCCCCCCCCCTACAGAGTTTAACTTAACTCTTCATTTATATATAGATCCAGCAAAGTTTATAAATATTTGTAAACTCAGTTTGGCATTGAAATGGGGAAATCAGCTGAAATGAGGAAAAATCAAACCACTGGCTAATGGGTAATTAAGAAGTTGGCATTTGGATCAAGTGGAGAACAATGATATACTATTTGGTGGTCTACTTACTAGCACACATGTCCCTGTTTACCATAAATAATGAAGCAAAATAATAAATCACCAATTCTCACAAACATTCTTTCGATTAACTTACTTGTCAAATCAATCTTAAAGCCCACACTGAGGCTCTTGTTGAGACTTGCCCTGTTTTCTGTAAACAAAAAACAACAGAAATAATCGCCAGTCATTTCGATATTTTTTCCTTAAAAGTTTAAAATGTATGCGTTCACGTATTTACAATACAAGTGCCATTCAGTTGTCTAAACAAGAGTTGTTGTTCTGTAAATTCACACTGAAATATAGTGATTTACGGTCAAATGAAAATTTTCTAGCGTATAACTAGACTTAATTTAAGTACGATTGTTGCATTGAGTCGTATGTTTGCGTTTTAAACTTTCAATTTGCAGACTGCGATGAAAAACAAAAACAAACTTACCTCCAATTTTGTAAATCTTAGCAGAATAAACTTTTCCTTGGAACTTCGCCTGCACCACTTCGCCGATAGCATACTCATTCACCTCTTTCCTAGGCGACAAAATACCGCTCAAAGCAACTACTGAAAATGTCGAGTCTTCCCAATATAGAATTGCGTACATGTTTGCTGTTTTTGTTTTGCAGTTCGAATGTCAAAGTTCGCGCTCTCGCGATATTAATAACTACGCCGTTTCGACCAATCAAATCAACGGGTTTTAGCACACCTGCAAATCCGTTGAGTATCGGATTTATTTTTCGACCAATAGTACAGGCGCGTTTGATTTCGGACGATTCCGTTAAATGTTTCGACAAAAGCCCTAATTATTATCCCCACGCTTTTTGAAAAAAAGGTGGGGATATTGTGGTTATCTCCGCCGTCCGTCCGTCCGTCCGTCTGTCTGTCTGTCCGTCCGTCCTGGCCACTATCTCCTCCTACACTAAAAGCACTAGAACCTTGAAACTTACACACATGGTAGCTATGAGCATATGTGCGACCCTGCACTATTTGGAATTTTGATCTGACCCCTGGGTCAAAAGTTATAGCGGTTGGGGTGGGGCTGCGTCAGAAATTATCACTCATTTTTTTAGGTTATTTTACATTTACTTCTTTATTTCTACACCGATTCACTTCAAATTGATACTGGACCTCTCTTATGACAATACGGTCAATCTCAACCATGCATGGCCCCATTCCCAATCCTGGGGCGCCCCGCCCACATAGGCCACACCCACCAAAAATGTCCATTTACTATAATTTTTTCATTTCTACACGGATTCACTTCAAATTGATACTGAACTTTTGTTATGACATTAGGGTCAATCTCAACTATGCATGGCCCCAATCCCAACCCTGGGGCGCCCGCCCACATAGGCCACACCCACCAAAAAATTCCATTTACTATAATTTTTTCATTTCTACACGGATTCACTTCAAATTGATACTGAACTTCTCTTATGACATTAGGGTCAATCTCAACTATGCATGGCCCCATAACCAACCCTGGGGCCCCGCCCGCATAGACCACACCCACCCAAAATTGCCTTTACTATAATTTCTTCATTTCTACACCGATTCACTTCAAATTGATATTGAACTTCTCTTATGACAATACAGTCAATCTCAACTATGCATTGCCCCATTACCAACCCTGGGGCGCCCCGCCCACATAGACCACACCCACCCAAAATTGCCTTTTACTATAATTTCTTCATTTCTACACCGATTCACTTCAAATTGATACTGAACCTCTCTTATGACAATACGGTCAATCTCAACTATGCATGGCCCCATTACCAACCCTGGGGCCCCGCCCACATAGACCACACCCGCCCAAAATTGCCTTTTACTATAATTTCTTCATTTCTACACCGATTCACTTCAAATTGATACTGAACTTCTCTTATGACAATACGGTCCATCTCAACTATGCATGGCACAATTACCAACCCTGGGGCGCCCTGCCCACATATGTCACACCCACCCAAAATTGCCTTTTACTATAACTTCTTCATTTCTACACCAATTCACTTCTAATTGATGATGAACTTCTCTTATGACAATACGGTCAATCTCAGCTATGCATGGCCCCATTACCAACCCTGGGGCACACCTAGGTCAAACATTCGGCGTGGGGATACGCGTCGGCCTCTGCCGCGCCATTTCTAGTTTTGTCTATCGTCGATTGTTTTTAATTATTATTTATTTTGTTATTCTGTGGGTCACTAAACGCGTTGGTACATATTTCACAATAACATTTCTTTACTTCATGCTGACACCAAACAAACCAAATAAACAAAACGTAATTTCGACCTAGGAAGTACTTATAATGGACTAATTTACATTAATTAATCGCCAAGAATCTCCGTTTTCATAACCATTTGCCATTGTTTACATCTTTATTAAAAACCATTATTCGTAACATTGATCACTTTTATTTACAATTCTAATCTCTAAAAACAACTCGAAATATCATCTGTAATTTTTATACTATGTTGTTTTATACCATTTTCTACATAGTTGAATTGATATCTGACACTCAATCATGACGCTCTGGCACATCTAGACCACGCTTCCCTTGCGATGCACGTGCACATAGAAAAGGGCGATGTTTTTATATTTTGCTGTCTTTAGCACATTAATATTTTCTTCGGACAATTTGTTTGAAAACAAAGAACAACAGCCAACTTTTGCTTACACATGTGATTACTAAGCATGTTTCTCATTTCATATAATAGACACAGTCAAAGGTAACCTTATAATTGAAAATAGTTTCGAAACTTGCAATAGCTCCGTACAAACGAGTAGACTGCCTTACACGAGTTCAGATTTTTTATTTAATAAAAAATTGCTTTGTAATACCACGAATAACATTTATTTATTGCAATTTATAATGGAAGTAATTCATATCTATACGTACGTGCCTCACAATAGTTGATTATTTTAAAGATGATAGAACCTCTATATTATGATTTTAATTGTAAATTATTATTTAGGATTGTGTTACTTCATGGCTGGAATAGTTTTGCTCGTTTAATTAATAATTTATAACTATTAATAATTTTTAAATAAAAGTATAAAAAACAACAACATTATTTTCATAATGATTGCGATTCTATTTCAACTTCAACGTGTTTTAAACTGTTTGGAAATCGTTGTTTATATGTGGTCCGTTATTTGTAACGAGAACATTTTTATGAAGAAAAAAAAAACAACTATCGTCGACTATTATTAAACAAGATTGGTTCTTCATTATAGTTTATAAATATTAAATTTGTGGTGTGCGGTAACTTTTTTTGTCGAACATATTATGACCATTTTTTTTGCTGAAATAACAGCTTGACACAATATACTTTTATTCGCAATATCACAATTACATATGCAAAATATATGGTTATAGATTGTGCTTGTATTCTATTGCAATATAATGATCGCAAGTATGAAATGACATCGAAAATCATGTATTGTCTTTCATTATAAGTTGTTTTTTATTCAGTAACTAAATGTTATGAAAGTATTTCAAATTGGGGCAACTCAGCTTACTTATAATATAACATATGTCAAACATTCTTGAAACAATTATAATATAACATATGTCAAACATTCTTGAAACAATTTAACACCTATTAAAATTCAATAAGTCGCAGTTCGACAGATGTTTGGTTATCGTTGAAGCATCTTCCACTCTCGTGATCGGGAAGGAATATACAGGATATTGCCTATCAATATACGGATAATGCCAACGAATATACAGGATATTGCCTACGAGTATACAAGATTTTATCAGCCGTGATTTACAATCGTCTGGGCAATAAACTGAATGATCTAGGTCGGCATAGCAGTAGGAGGTTTAATCCGTTAAGATTCTAATACCTTATATCTTTGTGATAAAATCAATTAGTGATTGTCTTGTTGCAAGAATTCTGATAAAAAAAGATAAGCAGATAATAAAACAACGAAACAAAGACAGAGGCGACGATCACCAATTATTATTATTATTATTAATATTATTTTAATTTACTTGCCACAACAAGAAAACAGTAAAAGGCTCAGTAGTTTTAACACCAAAAATTGCATTTTTATTTAAAAAATAATTATCTTCTTAATACTCGTAAATTTTTATAACGCAAAAGTTTGTAGTTGATGAGTTCATGATAAACCATGGCACATACACATATCGTAAACCACGTAAAAAACAATAAAATATACGAGAACATCTTATTTTGATATTAAACGTTAACATAAAACATTCTCGCCAAAATAATTGTACAGAAATACCTTTCTTATAATAAATACGAAACAGTTACAAGTAAATTGGCCATCCTTTTAAGAATACTTACAAAAATATGAAATCAATTTATTAATACGCTACTCGCACAATCAGTTAAAAAAGAATATTGTTTTAATAACGTTACCACACACTTTAAGATAAACGAAACTATTAATAAAGAATTTTAAAATCATAAAATATATTAAAGTAGCAGTAATAAGATATCCAACAATGATGGTTACCTTATTCAAAACTATATTAACCCTTCCTGTGCGGCGACCGGATTTATCCGGTCAGGCAATTCTTAACCCGGCTCATGCGGCAACCTGATAAATCCGTCAAATCATACAATTTCACATACTCCATTTAATAATACTCCTCCTAGATAATCCAATGTTGTCATCAACGCTCTTACACATAATCCATTTCCTAAGTCTTTTCTCCAATCTCTTTTAATATCCTTGTAATTTTGTTATGTATATATCTTGCAACAAAATAAAACTTTTGTGGTGGTTTAAATGTAACGATTTTTCCGCCATTTGGAACAAAAACAACAACTGGAATCTTAAAAAGGCTTAATCTTTAAATTAATGAACGAATTAGAATGTCATGCTATTTATATTATATAATTTAAAATAAAAAAAGTTTTTCTTTTCAATTTTGGTGATATTTGATCATCTTGTGCATGAAAATAAATAGCTTTTGTTAAAATAAAACGAGATTACTTCCTGTCAAAATGGCGGCCGCATTGGATGGAGTTACAATTGTCAGCACATATGTGCTTGGACAATACTTTAGTAGCAATGACATCTAAAATTAACGATGTAAAAGCATAGAATTTCTTGTGCTTTTTATGGATTTAAATTATTTACTTCGTAACCAAATGGATTATGACGAAATTTTCTTCAGCAAATGGTAGGTGAAAAAGTAGGTCATTATGTAAATTTGTGCTTTCTACTTTCGTTTTGAATTGAACTTTGCAAATTTGTTTTAATGTTATATCAAATTATTAATGATTGTGGAAACGTTAATTTGGTATGAATAGTTAATATGCACTTACAATCTTAATGAATAGAATTGTTGCTCAGTTAATAATTACGGAAGTGATCTAACTAAGTGAAAATCTTTGTCTATTGTTGACATCGTTGTTGTTGTCATTTAAAACCATGTACTGGCATGTTCATTGAAATTTTCTAATAGTAGATATTAAAATATAATAATAAAATAAAGACATAACAACCCAAAACATTTATGAAGTTGACATTTTTATAAATGGCTGATTATTTAGACTTTTTCCAAGAACATTTTGCGGACGAAGACTCAGTTTTCAGACTCAGATTTTGAAGGGTTTGAGGAAGAGAATATTGTGGAAAGGGTGAGTTGCCATGTGTTAAACAGTACTCATATGGGTCAAAAACAATTATTTGTACATAAGGACTTTATTTTTTAGTTGAGTAAACTATATATTTTTGTTTTTGTCATACATAACATTGCAAACATGAAAATATTAAATGCATGCTAGTTTTTTTTCTTATTTCACATTACAACTTTTATAATGTGTTTCTAAAATCTGTGGAAAAAAACAAAATGTTATTTATTGTATGTTTTTTATGCATATGTAGTTATGTTTTTTTATGCATATTTAACCCTTTGCATGCTGGGAAATTTGTCGTCTGCTAAAATGTTGTCTGTTAAAATGTCGTCTGCTAAAATGTCGTCTGCTGAATTTCTAAAATTAGCATTTTCTTCGATTTTTTTAAAAGAATATCAGAATAGCAAACAGTTTGGATCCTGATGAGACGCCACGTTCTGTGGCGTCTCATCTGGATCCAAACTGTTTGCAAAGGCCTTCAAAATTCAGTTCCCGCACTGAAAGGGTTAGGTATGTTTCACTGGTAGGGGACCATATTGCTTGACAATAGTCTTGTTTAAGCTAGATAGCTGGGCCTAGAACCAGTACTTGGTGTCTTTGGTGGAGATCTAAAGAACGCTTCCTCAGTGGGCATCGAACCTCTCGATCGTTTTTTAAGTATTTGGTTGCATAAAATTATTAGAATGTCAATATGTTACAAAACTGATAAAGTGCCTTACAATACAAATATGAATTCGAAGCAAACGACGTAAAAAACTTAAGCATATTTTTGTACTTTTGCAGCAAGTTGATTGGCGATATCTAATGCGAGGAGATTGCTGTGGAGACGAACCGCTACGCTGATCAGCTAATCGCAGCGAAACAGCCATTGCTACCTTATTCAGGGTATAAACTAACCAAATGTTAAAGTCTGATCACATTATTAAGATTGTGGATTGAAAATATTATTATTATCAAAAAGGACTATTGAAATATTTGATCATCATCCCTTTCTCATTAAATTTATTTAAACACACTATTTTTAATAACATTTGTATCGAATGAATCTGAACCAAAACATGATTTACGATTTAGCGTTATCCTGTCGCAGTGAGTTATTTTATTTCTATGGAAGTTTAAATTATGTATGACAAACACACAATCCGAAATACTTTTTTTTATTGTTTTGATGCTTTAAAAAATGACAAGTCGAATGTGTTTTTTATTCAACACTACAATAACACATCCGACTTGTTGTCATTAAAATCCAGAGTTTAAATGAAATTACGTTACATGAGATATGTATTTCATACTATACGAGAGCGAAAGAGTCATAAAGTACAATAAATAATGCACATGTTGAATTATGTTATAAATAAAAATTGAAATATTCATTTAGGTTTAAAAAATGGAAACCTATCACAGGTCGCGAGATCATGCGGTTCATTGCCATAATCATAGCCATGGGCATCGTCAACCAGACCAACGTCACAGATTATTGGTCAAGACACAGTTTCTGGAAAGACTAACAGCCAGACATTTCCCTTCAAAGATCCCCAACGACGGAAAGTCAAAATCTGTGCAATGTGTTGTGTGCAATCCTGCAGTTGCACAGATGCTTGCCAGTCAGGGCCTTCCAAAAAACATAGACCAGGTCACGAAACTGCATTTAAATGTAGACAGTATGATTTGTCACTGTGTATAGTTAATGTATTGAATTGCCATGATATGTATTTGTATTGCAAATTATGCTATTAGCTATAGATGAGTCTAATACAAATGATATCATTGAAGTAGTACTATGATCGTCATACTTTTAAATTGTAGTTTTTAGTAGATGTGTTGATTTGAAACATGGATATATTTTTACTGCAAAAACAAGTGCTATTTAACTTTAAAAAAGCCAAATGTAAGTAATATTATCGATTATTACAAAGCTCCCAAAGTGTGTGTTGGAAGTAAAATGTTGCCATTACAATTGTATTTTTTATTTTTCATGATTAATTATTTGGTGTCCTTTCATAATGCAATAGCAGGCAAGTATAACCAGGGCTTACCTGGCTGTCCCTTCAGACTTCATTTTATAATGTTTTCAACCTTGTTGCTTGAAATTAGATTTTATATAAATATATGCATATAAATATATATATATTTATAATATACATGATCGTGTTCTAGGAAAACTGGGCTTAATGCATGTGTGTAAAGTGTCATCCCATATTAGCCTGTGCACAGGCTTATCAAGGACGACACTTTCCATTTTTATGGTATTTTTAGTTTAAAGGAAGTCCCTCCTTACCGAAAATCAGTTCTAGGTGGAAAGTGTTGTCCCTGATTAGCCTGTGCGGAGTGGACACGCTGATCTGGGATTACACTTTAAGCACATGCATTAAGCACAGGTTTCTCAGAACGCAACTCATATATATATTTATATGCATTTATTTATATAACATATATATAATATAAAAAAAACAACACCCACTTATTATGATTTGATAAGGGGAATTAAATTCAATTAGTAATAACAATGTGCTATAACACTATCACAGTTTTATGATATAATTTAATATTATTTAATTTTGCAAGATTATTTGTAATATTGTTAAATTAAACAGTGTTTGATGAAATGTAAGTTTATATTTTTGTAAAAAAAACTTAAGTGTCTACTAAAATGTATTATAAAATCCACATTTTTATGTATATTTAAAAAAGAACATGTTCCGTTTGATATGGGAATAACTAATTGTGTTTTTCATAACATTATTGATATGCTAAAATTTGAATAAAGACTTTGAAACTGCGTTTGAAGTACAGACCATGGTTTATTTCAGAAAAGAAAGTTAAGTTATAAAGTTACTGTTTGTATATTGTTCTTTATACATTTTTGGTGTAGAATCTGTTCACTATGACTTCTATATTATGAAATTTCTTTAATATTAAAAATCCGAACTTAAGATAAGTACTAATGATATGTGGATGTATGTATATATGTCCTGTTAGAAATAAGATTGAAACTGACCATGTGAAGTGTTATAAAGATGATTTAAACACAAAAAACCTGTTTTTTTATCGTTGTTTCTATGGTAACCATGGCAACAGATCAATCAAATATGTATACGGTATGATTATTGTCAAACAAAATGTGTGACCAGTTCACATGGCAAAATGTGTATTAATTGGACAGTTAAAACCAATGTAACATGTAATGCAAGTGTAGTAGGTCAATTTAGCATTAGCAGGCCTTTTTTGGTGTAGAATCTGTTCACCATGTCTTCTTTATTATGAAATGTCTTTAATATGTATTATCAATATCCGAACTTAAAAAACTTACGAATGATATGTGGATGTATATATAGATGTCCTGTTACAAATCAGATTGAAACTGACCATGTGAAGTGTTATAAAGATGATTTAAACACAAAAAACCTGTTTTTTATCGTTGTTTCTATGGTAACCATGGCAACAGATCGATCAAATGTGTATACGATTATTGTCAAATAAAATGTGTGACCAGTTCACATGGCAAATTGTGTATTAATTGGACAGTTAAAACCAATCTAACATGTAATGCAAGTGAAGTAGGTCAATTAAGCATTATCAGGCCTTTTTTTGGTGTAGAATCTGTTCACTATGTCTTCTATTTTATGAAATGTCTTTAATATGTATTATCAATATCCGAACTTAACAAAAGTACGAATGATATGTGGATGTATATATAGATGTCCTGTCAGAAATCATATTGAAACTGACCATGTAAATTGTTATAAAGAGGATTTAAACACAAAAAAACTGTTTTTAATCGTTGTTTCTATGGTAACCATGGCAACAGATCAATCAAATATGTATACGGTATGATTATTGTCAAACAAAATGTGTGACCAGTTCACATGACAAATTTTGTTTTAATTGGACAGTTAAAACCAATGTAACATGTAATGCAAGTGAAGTAGGTCAATTTAGCATAATCAGGCCTAAACAAGTCAGCGATGGGATATATAACCTCATAAAACAATTCAGCACAGGAAGGGTTAACTTCTAATTAAGACAATTATTTAAGATTATTCACACATAACGCTCACAATTGTTTACAAAGTAAGCGTTGTGTTCGCATATATATTTTCCATCGTTTCATAAATATAGACACGCATTATTTGAACGATGTAATTTTTTTACTTATCACATACATATTATTTGATAGTAAAACCATTTATGACTGCGATCTTTAAACAAATTTAGACAATGCCACCATATTTTTGATCAATTGTCTCATCTGAATTGAACACACCCGTTTGAAAAATATGAAGTACTAGCAAAGTATTTTACAAAACTGCAGCACTTAAATGACGTTTCATTCGTAACGATGCTACACTATTGCTGCTTCTTCTACTACCAGGGGTTTTTCTGCCTATTTTGGGAAAAGGAGTCTGACCAAATTGGGAATTTTTTATCGACAAAATTGGTCATTTTGGGAATTTTTGCTTCGATGAAACGGCTCATTTGGGAAAAAATTGTGAATTAATCATGCTTAAATAATTCAGTGGTTTAACAAATAAATTTGTTTTTATTTGGTTATTTTGTCTTCTTCATGTAAACAGACGCAATATTGGGCATGTTCAACGTTAATTCAATTGCTGCAGTTTTGTTTTTCAGTTACAGTTACACTCTGTGATAAGAATTGAACAGTCAAAACCTTATAGCAAATATTTTTGACCAAAACAAACACTGGTTAGTCACACAAGTTATAAGACACTTCATTCTTAAAAAAAAAAAAAAAAAAAAAAAAAAATTTTTTTTTTTTTTTTTTTTTTTTTTTGGAAATTGGGATTTTTTTTATAATTTCGGTTTGGGATCGGGTCCGTTTGCTTTGGGAGTGCCTCCGTTGTCCGGAGGCGCAGACAGTGCTGAAAAACCCCTGACTACGAGGTATTTTTTTCCGCGTATGTGAAATGAACGCTCATTTTAACTCCTTACATTTAGTTTAGGTTTGGAAAATGAGAGATTTGAGTACCCATATACTGCATTAAGTCGATAAAAAAATAATACACGGAAAATTATCTGATTCGTCATTTAGTGTAGCAAATGAGACCCTAAATATGGGACAAGAGTAGTCTATGAAAGCCAACAGCAAGTTTTATATATCAAAATGTAGGTCTAAGTCTGAATTTTATTGTAATGGTTATTATTTTTTCCGTAAGTGTTGGAGTTTCCATGGAAACAAAATGGCGTCAAAGATGGCCGCCAAAAACAAAAACACACCTTAAGTTGAAAAGTTGTCCATATTAAGCATTCTTTCATGACGATTTCTATATTTTATTCTATAATACATAACATTATACATTCAAATAGACGTTTTCAGTGAAAATAGCAGTAAAATTCTTGTAATACATATTTGTAAACCATTTATTTGAAATAAAATGAATAATAAACAATCATGCGGATGCTGTTTTTAATAATATCTTAATATATAATAAAATATATTGAGAAAAACACAGTTTAAATTATGATTGGTTCAATTATTTAACTTTATTTTCAAATAATCCTTTAAAAATGTAAAGTATGCATTTACATCAGGATCTCGTTCAACACCATGTTCCGCCCCTAATTTGTCAAATAATTGAATAAGGTCACGCAAGCGAGAAAATGGAATAAATTACTTTGATATATAATTACGGTATTGAGAAAATAATGTTTTAATATTAAAATTGTAAATATAATTAGATTTCAGTTTCTAAAATTTACTTTTAAATAGTAGCTTTTACCAGGAAGCTCTGTTAGTCAAAAGATTAACATGTAGATTCTATTGAATAAGTCTACAAGACTAGTTAACACAGGCATGTTTTTTGCTTTGCTTTGTTTAAATTGTATGTCATTAATGGTGAAATCTTATTAAATGATGAGAAGTCTTTAAATTAAAAAAAACACAATTGAAAACTATTTTGTTTTCGTGGACTAAGTTCAAACATAGCTGGTTTTCACCTCAGACAGTAAGTGTGTGATTGCTTCCCTTTGTTATTATTAAGACATGACCTTGATATTCTGTCTGCAGAAGATGAAACAAAAACAAATTTTGGCAAACATGTCATACAAAAGGTATGTATATATTTGTTTATTTGTATAGTGCTAAGCCTAATACATATACAGTATATGCAACACTTTTAAAGAAAGAAATTTAGAGTCTACTTGGAATTAAGAATAAAAACCTAGGCTTAATGTTTGAGGGTCAGAGCCCCCAATCTATTTCAAGGCATAAACAGGCTATTAATGTTATCTTTTTGTTTATAAAAGTAATTAAATATGAAAGTAATTGTGTTTTTCAATGTGTATGAATGGGAAATTATCAAATAATTAGCTTATAGTACACCCTATCTCTGTTTTTTTTAAACTTGAGTAGTATCCGAATTGATACAAATAAGCGGATATTAGTAAATAAAACGTTATTAAAGTTTAATTTTGATATATTATATTTTTTCTGTTTTTCAGTTAACATTTAGAGAAACACATCTAAAGATGGATCTATAGCTTTTTAGATGTTGACAAAAGGTATGTTTGGGCTATTTAAAAGTATAGTTATTGGCTCTAAGATATCATTCCACATAATGTAAATGTTTGACATTAGTTAATAACAAATTATTGTTTACAATGCATGTACATTTACTCAAAATTGACTTTTATAATAATACACTTTTTACAAGCATAAGATGTGTAAAAGATGAAATTAACATAATTTGTTAAAATTTAACCTTATGATTTAACATTTTGTTTGCTGCATGTTTAAAGTGTGAACATTTGTTTAAGGATCACCTCAACACAAAGCGTTTAATCATACTTCGAAGTGATGCAAATAGAGAACTGTATGCAGGCAGTGGAACTTGTGTAGAGGTATACCAGTTAAGGGCAATTTTACCAACTTAACAAGATTAAGACTTAAATAATTACATCTTATATTTGTGTGCATGCATAAGTTGTATTTGATTACTGCTTACCATGGGAAGAAGGACCGATCCCTGCAGTAATAAAATAATACTGATTAAGCTCAACATAGTTCACTGTTAAGTACAATGTATAACAATATCTTTTGGTGATCACACTACACAAACTATTGATGATAATGGAAAGAGATGGAGGAGGATGGATGGTAATAATGGAGGAAGTTGATGGATGATGATGATGCATATGATGGTGATACAATTTGATGATGATGATGATGATGATGATGATGATGGTGATGATGATTATGATGGTGGTGGTGATGATGATGATGATGATGGTGGTGGTGGTGATGATAATGATGATGATTATGATGATCATGAACCAAACCAATGCAAGACACTTTCCTAAGGAAACATTCTTAACCCATTTATGCCTAGCGTCTAGAAAAAAGGCCTTGACAAACAGCGTAGACCCTGATGAGACGCCGCATAATGCGGCGTCTCATCAGGATCTACGCTGTTTGTTTAAAGGAATTTCTGCAAGAAATATTCTAAATATAGAAATAAATATACTAGACATCCCTTATTTTTGAAATAAATTGATCCAATTTAGAAGGATGGGAGAGTCCACTAGGCATAAATGGGTTAAACCTTAATCTTCCAGCTGTGACGGTTGCAACAGCAGACCAGTCCGGGTAAATCACTGATGGCAGAATTGAGGATCCCAATAATCAAACAACTCCTTTAAGAACAAGGTCTTCTTTAGAAAATTTCAACTGGGAACTGCAATGTTTCATTTGTGGAGAAAAATGTGATCCAAAAAGGGACAGTAATTCAAAAGGTTATTCTAGAAGTTGGTCATTTGTTGAACAATCTAATTCAATAGATCCTAAAACAACATACTCAAAGTTCTTAGATTTTGCATATAAACGTCATGATGAGCGTGTTATTAATCGTCTTCCAAATGGTGATCTTGTTGCTGTTAAGGCTAAATACCACCGAAAAAAGGGTTGACTTGCAAGCTATTACAATACTGCTGATTTAAACATTGAAAAGGGTGACATATACAATATCACTTACAAGAAAGTTGCCAAAACTTTGAAAGTAGAATTTGAACACACAGTCATTGTTTAAAAAAAAGTTGTTAAATTAACCACATTACGACAAAGATTTATACAGCTCTGTATTGATCAGGGATGCTACGAAGCTGAAAATTACAAAACATCTTACCTTAAAAAACTTTTGAGTGAAATTTGGACTGAAATATCGTTTATTCATAAGAGGGGAAAAACAGATCTTGTGTGTGATTCGACAAAAACATTCCAGGATGCAATTAGGGAAGCAAACCACTTTGAAGAACTAGCCCAGGCTGACAATGAGGTATCATATGATATCGAAGATAAAACCGACAGCTTAATTGTACATAGAGCTATAGGAATATTGAGAAAACATATCTTCATCTGTTAAGAAGCTTGAACATCAATATTATTCTCCTGATGAAATGACATTAAATGCTCAGAAAGACTTTCTTGACCCACTTCTTCTTCAAGCTGTGTATTGGTTGACAAATGAAAATGCATTTCAAGAAGCTGGTGATACAGAGCACATACTAAATGCAAAATGTCTTGCTATTGCAAGTGACATTTTAACCCTTGTTACATCAGTTCCTTCACCAAAACACCTCGGACTTGCCGTTCATCTTTATAATGATTTCGGAAGTAGACATCTCATTGAAGACATGTTTAACTTAGGATATTCCATCTTCTATCCAGAGCTACGTAAGTTCCTAACATCTGCTGCTGAGCATGGGATGAATAGCCATGAAAAAATGATTTGCTTACTGTCTAAAATGTTTGAAGGGACCTTGTTAGATCCTTTCGACACAAAACAACGCCTGACTGTCTCATAAATTTTGCTACAGGAGCACATGCAGAGGATGATGTGGAAACATCTTTTACAGATTGTATTGAAACCGGCAAGACAATGTTCACAAAATTTGTTAAAGATAGGCTTATATTGATAAATGATACCACAGAAAAAGACTTTTATACACCTATGGCAAGAAGTTGTGTTAAAACTATGTCACAAAGCGCATTAAAGAAGCAGAAGACACAGAAATCACAAGTGTGTGGAGAAAACATGTTTCAAAGACGTTTAGCCATAAATGCAAACAAGAAAGTTCTGGCAGAGAGATTATTTTCCTATGAAAATGCAACTGTACCAGTCAGCATGTTTTCCGAGGAAGGAAAAATGATAATAGCCAAAAAATCAGCATTCATGCATAAGATTGAAGGTCTTTTGACTGATGTCCTGCATGATATTGAAAAACCAGACACCATTATTTTTGACGGAACGGCAATTATACAGTCAATTGTTATACAGTCTGAACAAAGCACATTCAAAGATATGACAACATTGTTTGAAAAATACATTGTGTCAACATCCCGCAAATACAAATCTGTACAACAAATCCATATCATTTTTGACACATATAGTGAAAATAGCCTGAAAGAAGAAACAAGACGACGTAGAGGAGACTATGAGTCATCTAGCAAGGTGCATGTTCACAGCAATTTGAAAATTCCCACAACCTGGAAGAAATTTTTAAGTTCATCAGCAAAC
Source organism: Dreissena polymorpha (assembly GCF_020536995.1). Classification (NCBI taxonomy): domain Eukaryota; kingdom Metazoa; phylum Mollusca; class Bivalvia; order Myida; family Dreissenidae; genus Dreissena; species Dreissena polymorpha. The sequence continues at coordinate 52,742,998 of NC_068356.1, read as the reverse complement.
AAAGTAAGTTTAACACAATATTACACCGGCTTTCTAAAGGAAAACTCAAATCTGAAAACTCATGAAACGATCTTCATTAATGTCGGAGCAGACACAGTGCCTTGAAATTACAACAGATGGTTGCCGAAAAATAAAGGTTCTTCAATCAAATCAAGAAGAAGCTGACACGCTTATGATGCTACATGCCAGATATGCAGCAGATATAGGAGGAACCTGCATTGTTGTACATTCACCTGACACAGATGTTCTTGGACTGGCTCGGTCTTTTACATAGGTTGCCATTGTGAAGATTTTTTTTTATGATATGATAACTTAGACGATGCTTCGCAGCATCGTCAAAAACGTTTCATTCCAATCCATGATGTTGTTCACAAGCTGACTGAAGATCATATGAAAATCCTGCTGACAGTTTATTGTATCACAAGATGTGATACAACCAGTGGGTTTAATGGGAAAGGGAAGAAAAAAGTATTCAATTTGTTCATGAAATATGCCAAGACTTTCCAGAATTTGCATGATATAGGTGAACAATTGAACCTTCAGAAGTTACAAAAGGATGCCTGTGAAAAGTTTGTTGCTCTCCTATATGGAAATGAAAACCTTACATTGAATGAAATCAGACGCATTCGAGCTGCAACATCAGCACATCCCAAAGCCTTGCCTCCAACCAGAGACAGTTTTTATCTACACTGTCTCAGATGTCTTCTACAGCTCTGGATATGGCACCATTCCCTGGTTGCAAAACATGACTTGCCATCACCAACATTGTTTGGTTATCATTTTGATAGCAGCAACAATTTAGTTCCAACAATGATGAATCAACCAATTGCAGTGATTTTTTTTGATTTTTTTTCTTACAGCCTGTGCCTTTTGGATTGGGAAAATTAGCGCGATAAACCATGAAATTGGGAAAAATAGCGCGATAAACCATGAAATTGGAAAACAAGATTAATGATTATAAGAACAGAATTAAAATTATTAAAGTATGTTTGACAGCATTTTTATATTATAAAGTACTAATTTAATGTGTTCTTACAATGAAGACAATGTTAAGTTAATATCCTTCCACATTCATATTGAACTTGCAATAATCTATATAGATTCTTACATATACCATTTAATCATAACCTCTTTAACAGTAAGAATTTAATTCAGTATTCTTTTAAATTGAATATCATATGGTGAAAACATTAACACATATTTATAAAAAAAACGCTTTAGTGGTCTTGCTATGTTAATGATGTATTATATGGAGTTAAAATAATTTATTTCATTTCTTTACCTTTCAACATCTTGCACTTCAATGCTATTTCAGTAAACTGTAAAGCGTGACAAACATAATAAAGCAGAATATGCATATGAATCTGATTTTACACAGATCCACTAACATATAAATCATATCATGTTTGTCTCTTTCCATTTTCGAACGATACTCATCTTAAATGCATTAACTTTGTGAGTAACGGTAGACTAACTCCAATTTCCCAACACTGATTTCCGTGATGCACATTCACTGTGAAGATTTGTAATAAATATTTGTTGTTTTTATCTCAAACGTTATATTTTGCGTTAATTGACACACGCATTAAATTATTCTGTAATAACCATATGATATCCGTTGTTAATTTGAATGTTGTTTATCATTTTCGCCGCGCATCGCAAATTTCTCGTCTGCTTGTCGCCATCTTGGGCGTGTGTAAAAACAGGCGTTTACTATCGGGATACATCGACTATCGTTGGTATCCTCCGCAATATAGAGAGAAATGTGGATAGCAACGTAAAATCGTATTCAGCTAAATTCGCGAAAAATACGTAAGTCAGTTGTTGTTCGGCGACGACTCAGCAACTCGATCGGCACTCGTTCGAAATTATTGCTTAATTACATTGTAATCTTATTGGCTTTATTGGGAAAATTTTGTCTTTTTTTGGGAAATTTTAATCAAATTTTTGGGAAAAAACGTCATTTTTTGCAATTGGGAAGCAGCCGAATATCGGCTGTAATTTCTGGCAAAAAAAATCACTGAATTGCTGCTCCAGAGCTTCTCAATGATCTGACGTGAGACTGTGAAATATGTGAGGACTTTACATGTCGCTGTTTTATAGACAAACAGCCATGCACACCAGCCTGCAAGCGTACTGCAAATATGCACACACAAGATATGCTTTGTGCCAATTTGCATACCTTGACATTAGTGTTTGATCAAGATAGTGACATTTCTGATACTAAAGCTTGATGTGTGTTCAAACAGCAGTAAATAGACGGTTTGACAGTTGCATTAGGATTTAAAATAAATTATAAAATAGCATAATTGATAAGAATAACTTATTTCACATAAATCAGAAAACATATTTTCCATGTATTACCTTGATATAACCCAAACAATTAATAAAATAATAACATATGGTCAAGTGTTTTCCAAATTTTTTGTCATTTTATAGGTCAAACACAGTTCACTAAATCTTGTTATTATTGTCAACACGTTAGAAAAGTCGGTATTGTTAGTACTATGTACACTTCTCAATGCCATTTGTTCATTGTCTGTATTGTTGTGACATGATATTGTTTTTTCCATAGAAAGACTGAACTTAAAGTTTACCGATGTACTGCTCTAGTATATGTTACTTGTTGACTTCACACTACTCGATTATGAAATATAATGTATTATCTTCAGAGATGCAATATTGAGTATCTATTGAGATTTGCTTGTATTTCTGTATTACATACTAAACAATAGTATTTATGTTAATATTGATTTATTCGAGTTTTAAAAATGAAGAAAAAAAATCGAATGACACAAGTGGTTTGTAACCTTAAACATTTTAGTAGAATGCAATCTTTCGGTTTTTTATTTTCATCCAGTTGGTAAAACATTGTTAAGAAGTATGTTCAAAGATTGTTATATTGTTCATTACTGTGATTGTATGTCATTGCACAATAATTTTGACATGTTCATCTTATTTGAAAATAATGTATAAAACAGTATGATTTATATACATGTATGTGTCACAAAACACATGTTAGGTGGTTCGAAAAGGCATTTCTGAAATAAATAAATGAATGTTTTGTGATGTTACATCCCTTTATTATAGTCAGTGAATGGATTTGTCAATCTAAGTGACAGTTTTTTTTGTATTAATCATTATTTTCTTAAATACTTATCTACAAATTGATAGAATAATAATGACCTAAGAACATGTACAAGATATAAGTGGTGTGTAACCTTTAACATTGTAATAGTGTGTCACCTGTTTTAAATTAAACATCTAGTTGATAAAAAGTTTATTATTGGTTTAAATGATTGTTTATATTATTTGAAGCAATTGATTGTGTGTGTCATTTCACCATAACCATAACCATGACATGTGCATCTTAAATATAATATTGTATCTACAGTATGTTTTATATATGTGTCACAAAACACATGTTAGCTTGTTCTAAACTGCATAACTGATATATTTCATGATTGTTATGTAATGTAAAATCTATGATAATACTCAGTAAATGATTATGGTAATATAAATGACACTATTTTTGTATTATTTATTATTTTCTTGCATTTAAGTGTAAAACAAGTGTTATAATAGACACTATTTTGACCTTTGACCTTCGTTTTGACCTTGACATCAAAGGCGATTGATAAAACCTGTCAGCACATTGTTGGAGTAATTTTTCTAATCCGCTAATTGGTTTTGGTAAAAGAGATGATTAATAAATCCTGTGAACAAACTGTTTAATCAAACTACAATGTAACTAGAAATGGCGCGGCAGAGGCCGACGCGTATCCCCACGCCGAATGTTTGACCTAGGTGTGCCCCAGGGTTGGTAATGGGGCCATGCATAGCTGAGATTGACCGTATTGTCATAAGAGAAGTTCATCATCAATTAGAAGTGAATTGGTGTAGAAATGAAGAAGTTATAGTAAAAGGCAATTTTGGGTGGGTGTGACATATGTGGGCAGGGCGCCCCAGGGTTGGTAATGGGGCCATGCATAGTTGAGATTGACCGTATTGTCATAAGAGAGGTTCAGTATCAATTTGAAGTGAATCGGTGTAGAAATGAAGAAATTATAGTAAAAGGCAATTTTGGGTGGGTGTGGTCTATGTGGGCGGGGCGCCCCAGGGTTGGTAATGGGGCCATGCATAGTTGAGATTGACTGTATTGTCATAAGAGAAGTTCAATATCAATTTGAAGTGAATCGGTGTAGAAATGAAGAAATTATAGTAAAGGCAATTTTGGGTGGGTGTGGTCTATGTGGGCGGGGCCCCAGGGTTGGTTATGGGGCCATGCATAGTTGAGATTGACCCTAATGTCATAAGAGAAGTTCAGTATCAATTTGAAGTGAATCCGTGTAGAAATGAAAAAAATATAGTAAATGGAATTTGTTGGTGGGTGTGGCCTATGTGGGCGGGCGCCCCAGGGTTGGGATTGGGGCCATGCATAGTTGAGATTGACCCTAATGTCATAACAAAAGTTCAGTATCAATTTGAAGTGAATCCGTGTAGAAATGAAAAAAATATAGTAAATGGAAATTTTTGGTGGGTGTGGCCTATGTGGGCGGGGCGCCCCAGGGTTGGGAATGGGGCCATGCATGGTTGAGATTGACCGTATTGTCATAGGTGAGGTCCAGTATCAATTTGAAGTGAATCGGTGTAGAAATAAAGAAGTAAATGTAAAATAACCTAAAAAAATGAGTGATAATTTCTGACGCGGCCCCACCCCAACCCCTATAACTTTTGACCCAGGGGTCAGATCAAAATTCCAAATAGTGCAGGGTCGCACATATGCTCATAGCTACCATGTGTGTAAATTTCAAGGTTCTAGTGCTTTTAGTGTAGGAGGAGATAGTGGCCAGGACGGACGGACAGACGGACGGACGGACGGACGGACGGACGGCGGAGATCACCACAATATCCCCACCTTTTTTTCAAAAAGCGTGGGGATAATTAAGTGTGGATTGATTAACTTAATCTGCTTATTGGTTTAATAACACATGTAAACAATAGTTTACACACAGCAAAGATAATCAAAGCAGGTGTAAATAGAAAAACGAAAATGGAATATTTCACAACGATTAAGTCCAACAAGGTGTCAAAATGTCTAATTTGGTAAGAAAACATTAAATGTTTCATACATAATCTGGTGCCGTTAGTGCGAGTTTACAATTTAAGAGCATGCCAATTGTCTGGGTCAACAAATTTACCGGGTACCCATTGTCCAGGATTGCAAAAAAACGCTGGATACTGATTGTCCGGGTGCAGATTTTCCTACAATCACTCCTAGCACAACTCTTTATTTTACGTACATTATTTATGAATTTGAACATTCATGAGCTTTTCAGTTTATGCATTATTATTTTTTGTTCAGAAGTTTTCGTAACTTTTCAGATGGCCAGCATTTTGATGCCAGATCAAAATGGAACTAAAACAGGTACGATAATATATAAATATTTATTATTTTGCCATGACAAAATCAGAAATGTTTTGAATAGATAAATAGGCAAAACCCTTCTTGATACAGAAATAAATAACCTTTATGCAAAATGAGAGTAAATATCATACTTAGTGTACAGTGCATATTTCAAACCTTAATTGCAAGATTAAATCAGGTAAAACAAGGCGTTTCACCATAGGATGACATATGCCCCCCTTTTCCACATTTTTTGAAATTTTCCACATTTTTTGAAACCTAAACGCAAATTGTGACAGAATTACAGACAGACAGTAATTTCCATCCCTGATCATGTTGGATCAATCAGGCTATTTCCGTTTAATTTGTGTGGAATTCACTGGCAAATTATATATTTTTTAAAGGAATGCTTTGAAACAAAATTAGAAACAATACTAAAATCTGCAACTTTTGAAAATTAAACAAGTACATAAGCCTCAGGGATATCTGCCCTTGTCAACGTATGGTTTTAAGAAAACTAAAACTGCTGATATTGAACCAACCTAAGTCAGTGTCAAACAAGGCCCTAGACGTGTATTAGTCAATTTTAAGATTGCATGACACAGATTTATTGAAAATGAATAATAATGAAAAGCTTTATACAAGATTGAAGAATGAACTTAATTAGACAATAATTGTATTTAAAAGAATCTAGTTTGAAACATGTCAGTTTAATTTATATGCATAGTATTATTTTAGTATTACATTCACAAGAATGAGATGTAATATGCACTACATGCGAAGACAATCATGAACATTCAAATTGTTATAAAAATAAAACAAATCTAACATAGTATTTTAGTTTCATTTGCCCAAAAAATAAATTCAACATTATTATTTTCAGGGCATCCATGGGCTTGTACAATCTGTGGCCAGATTTTGTCACGGAAACAACGACTGCAGACCCACATGGAAAGGAAACACCCAGAAATAATAAATGGCAAGTGTTGAATATGTTAACCACTTGAACCTTTACATTGTATTCAAAGCAAATTTGCCTAATTGGCATTATAGGCAAACATAATAATACTGACACAGAGGCAGTCTTCGAATTAGCCTATAAGCCCGAAGCCCGAGTCGATTCTTGGGCCGGTCGGTCGATCCTAAATGCTTATAAAATAGCCCGATAGGTCGATTAAATAATTGAGCGTCATATCAATAACCTGATTAATACGCGTTTTTAAGAGGCACGATTAAATTCGCTATTTAAATGCCTAAAATGACGCTATATGTTTTAAAGAATTGCATGAACACATGCAGCCGCCATTTTTCTAAACTGTCGTGTAAGCTTTGACAAAACAACACTTACATGCCACAATGGACTTCACCCAAAACCATCCCTGACGCCCCACCCCAGATATCCCCTCCCCCCTCAACAAAGGATTTTTTTAAACATTGTAAAAAAAATAGAATACTTTTTTTTTGTTGTTGAAAGACCGAAAAACAAGCTATTGCTATCAAACTTGAAATATTATCTTATTGGTTTGTTTTATGTCTTTACAGATGTTCAATAGATTGTGGAAAATATACCTGAACTCAGAATCGTCTATAGTGTACCACTTCTTTAAAACATAAGCGATCAATATGTTTCAATTATGGTCCTCTTCCTGTTAGAATATGATTATATTTACCTTGAACTTATTGAATATGAACAATTTCCACATGATGGCTTACTTTATACTGTCAAGCACTTATATAGTCGAGTGCGCTGTCCTCTGACAGCTCTTGTTATGATTATTAGTCCCCTACCGGTTTCACTGGAGAGGACTTATGGTTTGCGCTCCGTCTGTCAGTCCGTTCGTCACACTTTTCTGGATCCTGTGATAACTTTTAGTTCTTAATATTTTTCATGAAACTTGAAACATGGATAGATGGCAATATGGACATTATGCACGTCACTTCATTTCGTTCCTAAGTAAAAAATTATGGTTGCTATGGCAACAAATATATTAAAAAAATATGGAATTTTTGACACTGGTGGGGCCTGTAGGGGACTTATATTGCTGGGCAATAGTCTTGTCATTCATAGTTTTGAGTTATTTATTTTGTTTGCTTTCAGATTTCGATGGGCAAGTTCGGGGCCCTTACAAGAGTTACGAGGTGGATGAAACGGCCCCAGTACGGAAACGGACAAGAATGCGGCACAACTCAGAGCCCCAGTTTGAACACAGCCGACTTGAAGAGGATTGCCATGCTGAGCAAGATTGTAGTGATGGAAATGGAGCAGCTGATACAATGAACAATCAGGATACAACTGCGTCATCTCACTGTGATCGGGATAAATACATGGCTGTTTTATCGTATGTGAACAAAATGAAACTTTCTGCGACGGCATCGGAGAATTTGATACGATTGTTAAAACTGCTGGTCAATGACAAAGACTTTGAAAATATATCTGCCACACACATACGAAGCGTATTTACTGATGTGCAGCCAGTGACTATTGACTATTGTGGAAAGTGTGGGGGGGCATTTTCATCAGATGTTTGTGTTTGTCAGACTGAGGGTTGCAATGAATTAAGATACATTGGGCCATTGAATAAGCAACACCAAAAACGAAGAAAATGCTATTTTTCTTTTGTTCCAATCGCCCAGCAGCTTGAGGAGATTTTGAAGCGTGACAAGGTACTGCAGAAACTTGGTGATAGCTTAACACTGACCATGAACACAGATGGTGTACCACTGTATAACTCATCCTCAGTAAGTTTGTGGCCTGTCCTTTTCATCATAAACAACTTGCCACCAACAGAAAGATTCCTGCCACAGAATTTACTGATATGGGGATTGTGGCAAGGGTGCGGAAAGCCCTGTTTCAAGACTTATTTAAAGCCGCTTATAGAGGAGCTGAATGTCTTGTTTACAGACGGGATTCAAGTGAACGATGTCTCCGTTAAGATAACCCTAACATGCTGTACCATGGATCTGCAGGCTAAAGCCCAAGTAATGGAGATGGTGCAGCATAATGGGGAATATGGATGCGTCACATGTGAAGACCCGGGAAGAATGTACAAGCAGGGAAAAGGCCACTGCCGGGGCTTTCCTTTGAATGACTCTCCTTTAGCTCTGAGGTCTCCCGACACTGTTTTGTCCAATGCAGAAGAGGCAATGAATACAAATGTGAGCGTCAAAGGCATAAAAAGTGTGTCGGTGCTCTTCGGCATTCAATATCTGGACCCAATCGTTGCTTGTGTACCCGACTACATGCACGGCGTTCTACTTGGAACGACAAAGGAGACTTTTGCAGATGAAGCCAGTGGACTCCATCACTCGCCTGCCAAGAAGGTTGGAAGGGAACATGTCCCACTGGAAAGCCTCTGAATTCCAACACTGGCTTCTTTTCTACAGTGTTCCCTGTGTTAATGGGCTCTTGAAGAAAGAGTATATGGACAACCTGGGATTTTTGGTCGATGGGATCTATCTCCTTTTGGGTGATGCCATCACAGAAGATGACCTGCAAAGAGCTGAAATGTCTCTGGCCAAGTTCCAGCTATCATTCGAGACGCTGTATGGCCCCCAAAATTGTGGATTGAATGTTCACAACATTGGCTGTCATCTTGCCCAGTATGTACTGCACCACGGGCCACTCTGGGCATGGTCATGTTTTGGGTTTGAGGATTTAAATGGATTCTTGATCAAATCTTCCCATGGCACAGGAGATGTCAGCACACAGCTGCTTTCAACTCTGTTTGCAAGAAAGCAGCTGTGTAGAGAGGTGGAGAACATCCAGTCAGCCGAACTGAAACAATTCACGATGGACATGCTGACTACTGGGAGGCGCATCAAGTCACTAACCCAGTGCAGTAACTGCCAGATTGCAGGCAAGCTGCACGAAGTGAATGATGACATCACCTCTAGACATGTGATGGAGGTTCTAAACCTGTCAATAAAACCAGCCCTCTGCTGTGCCTCCAGAATAAGACTACCTAGTGGTCAAGTTATTACGTCTAGGAGTTACAAAAAACAGCAAAAACGAGTCTGTTACGCGATCCTCACAACAAAAGGAGAACTTAGTATCGTTAATCAATACCTGTATGAAAGCCACACTGACTCGTGTCTGGCAAATATAAACAGACTTGAAATTGTTGGTTTTGTTTCGCCACATGTCCGTCACCTACTGCAGGTAAAAGAATCAAGTGTTCAGGAACTCATCCCTGTAAATGACATCATGGAGCAAGTGCTTTTGCTGGATGGCAACGCAGAAACTGTCTGTGTCAGTAGACTGCCTAACTTACATGGCATGTGTGGATAATGGGGGGAAATTTATTCTGGTCATGTAACTGTTATTTGAAATATGGGTCAACAGATTAAAAACAATAAATTAAACAGTAGAGTAAACAAATAACCAAAATTTATAGCATAATAAAAATTCCCTGTTATATGTTTGTGTTGTTTCCCCACTTTCGTATGTTTTACTGCTGGTAAAGTCTAAATAGATATATAGACAAGAGTCAATGTTTCCAATTACTTATTACTTACTTTAAGCAGAGGTCCTGTAATTTTGACAGTATTTATATTGTTATGGTCTTATGTAAGTGTATGTTCATTGCAAAATATTGAATGCATTGTTTATTTTTTGCCTTTTCCATTATATAGCATTGTTGCCTCAGTTTTTGCTTTCTAACATACATAGCAAATAAACCCCTATAGATTATATGTATTATGTAATAGTGTGTTCCTTGCAAAATATTGAATACATTGTTTAATTGTTGATTTATCTATTATATAGCATGTGTTGTCAAAATCGTACAATTGAATTCAATTTCTTACTAACAAATATACCCCTATAGATCATCTATAATTTCTTTTCGCATAGGTGGTCGACTTTGGGGGTATGATTAAAACTTATACATACATATGGGGATATGACATCTATACCTTATAATAAGGAATAGATGTAATATTTTATAGTCTGCTTTCATGATAGTTTTTTTTTAGTATTCAATATTCATTAAGGAAACAAATCCCTATAGATTAACTATAGTTTCGTTTTCATATCGGTTGGCGACTATGGGATAAAAATAATATTATACTTTAGTTAACGTTTTATCTTCCTGATTTTCTGACTTAATTGTTTAGCTATTTCACACGATCTTTGCTCGATTTTATTAAATTTTATTATTCATCCAAACAATTGCTCTTTTCTTTATTTGTTGAATTTTTAATATAACAGATATATATTATGAACATAAACAACTGATTTCCTTTTATGTTAAGCTATTTAACTTTGAGAAATTACTCAACCATTATTAAGTAAATAGAATCTTCATTCCTGCCCCTGCGAAATGTTGTTCTGCAGTTCACGAATAATTCGTGAACAGTTCATGAACTGTTCGTGAACTGAGTTCATGAACTGTTCACGAATAGTTCGTGAACAGAAAATGAGCCACGTCTGTGAAAAGTTCTTGAAATTTTAGTTCATGAACTGTTCATGAACACTAATGGCATGAAGTGTTCATGAAATAGTCTTGAAACCTAATGGCATGACGTGTTCATGAACTATTCTTGAACCCTTATGGCATGAAGTGTTCATGAACTATTCCTGAACCTGTGTGGCATGAAGTGTTCATGAACTATTCTTGAACCATTATGGCATAAAATGTTCATGAACTATTCATGAACATCAATGGCATGAAGTGTTCTTGAACAGTTCATGAACAACACAATTCTTGAAAAGTTCTTCAGGGTTTTTCTGTTCACAAACAGTTCATGAACATTTTCCTTCTATTTTTCAATGGCTCATTTTCTGTTCACGAACTGTAAGTGAATAGTTCATGAACCATAGTTCTTCAAGAGTTCATGAACTGAGGTGGCATGAAGTGTTCATGAACTATTCATGAACAAGACTTTGTCAATTTATGCAAAGGTTATCATAAGTGTTACTATAGCTCAACAAACAGGTCAGGGTAAGAAGAAACAAGTCTTGTATTAGCACTTAACATATTGATAGGAACATATAACAATAATTTAAATATAACACTAATAACTGAGATACAAGTGGTTTGATAATACTCTTTAAATTTCATAATACAACTTTGCACTATATGTTCATGAATAATTCATGTATTGAACAGATTATGAATAGTCTCATTTTCAGTTCAAGAATCATTTACTAATCAATGGTTTCCCTGAAATGGTTACACTTACAGTGCCAAAGAACTTGAAATGGAACCAATGGCTGATCAGTTCAGCCGGTAATTTATTAAAGACTTACATTTTCAAATATAACATAAACCATGTGCCTTCTGTTTCAACTTCCTGTGCACACAATATTCTTTCTTTGTAAAAACAGCAATGCAATGTACATTGAGTTCTTGATATCATCTTAAACTGTTCTTGAAATAAGATGTCCTTAAAACGTCCTTAAACTTGTCTTTTAAGTCTTCCAAGAACAATGACAGATCCTTTTAAGAACATATTGGATTCTTAAAAAGTCCATCATACGTTCAAAAACATTGTGTAGACCTGTTTAAGAACATCAGAAGGAAACATGTTGTTCAAAAAAGTTCTTAAAGTGTTCAAGAATAGTTTAAGAATAATTCAAGAACAGGAAAGGTCCTTAAAAAGTTATTGAAGTGTTCCTGAAGGCAGTTCTTGAACAGTTCTTGTACAAATGTTCTTAAAATTCTCTAGAACAGGTCAAGAACTCTAACTTACATTGGTGAAAGTACTATGCATATTCATACTAACTTCACAGGTTTCACAAATCTACAAGATTTGTATGCTAGACATTTCAATATTACTTTCAAAAATATGTATGAAACATCTAGCTCAAAGGAATTCATGAATTATTCATGATGGATCCTTAAAGTCTGTCTCAGAAAAGTCATTAGAAATACTTGTGCATGAAATGTTCATCACTAAGTATTTATGGTTAGATGAAGAACTGTTCATGAACTTTGAAATGTTCAACAATAATTCATAAACAGTTCATGAACATGTCTTAAGAACAGTTCATGTCCAAAAGTTCATGAACCAAGCTCAGGAACTTTTTCAGAACCGTTCATGAACAGTTCTTGATTGGCTTGAAGTGTTCATGAAATCATGAACAACATTTCGCCAGGGTGTAAAGATAATTGATCTGACTACAAAAAAATGAACCGCATGTACTTTTAAACAGTAAACGCTATCACTCAAATGATTCTGTACCTATATCAATATATATATATATATATATGTATTAACAATAGTTTTTGTATACTTGTTAAAATCCAACGTATACCATGCCATGTATCTTTTTATTGTATTTTTCTCAACATAAGCTGGTAATGCTTAAGTTGATTAAATATTATTTCCCATATTTGTTAAGTCACAGTATGTCTCCTTACTTAGTTTGAAAAATACTTGTTCTTATTGTTGTATTGAACAATAACTTGTTCTTGATACTGGACTGTAAAAAGCATTGCAATAAAACACATACAAACACTGCCAACATGTGTCTTGTATAATATTTGTTGACAATATAACATTATTAGTAGCTAATCATTCAACGTGTTTGCAAACTTTCAAGCAAAAATTAAAGAAAGGATAAACAATGTGGTTACTGAACAAAAGAGAATATATCGCTGGATATCTTCTGCATAAAAGACCAACTTCTTTCAAAAGTAAGTTTTAAGCGAGTCTTTCAAAAGTAAAACTGCAATAAATAGGTTTGCTAAAAAACCAACTTAATTTCTTAAAAGAACCACTTTAAACCCACTTCTAAGAATTTAAGAATAGAAGACCCACTTAAACCTACTTATATTATTTAAAAACCTACTTAAACACACTGCTATAAATGAAAGACACGCTTAAAACCCACTTGAACCAACTTCTAATCACAAAAAACTCACTTTTAGCCTACTTTTGGGAAAAAAACTAGAAAAAAACCACTTAAAAGTCGGTTTAAAGTGTGCTTTTGGTAAAAGTATGTTTTTTGTTTGACAAGGGAAATATGTTTTTTGTCACTGTGACCTTGACCTTTGACCTAGTGACCTGAAACTCGATAGGGGTCATCTGCGAGTCATGATCAATGTACCTATGAAGTTTCATGATCCTAGCCATAAGCTTTCCTGAGTGATAATCAGGAAACCATTTTACTATTTCGGGTCACTGTGACCTTGACCTTTGACCTAGTGACCTGAAAATCGATAGGGGTCATCTGCCAGTCATGATCAATGTACCTATCAAGTTTCATGATCCTAGGCATAAGCGTTCTTGAATTATCATCCGGAAAACATTTTACTATTTCAGGTCACCGTGACCTTGACCTTTGACCTAGTGACCTGAAAATCCATAGGGGTCATCTGCTAGTCATGATCAATCTACCTATCAAGTTTCATGATCCTAGGCATAAGCGTTCTTGAATTATCATCCGGAAACCATTTTACTATTTCAGGTCACAGTGACCTTGACCTTTGACCTAGTGACCTCAAAATCAATAGGGGTCATCTGTGAGTCATGATCAATGTACCACCAATCATGTACCATGATCATGTACCGTCTGACAACCACCTGGTGGACGGACCGACCGACAGACCGACCGACCGACAGACCGACAGACCGACATGAGCAAAGCAATATACAACATGTACCCCCTCTTCTTTGAAGGGGGGCATAAAAATGCTTTGTAAAGCCAAAAAAGAGTAAATTGTGTTTATAAAGCATTTTGTAAAGAAAAAGGCTAGAATTGCCAATAGGATATAACTAGAACCTAAAATACAAAGGTTGGGTTTGGTGATTAGCTGGCGAGTTATAATTCAGGTACAAGTTAGCAATATATTGCAATACGGGTTTTTGAACTGACAATATATTGCAATACGGTTTTGGGCGTATTGTTGCAGCACTACTAGCCCAGTGATTAGTTAATATCTTCAAATCAATATGTCATGTCATTTTTTTTTTGGAAAACATTTTATGTTTGATATATTTGTGTTATTTAATCAATAAAATAATAATGATTTAGACTAAAAAATACAAACGTACTGATTTAAAATGAATATTTTAAAATTATTGGCCTTGTATTTTACATGTGTAGCAAATTGAGTCAATTCTTTACCCAATGGCTTTTTCCAAGCTATATATAGCATTAACATTTTGTTTACGAGAAACTAAACTATGTCAAATAGTATTTTAAATACAATGAAATAACTTAAGATTTATCAGATATGAGTCATAATATCCAACATAAATGGGTGGTCAAAGTTATAGGAATTTATGAAACTATCGAATAGAAGGATTTATAAACTGAAATATGTGTGTTGTTTTTTTTAATATTTAATGCGCTAAATTTGAGAAGCCTTTTTTAAGCAATTATATAAAGAGTTCCTGGCCAAAATCAAGGTTAAATTACTTTTAAATCATTTACGTATTGGTATACAGTACAGCCAACGCAGAACAAACATAATCCTCGTTCACGCCACGGCCAGAACGATAGTACTCGGCGGCTGCGTCCTGTGTTCACGCGGCGTATCGCTGAGACACACGGCATCGTTCAGCACAACGGCGCCGAGTCTGTATTAACCTGGTGTACTTTCGCGGCATAAATCGGCAGCATACATACGTGGCGGATCAAGTGCAAAGATATACACCTATATGTACATTTGTGAAGCGTCGAAACCTTAACACTACTTTCATAGTTATTATTTTCACTTTTTAATAAGCGGATATGATTTTTATATGATGCTTTATTATATTATTTATATAATATCACGTCCTCAAATATATTCAACACGTAATGCACCTTAACAAATTATTGTTGACTTAATTACGCACAATTGGAAATGTTTCGTTAGATGCTCAAATGAGCATTATTCAACTAAATAATTTTAATCCGAAACACGCTTCTGAATTTTAATGCTTACATTTACAATTAAATTCTAGCATGAAATAAACAGTGCTTTATCCTTTGTCTCAATAAAAATCATGCAGACGTGTAGAACGTTTTCCGCAAATATTCCAGGGCCCTCACACTACTTTGGGGGAAGGGGTCCGCAGCCCTTAGAAGGGGGAATTTTCGCGGCGTTTCCCTTTTTGGGGGATTTTTTACTTACTCTCTCATTATTTCATTTGTACATGTTTGCACTATATTCATTGCATTTTTCATAATTTAGTATGTTTGAAAAGATAAAATTGAAATAGAATTGAGATATAATAATCATGAGACACATCTTTCCATTAAAAAAAAAAAAAAAAAAAAAAGTTTTTTTTGTTTTTTTTTAGGGGGAATTTTTCCCCCAAAAAGGGGAAAAAAGTATACTTTTCAGGTGGGGGACTGCTGCCGAAATTTCGGCGGCAGATTTGATAGATTGAGGGCCCTGTATTCAACTACTTTTCTTGTGTATACCAAAAAAAAATGCTTTTCAAGCAATAGCACATTGATTTCAATCAGGAACACTGTATATAACTGCAAAAACAAATATTCCAATCTTCTTGGTTTACAATTTTTGTTATGCAAATAGCTTGCATGTAGCATGGAATTGAATGTTCTGTCCGATTAGAGTTTCGACTTTCTAGAGTGGTTGATTTCGGACTCTTTAATCCAACCAGAAAAGAGCTCTTAAACGGTATTTAGACCCATGTAAAGCGAAGTAATAAAGAACCACTTTTTGTTTACTACCAAATGTGACCTCACAAGTTGCCTCCCTTGTTGGTTCATGCTTCATTTGGTAATGAAAGTGACATAATTAAGCGAGTGATGCCAGTCCAAGGGAGATCACTCAAAATTAAAATTTTACCAAACTTCTCTGTTTGTCCAGGAATTATATTAGTTAATTCACATCCTGGAATTGAAAAGGTTCTTGATATATGTATAAAACTGAAATACATACTGCATATACTTTTAGACATGCACTTAAGTCATAAACAATCATGATGTAATGTTTGAGATAAGTATATGGAATTTATGGAGTACTCATTCAAAATAATATGACCATGTTAATACTGGGGATAAATAACAGGCTTGATAATGATATGATAATTGCTTAGAACAACTTGCTATTATCTGCAATTAATAAATAATTGTCTTAAACTTAAATGTTCAACACAAATTTTCAACACACAGTATCAAATATGGATTTCTTCTCAATTGGGTAAGGACTGCAAAGACATGTCCAAATTTTCCTGTGGTTTAAAGGGATCTTTTCACGCTTTGGTAAATTGACAAAATTGAAAAAAGTTGTTTCAGATTCGTTATTTTTCGTTTTAGTTATGATATTTGTGAGGAAACAGTAATACTGAACATTAACCATGCTCTAATATAGCCATTATATGCATCTTTTGACGATTTTAAAACCTAAAAATTATAAAGCGTTGCAACGCGAAACGATTGAATAATTTGGAGAGTTCTGTTTTTGTCGTTAAATTTTGTGAAACTACGAAGATTGATTATATAAGGTATAAAATACGTCAAGAATATATACTCGGCGGAATAGCTCAGTAGGCTAGAGCGTTTTTACTTCAGGACTCTGGCAGGACTCCAGAGGTCACTGGTTCGAAACCTGCTCCGGGCAATGTTCTTTTCCTTTTTTTATTTTTTTTCTTGATTTTTTACTTGAACTTTTACGATCCAATGTTTACATTTATCAATATAAAGCATTTAATGAATAAGTAAAAAAAATGCCAAAATCTGTGAAAAGGCCCCTTTAAAGCCAATAGTGGTTCTTGAAATGATAGGCAAAACACTTTTGGCAGCAGACAATGACTGATCACAATATCCCATACCTTAGAACTTAAATCACAGTTCATAATCTGTGATTGGGCTGCATGCCACTGAGGCTGTGGCTGTTATTGATATCAAGTTTATCTTACCTGACAAGGCTTGGCTTGTAATTATTGACTTGACAGCTATCCCAGCCGCAGTCACTTCCACCTTAACAAGTTGGAGGTAAGTACAGGTCCAGTGGCTGACTTAAGTTCGATTCCTGCTGCTCACTTGACAACTATTCCAACTTAAGTCACTTTCACCAAGACATGATGGAGGTCCGTACATGTCTAGTGTCTTGATTTAGTTCTGGTACCACTACTCACTAGACTACTATTCCAAGCAGTCAATGTCACCTAGACATTTTGGATCATGTCAGTACATTGCCAGTGTCTGATATGAGTTCCATTATGCTGCTCAATTGGCAACTATTACAACTACTGTACAGTCACTTCCATATAGACAGGAAAGGAGGTTAGAAGTATACTAGTACATGACCAGTATCTGGCTAGAGTTCCATTTATTCTCAATACACACAGAATATGTTTCACTGGCTGACCAATCTGCCTTTGGTACATCAACTGTGAATATACAAAAACAAAAATGAACAAGGGCTGTTTGTAAAACATGCATGCCCTCAATATGGGCTGTCCGTTGTAGTGGCAGCCATTGTGTGAATACGTTTTTTGTCACTGTGACCTTGACCTTTGACCTAGTGACCTGAAAATCAATAGGGGTCATCTGCGAGTCATGATCAATGTACCTATGAAGTGTCAAGATCCTAGCCATAAGCTTTCCTGAGTTATCATCCGGAAACAATTTTACTGTTTGGGTCACTGTGACCTTGACCTTTGACCTAGTGACCTGAAGATCAATAGGGGTCATATGCAAGTCATGATCAATGTACCTATGATGTTTTATGATCCTAGGCATAAGCGTTCTTGAGTTATCATCCCGAAACCATTTAACTATTTCAGGTCACCATGACCTTGACCGTTGACCTAGTGACCTCAAAATCGATAGGGGTCATCTGCGAGTCATGATCAATCTACCTATGAAGTTTCATGATCCTAGACGTATGTGTTCTTGAGTTATTATCCAAAAATCATTTTACTATTTCGGGTCACCGTGACCTTGACCTTTGACCTAGTGATCTCAAAAACAATAGGGGTCATCTGTGAGTCATGATCAATCTAACGATGAAGTTTCATGATCCTAGGCGTACTTATGCGTTCTTGAGTTATCATCCGGAAACCATTTTACTATTTTGGGTCACCGTGACCTTGACCTATGACCTAGTGACCTCAAAATCATTAGGGGTCATCTGCGAGTCATGATCAATGTACCTATTAAGTTTCATGAACTAGGCCCAAGCGTTCTTGAGTTATCATCCCGAAACCACCTGGTGGATGGACCGACAGACAAACATGTGCAAAGCAATATATTCTTCGAAGGGGGGCATAATGAGATAATTAATCTGTTTTTTGTAAGTAAAATTATATGTTCTAGTTTTTGACCACAATTGACTTTAATTCTGACATAGCCTTCATAATGACAAGATGAACATTCTGACCAAGTTTCAATAAGATTTTATCATCAATTTAATAATGATTAATAAAACAGTACAGTTGGATTTCATTTTGTAAGGATTATTTGCTTTATGTTGTTATGATTTACATAATAATGCAATAAAGTACCAATATCTTCAAATTTTTAATCATGATGCAGTTAAATGTAATATTTTATTATGTTTGGGTTTTAAATGATACATATGCTCTTAAACATGGTGTTGATCTAATATGTTATTTTAATTGTTTGTTCCCTTAACATTCTTGCAAAAATGTTTGTTATAAGATATAATAATAAATAAAAGTTTAAGAAATAGCTTCTCTTTTCTTTGTTTCATTAAATAGCCATAGGTGGATGAATATAGTTTTAGCATTGTCCGTCCGGAACACTTTTGTGTCAAGAGCATTGAACTGATTTCATGGAAACTTGATATAAGTGTATATATCATTATGGAAAGATGTGAGTAAAAATCTAAAATGCTGTTGCAATCCATTTGCAAATAACAGAGTAATTGCCCTTTTTACTTGAAAATAATCACACTATTGTGTCTGGAGCAAAATCTTGGAACTGCTTGTGCAGATTTCATTCAAACTTGGAATGAGTGTACATATAGGTAAGAGGATGGTAAAGGTCAAATTGTCACTCAAACAATTGGTCAATAATGGAGTTATGGCCACTTTTTACATAAAAATACATGTTTGTATTGGTATTTTAACTGCTTTTTGGATTTCATTAAACCTTAATTGAAGTGTATCAATGAATGAATCTAAAGCAGTAGTTGTTTACAGAATTTGGCGTTGCAAGCATGTGGCGGGTGATATCAATTTAACAAATAAGCTTGTTTATTTATATTTTTATCAAAGAATAACAACAAAATCAATTACATAATGAACACAAATTATACTACTCTATATTCATGAAACAAAAATATGATTGATTCAAGGAATCAAAGTTGACCTTATTCAACTATTTGCCACATCAAAATTCAATTATTTTCTAATTCCATCTATTACATGTATTTATCTATGAAAAGGCAACATTTTATCATCAGTATTCAAGACTATTAATCACTAAAACTAAAATCCTCACTTTTAAATAATATTATGTGTTCCTATAATAATATGCTGTGTGCTTGCCATATAATGCTGTTTGTTTGTTTTGGTATGCTGTGTGTTTGTGATGGTATGCAGTGTGTTTGTTTTGGTATGCTGTGTGTTTGTGATGGCATGCTGTGTGTTTGTGATGGTATGCTGTGTGTTTGTGATGGTATGCTGTGTGTCTGTGATGGTAATGCTGTGTGTTTGTGATGGTATGCTGTGTGTTTATGATGGTATGCTATGTGTTTGAGATTTTCATCTTGAAACAAGCGAAAAAACAGTCCTTGCTAAAAGAAATGTAAACAATATTGGTCCTGACTAAAAGAAATGTAAACAATATTGGTTCTGACTACAAGAAATGTAAACAAGAAATGGCGCAGGCTGGCTGGCTGGTGGATGTGTTGGCAGGCGGGCGGGCAGGCAGGCAGGCAGGCAGACAGACCAAAAACAATCCCATGATCATTGGATATGGGGGCATAAAAATGAGTGAAAATCTCTGACCCAGCCCCAACCCAACCCCATAACTTTTTACCCAGGGTTCAGATCAAAATTCCAAATAGTGCACTGTGGAACATATGCTCATAGCTACCATGTGTGTAAGTTTCAAGGTTATAGTGTTCATAATGTAGGAGGAGATAGTGGCCAGGACGGACAGATGGAAGGAGGACAGACGGCAGAGATAACCACATAATAGATTTCAAAATCTAAATGCGGACCCTAGGTTCAAGGTCGAGGTCTAAGGGATCAAACATTTTATGTGCATGCAGGGCCCTCAATCTATCAAATCTGCCGCCGAATTTTGGCTGCAGTCCACCACCTGAAAAGTATCTTTTTTCCCCCTAAACTGATTTTTTCCCCCTCAAAAAATGTTTTTAAAAAATCGCTGAATTATAGTTGAAAATTGACTCCAATATATCACGGTCCGTTATATTGCTTTGTCCAATATAGTCCTAACGAAAAAGAAGTATTGTTTCCGGTTACCCGACGACCCTGTTTTTTAACCGCCGAACCAAATGTTTTTCTGTTATAAAATCCGCATCCGAATTTAATGTCCAAAATTTACGCAACTGGGGAAAGCGTCTTGATCGTTCAGAACTGTTATTTTTGTTAATGTTTTGTTTCATTGACATTTATTCTAATCAATATAATGCTTTGTTCAAAATGCAGTCTTCAGTTTTCAAAGAATATTTATTTGTACAGTAATTTACAGAATGATAAAGACAAAAGCTTTTTCAGTTACAAATCTCCACTGGTAAACGTCATATGTTCAGTTTTGTGACCCCCGGACGGGGTCAAATTAGAGCCCAGGGGAATAATTTGAGCAAATTTGGTAGAGGACTATTAGATATCACTACATACCAAATTTAGTAGCCCTAGGCTCTATAATTAAGAACAAGAAGATTTTTAAAGTTCGCACACGATAGGCCTTATTTAAGCATATGTTCATTTGTTCATAATTTGAACAAACTAAGTAGAGAACTATTACATGTCACTACCTACCGACTTTGGTAGAAATAGGCCCAATGGTTATGGACAAGAACATTTTTATAGTTTGCACAAAATGGGCCCAATATAAGCATATGTTCAATTTTGTGACCCCTGGGGAACGGTCAAATTTGATCCCAGGGGCTTAATTTGAACAAACTTGGTAGAGGACTATAAAATGCCATTACATACCAAATTTTGTAGCCCTATGCCATACGGTTATGGACAAGAAGATTTTTATTTGGACGCGATAGCGTACAAATAATGTAGCGAGTTTTGCAAGTCTGTATGAGCTTAGCTACGCTGGGCCAGCGTCGTTGTATACAATCGATATTGGCCAATGAGAGTGCACGCTTTGCATGAGCGACAGCACTCGTAGGCCTGCATTATCTCCAGTAAAATTATGCAGCCGACAAATGAGTCGGAACAGTGGTGTAATGGTAGATCACTGGCTTAGTCAACGAGAGGACCCGCCCTGACCATTGGAATTTTTCTGAGCAAGAAATTTATCCCACATTTGCTCTTCTCGTGGAAATTGCGCATTACATGCAAAATACAGTTAAATCATATATTTGATGTTAAGAATTTTAATAACTTAAAGTTGAATTCATTACATACCACTAAATTGTTCTGTCAAAATCTCAAATTGGCATAAATAAATTTGTAATCTGAAACACGCTTCTGAATTTTATTGTCAACGCCACATAAACAAATTATAGCTTCAAATAACCAGTATTTTTGTGGTTTCTTTGTCTCAGTAAAAAGCGCGCGAAAACTATGAAGACGTGTACAACGTCACGTGAAATGTGTTGGTGTATTTATTGAACAGCAAGTCAGGCGACATACGTGTGTTCAGTTGGAAAACCCTGTCTCGATTGGACATTATTTCATCACATACTTAAATTGTCACATATGCCAAAAATTAATTTGGTACTTAAGAAAAAAGGTGAATGTTTATGTTTATGTTTATAAATTCTTGAGTTTACTATTTAAAATGGAATATACAGGATAATCTGGCATTGAACAGCGATGAGAAAAGAAGTAAGTATGCAGTAATTGATAAGAGTTGCGCTGATACAGATGCATTGGGGAATCAATCCAGTTGGGATTATGCGAGTCTATGCGTGAGAAAAAGTGTTCAGAAATGAAATAAATGTCGTTATCCATGACTTTATAGGTTTTTTCTTAAAGAGTCATAACGGACCAAAATAACATCATAAGTAACGTACAGAGGGGGCTCATTTTTCTATGTTATGTAATTTGTCATGTCGGCAAAATTGTTGCTCAATAATTAAAAAAAATAATTAAAATTACTAGATACACATAACACAACATGTACATGATTCTAGGCTAGTTATTCTCTAGCAAGGAACCAACATTCTAAAGATGGTTGCCATTGCAGGAACCAATTGCGAAAGAAAAAGAGACATATTGTTGTTATTTTGTCTAAGTTATCTCTATAACGTAACTATTAGGATAAACAGTGCACCCACATCCAACCCGTGCTTTAAGACACACTCTTTATAAATTTGAATGGGTTTTGTTCATTTCAAACGTGCCATACAAAAAGCTGTAACATAATTTTGAAAACTGAGTCGCGTCTAAGATTATGCAATAGCGTACAAATTCAGTGCCTTCAGCGCTTTGATTACAGTTTTCACAAAAAAGGCCTTTTATAATCAAATTTCAATTTTTTTGACTCCCCGGGGCAGGGTCAAATTTGACCCCAGGGGCATAATTTGAACAAACTTGGTATAGGACTATAAGATGTCACTACATACCAAATTTGGTAGCCCTTGGCCCAATGGTTATGGACAGTTAGATTTTTAAAGTGTTCACAAAATAGGCCTTATATCAGCAAATGTTCAATTTTTTTACCCCCCCCCCAGCAGGGTCAAATTTGACCCCAGGGGCATAATTTGAACAAACTTGGTAGAGGACTATAAGAAGTCACTACATAGCAAATTTGGTAGCGCTAGTCCCAATGGTTATGGACAAGAAGATTTTTAAAGTTTGCACAAAATGGGCCTTATATAAGCAAATTTTCAATTTTTTAACCCCCCGGGGCAGGGTCAAATTTGACCCCAGGGGCATAATTTGAACAATCTTGGTAGAGGACTATAAGATGTCACTACATAGCAAATTTGGTAGCCCTAGGCCCAATGGTTATGGGCAAGAAGATTTTAAAGTTTGCACAAAATAGGCCTTATATAAGAAAATTTTCAATTTTTTAACCCCCCGGGGCAGGGTCAAATTTGACCCCAGGGGCATAATTTGGACAAACTAGGTAGAGGACTATAAGATGTCACTACATACTTAATTTGGTAGCCCTACGCACAATGGTTATGGACAAGAAGATTTTTAAAGTTTGCACAAAATATGCCTTATATAAGCAAATTTTCAATTTTTTGACCCCCCGGGGCAGGGTCAAATTTGACCCCAGGGGCATAATTTGAACAAACTTGGTAGAGGACTATAAAATGTCATTACATAGCAAATTTGGTAGCCCTAGGCCAAATGGTTATGGACAAGAAATTTTTTAAAGTTTGCACAAAATAGGCCTTATATAAGCAATTTTTAAATTTTTTGACCCCCCCGGGACAGAGTCAAATTTGACCCCAGGGGCATAATTTGAACAAATTTGAAAGAGGTTCACCACATGAACATTCCTGAAAATTTTTATCAGAATTGGACCAGTAGTTTAGGAGAAGAAGATGTTTAAAGAAAAAGTAAACGCACTTACGCACAAACGCACGGACGCACACACGACGGACACAGGACCATGACATAAGCCCCGCTGGTCTTTGGCCAGTGGAGCTAAAAATGACTAAATTTGTATAATCTTTGAGCTAATACAAAGTTATGATTTTGCAAAAAATGCAAATTGAATTTGCACCACACAATGCATTGAAATGTAACGTTTGTAAAGATACATACATGATACATGTAACTATAGGCTAGTTTTGACTGAGCCTTTCGAAAAGAGCCACGACATATGTTGCTCAAACTGATAGTGGTAAAATATCACAAAATCATTAAAATTGTATTGTCTTTGTGCTCATTTGACATCATGAATTTGCAAATAATACAAATACAAATTGCAACACACATTGCATTGAAATGTAACGTTTGTAAAGATACCTACAAGTTTAATTTAGAGAGAGAATTGACTGAGCCTTTCGAAAAAAGCTGCGACATATGTTGATAACACTGAAAGTGATTACAAAATAAAAAATAACTAAAATTCTATAATCTATTATAAAATAATAAATTTGCAAATAATGTAAATTAAGTTTTCACCACACAATGAATTGAAATGTAACGTTTGCAAGAATACCAACATGAATAGTATAGAGTTTTATTTGGCCAAGCCTTTTGAAAAAAGCCACAACATATGTTTATCAGATTATGGAAGTGTAAACAATGATACGCATGATTTGGTGAAAATACCCACCGTTGTCTTTATTAGTAAATACAAATCATAGTCTAAAACAAATACAATAAGATGTCTCAAATTCAACAAACCTTTGCAATGAATACTTTTTTGTTGGCAATACTTGGTTAATTTGTAATCTTTATCTGACTAGATCGCTTTGTCACGGTCTTTCTGTCAAAATGGCGGCTGTGAAAATTTGCATTATCACGCGAAGTCTCGTAACAACGCTTTAGCGTGTTCTTCGGTTCATTGAGTAGCGAATCCCTTTGTTTGTTTAGGTCCCTGATAAAAATTAACATTTTTTTTTGTTAAATGTAACTTGTGTTCAGTCTTCACGCTAAATATGTTAGCTAAATAGCCCTTCGGGCTAATAAGATGGAATTATGAATAGCCCGAAGACATGTTCTATAGCCCGAGGTCAATTTAAATTTTATGACTTTTTTGGCCAGGAACACCAAAATAGTTATTAACAATAAGAAAATCTAATTCCATTAGTAACAAGGGCTGTTTGTAAAACATGCATGCCCCCATATGGGCTGTCCATTGTAGTGGCAGCCATTGTGTGAATACAATTTTTGTCACTGTGACCTTGACCTAGTGACCTGAAAATCAATAGGGGTCATCTGCGGGTCACGATCAATGTACCTATGAAGTGTCATGATCCTAGGCAAAAGCGTTCTTGAGTTATCATCCGAAAATCATTTTACTATTTCAAGTCACCGTGACCTTTGACCTTGTGACCTCAAAATCAATAGGGGTCATCTGCAAGTCATGATCAATCTACCTATGAAGTTTCATGATCCTAGGCAAAAGCGTTCTTGAGTTATCATCCGAAAACCATTTTACTATTTCGGGTCACTGTGACCTTGACCTTTGACCTAGTGACCTCAAAATCAATAGGGGTCATCTGCGAGTCATGATCAATCTACCCATTAAGTTTCATGATCCTAGGCGTATGCGTTCTTGAGTTATCATCCGGAAACCATTTTAATATTTCGGGTCACCGTGACCTTGACCTTTGACCTAGTGACCTCAAAATCAATAGGGATCATCTGCAAGTCATGATCAATCTACCCATGAAGTTTCATTATCCTAGGAATATGCATTCTTGAGTTATCATTCAAAAACCATTTTACTATTTCTCGTCACCGTGACCTTGACCTTTGACCCAGTGACCTCAAAATCAATAGGGATCATCTGCGAGTCATGATCAATGTACCTATGAAGTTTCATGATCCTAGGCCCAAACGTTCTTGAGTTATCGTCTGACAACCACCTGGTGGACGGACCGACAGACAGACCGACCGACCGACAGACCGACATGAGCAAAGCAATATACCCCCTCTTCTTCGAAGGGGGGCATAAAAACAGATGAATGTGATTACAGTAATAAAGGGTATTATTTTTCCTTTTGAAATGCATTTTATACAAAATGCACCAGATAATTATGCTGTTTATTGTAACTTTATTATAACACATGTTCTCGTTCAATGATTCCCTTAATCAGTTGGACCGGTGTTTGGTTTTATTTTAAAGCAAATCGAATTATTATCATGTTTAAAAAATATCCGAAGAACTTCAAAAATACATCAGCCTATTAAAATAACAGATTATTATCGTTTTATTACTAGGACAATCGCCGGTGAATTTCTGAATTGTGGGCATGTGGCTTCAGAACAAAAGGCCACTGGGTGTGTTAATTGCCCAATCTGCCAAGTGACAATGTCTGCTTCTTTAATTTACTCCTGATGTTTTGATAAGCATGTGTCAACCGTGAAAAGTATTGTATATTCGTAAACAGATTATAAGTAGCAAAATAGGTCACGTAGCAGAACGAGATTACAGAATAAACGAAAGTACTACAATTATTAATAATACGCTGAAAAATTGTCTTTTAATACGCAAGAATAATTCATTAAAACACATGGAAACCTAACTGTAATAACGATTTATTTGTTTTAACCCAATGCGTACAATATCCCTTACAGACTCTTTTATTCTTATTGAAAAATTACTTCGTCCATTTTTCATGAATTATAAATACATTTTCGGAAAACGCTTCTAAAATTAAATACGCTTCTAGATTGGTCATTATTTTAAAACATTACAAAGTGCCCCGATGCGCGAACATCCCGGAACGGGATCTACGCATGTTCAGTTTGAATAACCTCATCTTGATTGGGCGTCAATTGCATCATTACTTTAAATAGCAACATACCCGGATGTTTACACGACAGTTAAAAAAAATGGCGGCCGCATGCTTTTAAACATATAACGTCATTTTAGGCATTTAAATAGCAAATT
The DNA here is from genome assembly GCF_020536995.1 of Dreissena polymorpha. Taxonomy (NCBI): domain Eukaryota; kingdom Metazoa; phylum Mollusca; class Bivalvia; order Myida; family Dreissenidae; genus Dreissena; species Dreissena polymorpha. The sequence continues at coordinate 52,715,984 of NC_068356.1, read as the reverse complement.
TAATCGTGCCTCTTAAAAACGCGTATAAATCAGGTCATTGATATGACGCTCAAATATTTAATCGACCGATCAGGCTATTTTATAAGCATTTAGGATCGACCGACCGTCCCAAGAATCGACTCGGGCTTCGGGCTTATAGGCTTATTCGAAGACTGCTTGTGTTCTCCATTTTTTTGGCATTGTGTTGTTTAATTAAATGGTATTTTATGTATATCAGCTTATATGAAATCTATATGTTGTCTATTTCATAGGTTATTAATTAATTTGAGGCAATTAGAGATTTTCCAGTTTAAATGAAAAAGTACATGTTATAAAATGGTGAATACTATCAAAACAAGGCCGGTGCCCCCATATTTTTGTTTCATTTTTTCATATAGTATTTGTATATAGTACTTTAATATAAAATTTGAACAAAATCTATTTGGTGGAAAAAAATCAGCAAAACTGCATCAACACCCCTAAAGTACATCGCTTTTGTTGAAATCTCACTGCAAAAGCCTGGGGGTGTTTGAGTTCGGTGAAATGAGATTTTCTTAAAAGTTGCAAGACATTTTTTTTTATTACAATGTCCAAAAGAAGCCATGCTCATATTTAAGTTAAAACTAGGCTTGCACAATCTATAATACAGCAAATACAGGAAAACTGCTATAACAGTTGGCAGTTTCATTATGGGTCTCAGTATGGCAGCATTGGCATTAGCTAAAGAAACTTCAGCGCACAGTTTATATAGTATTGACATACCTGTACGCTGAAGCCAAGCCCGTTTTATATAGTATTGACATACCTGTACGCTGAAGCCAAGCCCGTATCGAAAATCAACCAGAGTCGTAACATATTTATGTCACGCTATAAATCAAAGAATGCTCATTTTCTTGGATACATTTCTACATATATTGGTTAATGAATATAAATAACTGCATCGAGGAATACTTTAAGGTTCAAATGTTTCAAATGCATCTTCAATAGATGAAAATAACTCTCATCGGTCTGAAAATCACACTTTTGACGCCATTGTCGCTTTGTCACATGACGAGTTTTCATTTGGATACTATCGAATAGACCTTGACATTTTATGCTGAAATTGTAAACATTACTTTCATTTTCTGAAATCTATTATTTGTGATTAACAACTTACGTCAGGTGGATTATAAGACTGATTTAAATATGAATCAGGTAGTTTTAAATAATATTTACATTGAGTTTGTATTTACACTACGATTTGTTTAAAAAACAAGCCAGAATAATCTGAAATACCGTGAAATGTCATTCTGAATTTGAAAACACTTGAGCACATGGTATGTTACTAAAAATAGAAATAACGTCATCTTAGCGTGAAATCTCGGGAGATTCGCATTTCAAGAAAGTCTGTCACATCGCTGTTTTTTCTCGAGCAAAATATATACATTTAAAATGTTTAAGATAGTATTTTGTGAAAGAATATATCAGTTAAATGTGAAAAATGTCAATCTTTCCGATCAAGTGGTTAATTTGGGCCAATAATTGCATTTAAAAGCTGTTCTGGACCGGTCTTGTTAACTGACAAATTTTCGGGAATTTCTGGTTGGCGTTCCTAATGGGGTTGTTCCATAACTATAAAGTCGCGCCAGTCAAAAATTCATAAAAAGCGACATTTAAAGTTATGGTAGCCAGAACTATTGGCATTTGATTTAGTGTAAAATAACCTCAAACATAAATTAAACGTATACGAAGGCGCCAGTCAAATGAACGCGTATTTGTGTACCGACGCAACCCACTAGAGTTTTATCAATTAGGAAAGTAAGAGAATGTTACCTTTTCAACTGGAAACAGTTTATTTGATGGTTAGATTGGTAGACGATTTCCCGCAAAATGTTATACAAATTAACCTCCTTTTGAAGAACGGTCCTTACATCTTTAACAAGTAATAATATTTAAGTCGAGACGGCAAGTTGAGTCGGTCTCAACTGAAATGAGATTTATGGGATCTTTTCACAGATTTTGACATGTATTAAAGTTCATCCTTAAATGCTTTATATTGATCAATTTAAACATTGGATTTAAAAAGCTGCAATAAAAAACAAGAATAAAATTAAAAAAAAAAGAAAAAGTAACCCTCAACAGGGCTCGAAACCACTTAGTCCAGACGACTTAATTACAAGCAAAAAATCCAAAACATCAAACAAATTGCAAAAGAAATGCCGTAAGTATATTCGAACGGTTTAGGATAAGTTCTACCGAGTATTAAAATTCGCCATCCGTAGGTCGAGCGCAAATTAGACTTTTTGCATTTGCAAATTGCTACCTGCGAACTTAATTAATTTATCAATTATTTCAGCGAGAAATAGCACTCTGTTGCATTTAACACTTTTTGAACCGAAACAAACCTCAAAAAGTGCAATCCATCATTCAATGTTACCTTCGATAGAATAAATAAATGTAAAATGCTAAAATATGCTTATAATTTTGACATTACTATTTACGTTGTACCGAAAACAAGCAACGTTTGGTGTGAATAACAAAGTCTATGGAGTAAAGCGGCGACGCGCTGAAGAGCATGTTTAAACATGAATAGTATACAGTTGAATCTCAATAGCTTAAACAAATTTATCTCAAACTGTTTTTTTAATAAAAAACGGGGGTCATACTAAGAACCGCTATATATGTATATTATCGAGTTCGAGCTATTGAGATGGGAGTGCGCATTCGCTATATGATACATATATACCTCCTTAAACCGGACAATTGGAGCCTTCGCATAATAATATTGGTCTCTATATGGCTCCCAACCGGATGGTTCATGCGCGAAGAGAGAGGAATTTTGCTGCAGCGGATGTTGGTGGAAGGGTATGTATCTGTACACTGTTAATGCCATTGATGGTTTTCTTAGTGAAGAGATGTAAACGCACGCTATTCAAATCAGATAAGCTCGATCCGCTGTAGAGGGCCACATATATTGGACCTCTGACCCTTATTGAAAACGATGTTCGTCTGTTTCAAACGGAACGTCTGGCGGCGGTTCGTTTTGTGAATTAGCAGCTTGTATCGAATCAGCCTTGTCAGTGTCAGTGCGTTCATATGTAGCCGTTTGTTGCGGTGTAGTTCCGTAAATTTCAGCGGTAACCATCGCACTCAGTGCTGCATCGACAAGGAGATGCCCACGAACTGCTCTTGACACTGCTTTCCCACTCATTATGTGGTCTACCGCATTCGGTACGTAGACAGTTTCTAAGACTTCCCGAAGCCCAGTCGCATGCACGAGACTTCCTACGCTTCCAAAAAAGCTCATTTGCATATGAAATACACCTAATCTGAGAACGATCCTCCTAAGTGGGCTGTCAGCCTTTTAGCTTTGTACTATTGTTGCAGCTTTTCAGTACAGTGGCTGGTCAAATGTCACGATCGGTGTGCTATTACAAATTTCCGCTTGTTCACACACAAATTTCAATGTAGAGTAAACACATGACATGTCACTTGGATTAGGGTCAATCATTGGAAGAAATGTCACAGCAGACTTTCCTGGAAACTGTCCAATTTCAACAGATTGCATAAATCCCGACCAACCAGGGTTTGACAACTTAAGTGGCCTGGCGACTTTCACTAAGACATCTAGATACGCTGTTGGGTCTTGAACATTCCTGGATTTCAAATATTTCAGTATTAAACTTGAGCGCTCTTGTTAAGGCCGGTAAAAGTGTACATTGATCCGGCCTGCTGAGACTACGTCGTCATTAGAAACCTTTATTCTAGGTATAGGGACGTCTTCTGTGACACTAGGGGTAACAGCTGCAATAATGCCAAAGCCATGGAAAGTGCCATACCCGTCCAAAGTACATATATTATGGTCTACATTATCGGCCACGAATTGCAAGGAAGATGACGACGTCACTCCTGGAACGTGCACTCCATTTGTAGCAGAAGCACTGGTTTCAAATCGTATTACTTTTTTGTAACTTGAACAAAATCCCATTTTATTAAGTACATCAATCAGAGATTGCGAAGAAAATTGCTTGTGCAGTTGCAGCACGGTTTTGTAATTGCCTTGCTTCCCTCTGTCAACAGATATCACGACAGTTTTTTGTGAAGACGTTGGCCAGATGTTACGATGAAGCTCAAACCCAGGGAGCTGGCGAGTATATTTATCGTTTCGCACCCCTTTTCTCTTAGCTGTGTGGTGGATTGGCCTTCGCCCAGCTCCTTTTTGCAGATTATACAGCAGCTCATGCTACAATCCCTGTTATTAACACTAGTACTTGGTGTTTGGGGGGGGGGGCGCTCCCGCATGGGGAATAAACCAAACTTCGAACCGAAGCAGGTCGGTATGCGGACACCATATCCATGACACCACGGCGACCTTGACAATACTTACGTTTGTCCGTGCAATATATATCTTAGTGCTTGCAGATGGAGTAATGTGCTTACGCTACAGTATACAGTTGGCGTATTTATAATGGATTGTTAAAACAGACGCTGCCAAATTTACCGACATTTACATGTATGGTTAAGAAACTCAATAAAACAAATTTATGAGACAATTTAACAATTTTCAGACTCGCTGTGTTTTTCATGTAACGAAGATTTCTTGACCGTCATACGTACATAAGAAACATTGAATAGTTTAAAATGAATTTTTACATTCCGCCAAATGATATTCGTCTGTTTATTGGTGACGAAAATATTATAATTTATTATCATTATTTATTTATTGATTATTTATTTTGAAAGATTGATTTTTGAAAGATTGATATTTGTATCAGATTTTGCATATGTTTTATTATTATAATCATCATCGTCATCTTTATCATCGTTGTCGTCATCTTCGTCGTCGTCGTCGGAATTGATAAGGAAGTTATTATAACATTTAACTGTATAGTTAATTTTCTTTTTTCCCTTGTATGTTCGTATGCATGTTTCAATATGTATACTTGTGTTTTGTTACTGAAGACCACATTGTAAAAAAAGAAATTATTTCTTAATGTGAATTCTTCATGAAATAAAGTTATTATTATTATTAATATTATTATTTTTGCGCGTGAAAAAGCACTCACGATAAAGTAATATATATTAGGGCGACTTTTGATTTAAATTTAGTTCATACTATAGTAAAAAAACAAAATGATCAAAAGAGATGTTGAGTAAAGATATGATTTTAATCACACTGAATAGAAATGTTTGAGTATCAGGACGCAACAAACATGTTTTTAAATCCAATGAGCACGTGTTCTGTGTTGATAATAACGTGAATGTTCTTAGCATGTAAGGTTTTATTGTTATTTCAAAAGATGTTTATTTCAAGTTGAAACAGTGTATGCAGACCTTTCGAATATACCGATGGGTTGAGAATGTAGATTTATTTTTGGTGAATAAGAAGACAAGTTTTTAATTTACTTAATAAGCAAGTTTTTATTTTTATTGGCATAGGCATTTATTTTTAAAACAATTTAGTAGACAATATTAAAATTTCGTCAATTATAAAAAATATGTATGCAGTATGGCATCATCAAACATATATAAAGTACACATGACTGTTTCGCCTGTACATAGGGACCTTCTTACAGACTGATGATTTAATTGAAAGATTTGCATTGAAGCGTTGTGTAATTGTTAGCTTGTAGTTATTTTTTATCCATGCAGAGTTTTACCATTATTTTTTTATTACTAAAAATCATTTTTCAGTTTTTCAAAGTTATTGTCAAATCTGTATTACATCATTCAAATAGTTAAATAACAAGTTAAAGAACTTTAAACACACAATAAATAACTAACACTTTTGTTCTCAAACTCAAAAGCAACTTGTAACACTAAAATACATTTAAGATTAAACAAAGAAAATAAATAAAAATGCATTATTACATGCGATGATTTTATTAGATAGCATAGAGTTTTGAAGTCAACAGTATTTGCCTGATATTTCCTATGCATGTAATGAAATTGAGCTGCGTTCTTGGAAAACGGGGCTTAATGCATTTGCGTAAGGGGGTCGCCCAAAATAAGCTTGTGTTGTCCGCGCAGGTTAATCAGAGACGACACGTTTTGTTTCTACGTAGTTTTCGTTTAAAGGAAGTCTCTCCTCAAACAAAATCCAGTCATGATGTTATGTGTCGTGTCTGATGAGACTGTGCGGACTACACAGGCTGATCTTGCATGAGACATTTCGCACATGCTTTAAGAATAGTTGTCACACAACGAGGCTTAATTATTGATTCCATTTAAGATCACGTGTCTGCGAATAAAGACTCCGAAGAAAGCGTGAACTCTTTCCTGAAGTCACTGACAAGGTATAGTATATTCATTGTCAATCGTGTCTTTAATTATCAACATTTATTAAAAGTAAAACTGCCTTGGTGAGTTATTCAACATAAAATGTGCGATTTTGCCCTAGCAATTTAATAAATATCATTAAGGCGATGTTTTGGATTCGCGGTGTATGAGACATATGTGTAAACTATAACACGAAACAAAACTATTTGCATACAGGTCGCAGTGGCGAAGTGAATAATGTGTTCGTGATCGGTAGGTCACGGGTTCGAGTCCAACTGTGGGATCCTTCTTTAGATTTCGCATATAGACACCAAATGTTGGTTCTATTTTTTTACTAATATATACATAAGCATATTCAAACACATTTTTTTTCCATTTCATTCAAAAACACAAGAATCAGCAAAGGAACATGCAAATTTGTTTTCCAGTTCGCTGCGAGACGGAGGTTCCCTTTATGACGACGGTATGACTAGAGCCTTCTCCGGCGCCATTTCCGGCAGTGGCAGTGGACCGGATACGATTGCTCTCAATGCAGCGAATCAAATAATTGAGAACATTATGGCCAGTGGCGACACCAATAAACGTCTCGTGGAAACCCTCGAGAAGTTGATCAACCTCCGAGACGTCGTGTAAAAGACAACAGCGCAATGGAAGTCGGGCGAACGCGGAACTGAATTCAAAACGAGTCGCAAATGGAAAATGAACGGTCACAAGCACAAGGCCAAAAATCGGAACCGGCTGTTGCTGAGCGCGACTTCCATAACAAAAACTGCTTCAAGCTTGGGGAGATCTGCGGCTTCTAACGAGACTCCTGCTCCGCGCGCGATACAAAATACTGCTCAAACGCACTGCTGTGCTGCATTGGGCTTTCCGGTGGCGGAAATTTCCTCCTAAGTGACAGTTACATGAACTGCGTGCCGATCTGCGACTCCTACACGTGCGAAGAGGATGCAGATGATGTACAAAGTTTTGCAGCGTTAAGCGGCCGTTGCACCGGACATGACACAATTTATAGGTGAAGGCGCCTGCTAGCGCGGTCTGTTGTGTTTTTATCATAAGCTCGTTTAACAAAACTTTACACGTTGTTCTTCGCTTGCGTTAGTATGTTCGGGGATATTTCAAGAAGAATACTGTATATGATTTGTGATCACTTACTATTCAATGTAGAATGTTCAGTATGATTTTGTTGTTTGAACTATTATTAAATGAGTGCCTTAGTATTTATCTTACTACACATACGTAGGATGCATAGGTTCAGTACAATCGTCATTATTCTGTGACATCGTGATTACTCGTGTGACATCGTGTTTACTCGTGTGACACCGTGATTACTTATGCGACATCGTGATTACTCGTGTGAAATCGTGATTTCTCGTTCTACATCGTGATTACTCTTGTGACATCGTGATTATTCTGAGTCATGAAACAACGAACAATTAGTTCTAGTTAGGTTTTATTGTTTGATTTGAAGGGGGGGGGGTCACAGTTCAATGAATTTACGAGTCCACAAATTTGTAAGTTTTTCATCCACGAGTTTTATACCGCCGTATATCAATTATTCTATAGTATTTGCTCGTTGGTGAAATGTACGAGTGTTCTGAGGATATTCCTAAAGTCGTGCTAAATTGAATTGTAGTTTAAAAATGCTGTCCTTCTGAGGTAAGAACGTACACATCAGAGCCTCGCTCTGGGAAACGGTGCTTAATGCATGCTCGACAAATATCGTCCTAGATTAGCCTGTGAAACTTGCACTAATCAGGGTGAAAACTGTCCGCTTTTATGATACTGTTTGGTCAAAGGAAGTCTCTTCTTAGCGAAAATCCAGTTAAAGCGAAATTGTAGCCCCTAATTAGCATGGGAGAACTGTGCAGGCTAATTTTGGACGACACTGTTCACACATGCATTAAACCCCGTTTTCCCAAAGCGACGCTCATTTGATCAGTTTCAGTTTGTGAAACTCTCGTTTATTTTTTTTTTAAGATTTGATTTTTTATTTAATTTGCTTTAACGCTCTGCACGATTTAGAACCATCTCATTTAACAAAAGTGTAGAAAAAACAAACAGCCGATTAAAATGTGTATACTTAAATTCCCCTTTTAAAGCACATTTCATATACAAAAGTACTTTTTACGTCGCTTACAGTCATTTTTAATGTGTATTTTATATGAAGTCATGTTTATTATTCCCATATGTGTCGTATGTCATATTTAACTCCAATGTTTACACTTTAAAGTCATGTACGTTGAGTGTCCATCTAGTTAATAAAATACTGTACCGAAAAATAATTGTTTTATCCCGATACCTAAATGAAATCACGACTATTATTGATGATGCTGATATCTAAATGAAATCACGACTATTATTGATGATGCTGATATCTCAATGAAATCACGACTATTATTGATGATGCTGTTATCTAAATGAAATCACGACTATTATTGATGATGCTGATATCTAAATGAAATCACGACTATTATTGATGATGCTGATATCAAAATGAAATCACGACTATTATTGATGATCTAAATGAAATCACGACTATTATTGATGATGCTGATTCTGTAAAATGTAAGCCTCGCTCTGGGAACACATGATTTAATGCTTGTTCGTAAAGTGTTTTGGGAACACGGGGTTTACTGCATATTCGTAAAGTGTTCTGGGAACACGGGGTTTACTGCATTTTCGTAAAGTGTTCTGGGAACACGGGGTTTAATACATGTTCGTAAAGTGTTCTGGGAACACAGGCTTTAATGCATATTCGTAAAGTGTTCTGGGAACACGGGGTTTAATGCATGTTCGTAGAGTCTGGGAACACGGAATTTAATGCATGTTCGTAAAGTGGTCTGGGAACACAGGATTTAATGCATGTTCGTAAAGTGGTCTGGTAACACGGGGTTTACTGCATGTTCGTAAAGTGGTCTAGGAACACGGGGTTTAATGCATGTTCGTAAAGTGTTCTGGGAACACGGGGTATAATGCATGTTCGTAAAGTGTCGTCAGAAGCAACACTTTCCGTTTTTAATGTTCTTTTCGTCCGAAGGAAGTCTTTTCTAAACGAAGACCCTGTTTTAGGGGAAAGTGTCTTCCCTGATAATCGGATCTGACGTTTTAGACTAATTTAATACAAGTATAAAGAAAATTTTATCCAAGCTCGGTTTCATTTGTTGAATATGAAGCAAGAACATGAAACATACTTGTACCAAGTACATATTCTTTCCTTCATTATACTAATACATGGAACATTCATTCGAATATTTAAACATGCTGGTTAAAAGGAAAAGGGTCCAGGATTTCGTATGTTAAAATGTATTTGTTCAGTGTATGTTGCATCAGTTGACACGTTTTAAACCACATCTGAAAATTAAAACAATCAACAAACATCCTCAGCTAATGGCAAAATTGTCATTATAGTCCGCGTATCTAAATCACTTTGCTTTTCGTTCGTTAAATGACGGCTAATAAACTAGTTAGGCGATAATGTTGAGCTTACCGGTGACGTCGTTTATCCAGACGTAATAAGCTTGCACGGAAGCAGTGACGCTAGGGACAACATCGTGCAGGCAGTTTCCGAAACCGAAACGGATTATTTCTGTAGCTCCAAACTTCCAGTCCCCAGCCGACAGAAAAGCGGACCGCCAGAATCACCCCGTATAGGTCAGACAGTTTGGTTTAGCATGTATTCATTTAAACAACAAAGATAGACACAACAACAATATTTATTCCGTAAAAAAACAACTCATAGCTTACAACCGAGCTACTATGTCGAAATCACAATCGTATTTTGCAATGTTTGGTTACATTTGCGTTCAGATTCTGATAATTATTAAATAGCCTGTTTTCGTTGGTCCGCATGCATACAATTAGTTTTTCATGATCTTATTTTTGATAAACTTAAAATGTGGTCCATTCTGATCTGATTCTTTACGAGAGTGTGTCATCACACCAGGATGTCGCTACACTGTAGAACGGTTTTACATTAATGTTATAGAAATTGTAAGTTGGAAATGAGCAGTCTCACTAATAATGACGAATATCCATCCCCACAACAACCGCATTTAAAACGCGCCAGGATATCGAACGTTGTTACAACCATGTTAAACAAATTGTAATGTACGAGATCGGCAGTCTCAATCATGAAGCAAATATTTTCCCAAATTTTCACTTGCGAAGCTAACACGAAAACGCTTCGCATTATGCGTCAAATAAACACTAGCCACTTTTTACATTTGAAGCTATTTCTGGCCGCAGTTTCACTTACAGACCTTACACGGAAAAGCCTTAAGGTATTGATAAACCACTAGCTCCAATTCTCATTCGTACTTTTGAAGCACGTGGGCGCTTCCGGTCCCTCACTGGCGATGCAGACGACGTCACTACGGAAGTTGTAGTAGCCGTTATCTTGAAGCCACGTGGTTCGGCAGATTTTGGTTAGCACGAGATGCACGCGTTTCAGTTGAAGTTGCCACGCAGGCGCCATGGACGAAAACGGGCCTGAAAAAGATTTGTGTTCTTATAATATCTCGCACAATTTTAACACAGTTTCGAGGAAATTGGAAAATAATTTTAGAATGAAGTTACATAATAATATTTAACAAGATGGAATGGTTCACACCACCGGCGCGCCTCTAATGTCACATGCGAACATTTTCTTAACACCCCTAAATGTACATTAATGTAGATTGATGGAGTGGCCTTAATAAAAATGAGCCTCGCTCTGGGAAAACGGGGATAAATGAAAAGTGTCGTCCCAGATTAGCCTGGGCAGTCCGCATATTAATCCATCTAGACTGGATTTTCGTTGAGAAGAGACTTATTTAAAAATAAATTCCATTAAAGTGGAAAGTGTCGTCCAAGATTAGCCTGTGCGGACAGTGTCCGCAAATACATTAATCCTCGTTTTCACAGGGCAAGGCTCACATACATTCATCATAATCATACAAGTAAGTGTTACTTAATGGAACTGTAAATATGGCAAGTGTACATCACCTGTCGCACCTTTGAATAGACATATTTTATGGTTTCAGCTGTTTAGTTTGAAGGGCTTAAATTAGTTCAGTCCAAATGGGATAGTACATGTATTGTGAATCACTCAAACGTGAACAGTTATCAAGCCGTTTCGCAGAAGAAAATAACGCGCACATTTCAAACAAGTGTATCCGTTTCAAACTGAGAACGTTACGATGATGGTGATGATGATGATGATGATGATGATGATGATGATGATGATGATGATAATGATAATGATGATGATGGTGGTGGTGGTGGTGGTGATGATGATGATGATGATGATGATGATATGGATGACGATGATGATGATGATGATGATGATGATGATGATGATGATGATGATGATGATGATGATGATGATGATGATGATGATGAGATGATGATGATAATGATGACGATGACGATGATTAATATAATCATGGTATTCATAGTGCTGCTGATGATTATAATGATAATAAGCATCATAAAGAGTTTTATTTTATGCTTTCCGGTGGTTTATAGAGAAATATCAGTGAAATAAAACTGGTATTCCACTGTTTTAAACAGTGAAAAATAACAGTGAAAAATATCGATATTTGTCACTGTTTTACTGTGAAATGACGTCATTTTTTCAACGAAATGACGTCATAAATCCAGCAAAAGTATCCAATTTAACTCATTTTCAATGTAAATATACGGTGAAAAAAATCATAAAATAAAAAGAAAATTTGTTGAATTCGGTGGAATATCGGTTTTAATTCACTCGTGATCATAGAAAAAATATATTTTCACTCGTGGCTGCGCCACTCGTGAAAATATTGTTTTCTATGATCACTCGTGAAATGAAATCGATATTCCACCGAATCCAACAAATAACCTCTATCTATTTTGGTGATAATAACGCTGTTGTTTAAATTGTATGTTTTTTCCTCAACGATAATTACGTTACGCTGCGCCACTTGTGAAAATATTATTGTATTTGATCACTCGTGAAATAAAATCGATATTCCATCGAATCCAACAAATATCCTCTATTTACGATCTCACCATCAAGGATGTCTTCGGTCGCTCCGTTCCCAGTTACGTACCATTCGGCATCAACGTAAGCATCATAATCGGTCGACATTGACGTCACATGCGCAACGCCGCTAACCGGAAGTAGCGGCGATGGAAAGGCACACCGGGCGGTTGTAGAAAGAGAGGAAGGCCGGATGTTCCAGTCGCAGTATCGCGATTTCGTTCGCCGGGTAGGGTTGGCCTATGTATCCAGTCTCTTTAAACAATATAGATGTGAGTGATAGTAGTAACTACGGCGGCATAAAGGGGACAGAGGAAATATTTTATTTAACTTTTTCTATGACGTGCGCACGTCATAACTATGGCGTGCCCACTCCATAGCTATGGTGTGTGCACGTCATAGAAAAAGTTAAATAAAATATTTCCTCTGTCCCCTTTATGCCGCCGTATTAAAAATTAAAGAACTACAACATTCATTTCACATAACTGTAGTAAGCGAAATGTTTTGAACATATTTATGACGTCAAAGTACACGGACCATGTGACATTTTAGACTAAGTTCACAATTTGTATAAATAAGCTTCATTCTGGGAAAACCGGGCTTAATACATGCGCGTTAAGTGTCGTCCCAGATTAGCCTGTTCAGTCCGCATAGGCTGATCAGGGCTTAATACATGCGCGTTAAGTGTCGTCCCAGATTAGCCTGTACAGTACGCAATGACTGATCACGGACATCACTTTCCGCATAAACTGGATTTTCATTTACTCGATGTTTACTAATACGAGACTTCATTTTAACAAAACAAATGCTGTAAAGCGGAAAGTGTCGTGCCTTATTAGCCTGTGCAGACTGCTCAGACTAATCTGGGATGACGCTTAACACACATTTGTTTAGCCCTATTCTCTCAGAGCGCCGCTCAAATGCATCGTACCAGAACATGTTCAACAAAGGCCATGTGTTGAGTTGTAAGATCGGAAACGACGAGGCAACTGCCTCTGCGTAGATTTTTACGAAAGAAACAAAATCCTTGGAAAACCATACGACAGAGTAATGCCAGTTGCTGTATAATCAACGCAGGAAAAGAATAATTCGATGACAATTTTTGCAAATACCACAACCGTTGCAAGTTCATAAAGGTTGAGGTTTATTGAAAGCAAACTTTCCGCATGGAAAGCAGACTGTGGCTTAAAAACACTGTGAAACTGGATATCGCTGGGAACAATTCTCAGGAGTGACTTAATTTGCGATATAAATTCCTTATTTGATTTAGTTTACAACTTTACCTAAAGTTTTTCCTTAATGTGAACAAAGCAAGCATCATGAACACATGTGCCTGTGTGTGTATTTTGAACCTAAGGAGGTCATTCCGCGAATGAGGCTGCAGTTTCCGCACATGCGGCTGCAGTATGTGAGAACCCGGGGTATGTCCAAGTACTACTACTGAGTTGGCTTACTGTGCGAATATGGATTACCGCTGCATTTTACAGCTATTTAGTTGTAAGTGGACTATTTTCAACTCTGGTGTGGTATTTCATGGGATGGATTTTTCCTGTGGACATCCGACCTGTCCGGCATGGCGACCGGGTACACAACTCACATGCTTTCGGGCACGGGGATTGAACCAGCTTCACCTAAGTGAGAAACCGCGTGTACTAATCACCGCGCTAACCGGACGGCCGCGAATCGTGGTAACTTACGCATCGTTGACTCATTCGACCATGAAATATATACATCTTCATGGTTTCGGTTTAATATATTTCATAAAAGCATTTCTAAAGGGCTTAAGATATTCTTCATTTACGGGATGCCTGTATAATCCGGTCACACTGCACTCAGATTATATCTGCGTCTGAAAACATTGAAAAAAAAATATCATCGATCATGTTTAATTTTTTAACTTTGCCGCGCATGCGGACTGCACAGGCTAATCTATGAGCCACTGTGCATATGCATTAAGCACCGTTTTCGCAGATCGAGGCTCATATTATCTTGATGTATGCCACGAAGGACGCGTTTAAAGATGTCTTTAAATACAATGACATAGATTATGATAATAATACCAGTATTTTAGTATTTTACATAAGAATACAAATTGTCGTGCAATTCAAGAATTATATGACCACTTCTTAGCGCGTCCTAGAATGTAGTGCAAAATATAACTCAGAACCATTTATTTCATTATTTCATACCTCTGCGGACTATATCTAAGTGTATGCACATTTAGCAAAAAGACATGAATATTTAGGTACCGCGCACTTGATATAAATGAACGCACTGACGTCACAAGTCTGTGAATAGAATGGCTAACATAAGGAACGGTAATTAGGATATTTCAAAATATTTATTGGCGTAAAGATGATATCTTTTAAGAAATAGATAAATATGAGATGTTTTCCTGTGACCTAATTTATAGAGAAAATATACGCCAGGACTGCAAAAACAATTCTCGATTATTGGAATAACCTATTTGCATTCAGCTTCCTGTGATTGATAGCTTTTTATCGTTTCAAACGTCATTCTCTCTCTGAAGTAGATCGCTTTAATCAGTCATGGATCATTAAATTTTCTCTGTTGAGATCACTGTTTAAGGTCAAAAACAAATATATGGGAATGCGTTTAGTTATAATACATAAAGATTGAGAATGTTCCTTTAATTATTCTGCCTCGCTAGTCTTATTAATCGGCGTTAACCTGAAGATGGTACATTGTGCCGCAGAGATAAGTGTATTTATGTATATGGGTCCGTAAATGAAAACAAGATAGCGCTTATTATAGAAGTAACGCGTGTTAGAGCACTGGTAGGCATATATTTATTAAGTTATGTTTACGCAATTGATCAACGATATCCATAGTATATAATCCTTATGTACATGGCCGCCCTGTAGCGGGGCTGTTATTCCTTAAATGAATTAACAAAAACTTCTTGAACACTTTTGAAGTAACAATCATGGCCCAGACATTTACTTAAATAATGTTTCTTTGTTTTCCTCATAAAACAAACATAAGGGCAGCATTCAATTCGAAACATTCAGCTGATAATGTACTTGAGCCTAGCTCTGACAATGGGAACCGAATACACAATTATGTATTATTCCGCCTGGATGTTTGCTAGGAAGAAACTTTATTTTAAAGAACAATACCATACAAGCGGAAAGTGTCGTCCCTGATGAGCCTTTGCGGACTGCACAGGCTTATCTCGGACATTTTAAGCACGGGAATTAAACCCAGTTGCCCCAAATCAATACTTATTTATTTATTGTGACGCGCGCAGACAGCGGATACACAAATAAACGGATACATTGTTACTTATTTCGAACAAACAGAGCTGTAAAGGCTGTAATTTGTACACCAAAAGGGATGTTACTCTTCTCACAAGTGTTCCCCTTCACGTCACTACTTATATTTACCACTGCAGCAACCAATTTCCACGCTGAGTTTTCGTTCCGTGCTCTCACATACAATATCTGCAATCACAAAAAATCCAACCTTATTTGGTAGGATTTTATTTAATTTGTTTAAGTTATATTTTTGTGTCAAAAGTAGTATCATTTTCATGTATATTTTGAAACAGTGTATAATTTTAGGTTCATAGTAAAACTTACAAATTAACTTAATTAAAAAATAAAATAAAATAAATAACATCAGGATAATTATTGGACCACGTGGCTTGGCTATCATCAAGTGTTTGGTTATCAAGACAGGGATTTGATCCAGCTATGCTTGTTCCATTTAAATCTCGGCGCGGACATTAAGCAGCCACAAGTTTTTACCAAACAGTCCATGAGGATTATGTGCTTATTTTATAATCAAAATCTACGTTTGCATATTTCTGCATATTTTATGTTAGAACAATTAATACCAGAAAACAATTTATTTTTTACAAAACTATATGTCGGGTGCATTTAAACAATCAAGTCGATTGTATTTAAAGATTACAAAACATATCTAAATGTTTACTTTAACATTTAACATCGCTCCAGGAAAACAGGGTTTAATACACGGGCGTAAAATGTCGTCCTATGTAAATACACAGTCGCGCGATAAATTGATAGCGGTTTTAATTTACATGCAATGGTATACAAAGAAATAATACAGTAAGCCAACAGCTAATACAATAGTTTGTTAATTTTGAATAGAGCGCTAAATAATTTAAAACGAACGTATCATTACTCTTCCGATTTTACGGTCAATTTGTGAAATCGTGATCATTTGTAACTCGGCAAATACACCTGTGTATCTTCTTACCTTCAATGGATCCCGCGCAATCTTTTATTTATTATATCAGGTTTTTAATCGTCCATGACATTGATCAGTTTAGACACAGATAACAGAATGCCATACAATAATAGTTCAATGAAATGTACTACAGCGTTGATCACCTAGGTCAAATGCTTCGGGCTACTTTGTGTTTATTCGTTGTATTTTATTCGTAACATTTAGTTATTTTATTCGTAGTATTTAATGATAAACCCGCAAGTATTGAATCACGCTTATATGTATGTTCATGGAAAAGGCAAAGGTCCTCTTCTTCTTAGGTTCGAACATTAGCGGTTGGTTAAGCAAGACACCATGTGCATGTTTTGTACAGTATCATCAAATAATCAGGGACAACACTTTCTGCTTTTTTTTCATTTGCATTGTTGCTTCTTAAGGAAAATCAAGTTAAGGCGGAAAAAGTCGCCACTGATAAACCATTGCGGACTGAACAGGCTTATCTGGGACGACACTTTACACACATGCATTTAGCCTCTAGTCCGAGGGCGAGGCTTAATTACTGTTGAAAACCCCCAAATTTATAGTTATATTTACAATAACCAGATTTTAACTTCATCAGAGTACATTACGATGATCTGAACCAAGCATAATCGGTAAACATCCGCCCAAGGAAAAGAGTAACTTACCCTAATTGTTGAAAAGGCATTTTTCCTCTAAACTTCTGTGAAAATGGCCCATGTATGGGCGTGGACATGCTTGTTGTCGCGTTAACGATTTATTTTCTTTATTTCGTCTTGCAATCAATGAACCTTCGATCAAATATATGCGATGCTAACTTTTGATGCTATCGTGCTTGATTACTTTTTGTTTATGGCTATATGTTATTTCCCAAAGCCCTGCTTGAACAGGATTTCTCATCCTCATCAGACAAACTTGCATGGTTCTATTACAAATCTTCTAGAAATGACTCGTGTCTGTGAAAAACGTGCTTAATGTGCACGCGTATACAATCAAACATTAATACGGCCATATTTACAGCTGTGATTCTAGCGTATGTAAAACACATGATTGGTATGGTTGCGCGTCTATTACTTAATTCGAATAACGCTATGGTTACTTCTTTTGAATATATATTGTAATAAAACATGCATTCTTTAGAATACTCAATCCATCAGCCGCTTAGCATATCAGGTATGACACTTTACGCAAGAAAATTAAGCCCAATGTTCTTAGAACATGGCTCATTTAAAAGGAAGGCCTGAAGCAAAAAATATTACTCAGGAAATGGCAGATACATAAATTCATTGCAAACACATGATGCAAAATAATGTCCCTCTGTCATTACATCATTAAAATGCATACGAAGTGTAAACAATATATAATTCAACAATAGCCAACACTACTCATTCAATTTTGAAGCATTTAAGTTGTCTTTTTAACATAAAATACATTATATTAAACTCACACATACTCAATTTAAATCTAACATTAGTGCAGCCAAAATAAACATCACCCTACCTATGGTAGGGAAATTCCGCCAGTCCATTCATGTTGCTAAATGACAATTGCATATTGTTTAACGACAATTTCATGTTGACAGAATACAATTGCATGTTTGTATATGCCAAATGCTTTTTGTATCGTGCTATTCGTTACATACTGTTTGTACACTCCGCATTTACACTAGTTATAACACTAGCATCTCAACAAGACGAAAGCAAAATGCAAATGAAAATTTATATTTTATGATATTGTTAAATGTTCAGTTATTACAACCCCAGTTTTATTTAAATGCGTGTAACCGTCGACACATGGACTGATATATTAATTTTTGGAACTGCATCTATGTAACGCAGAACACAATGAATGTCTATGAATGTCTTTCACTATACCTTGATTGTGTTACATTTTTTTAACAGTTTGAAGCATTTTGTGTAAATTGCCATCTGTCAAGGGATAACGTATTGAGAACCGGTTTTAAAGTGCGAAATGTTAGGCTATGCTAAAACAACTCAGCGAATCAAAATAAACCGTTTCATAACAAAAATTAAAACACATCGTCGTTCATAGTGTCTTCAATAATCATGTTTATCTTATCAGTTTTGATGCTCATATAAGTAAATGAGTGTAGTTTAATCTAAAAACACACTAAGGCCACATTTTGTTGTAGAAAGTCAATAGCTTAACTCATATTTATTGTCGAACAGAATGATTTTTTTCTCGCCATTTCGCAACCAGTACACAAAGTGCTTAATTTTTCATTTATCAATTACTTAGTACTCTTAAGCGTTCAACCCTTGTAAGTGTTTGATCACTTTGTCAGAGCAGATTTCTGTATCGCGTGGCTATCAAGCTAGAAAAGTGTGTTGAACATTCGCTTCTCACATAGGCGGACTTGATAGAACCCACTCGGTCCATGTGGGTTTAGTTGTTTCTCACATACTGGACAGGTGGGGTTTCCTCCGGAACTCCGCGCCCCTCATGATCTCGCTAAAATAAAAAGGTGCTTTGCAATATATTCTCGAACAATCGTCATAAGCAAGGAAACACACATGGACGAACACAACACAACCACTAATAACTTGTGCACGCACATATAAACGGACACGTACTGGCATATACACACATTCACACACGTGTATATCGAAAACTAACCACGTAAATCCATGACTTTCTTGAACAACACAATTTAATGAAAACACACACGGAACACTGAAATGTTCTGCCTGTAAGGGAGAAATTAACACAAAATAAATAAATAAAGTAAAGAAAAAACAACAATATTTATACACACACAATTGCAATTTTTCATACATGATGACTTACAAAGTCTCCCTACTTTTTTATGACAACGCGCTTTAGCATGATAAGTTTAACACACCATAATTCCTGTAATAAAATGCATATAACATCGGATTTAGATTATTTGTTATTATTTAAAATACTACATATGTTCCTTGAATACTTTATGCAAGCAATAATCATTTAGCCCAACGTTGTGAAGTAGCAACTTTTGTATTGTAAGCTATCACAAGAGACAAATACTATTTATTTTGCAAGTAGTTCAAGTTACACCGATAGTTGTAAATTTACCAGCTTTCTAAGCCTCTAGATATTTGTTTAACCTGAGATTATTTTTTAATTGTTTCAATATGTTATTGGGTGTGAAATCGTCAATCTCATAGTAAAGCGAGTCCCTTAAAACAAGTATTAGAATTGGCCATTGGAAACGCAATCAAAAGCAACACTTCAATAATTTCTAAACACGTAAAAATTTACTGATGGTTCTGCAAAATAGTAAAGTTAGTAGTAAACTTGCTGTTACGATACAAATACAATATAAATAAGAAGAGGTATGGTCCGTTTGCTCTACACGTTCCCTAAACATATTGTAAATATATGAAGTTTCATTTGAATCCATTTACTTATTTTGGAGTAATGCTTTGCACATACAAATATAGTATGTAAGTATTTTTTACATACGTAAGCAATGGCTACCACTCCAAAAATGCAAATGAAAGTGTACTTGTATTATATATACATGTTATATTGCACTTTCTTTTAATGTCGATACTGATATAAGCATTTATATTAAAATCGTTTTAATATTGATGAATTTATTAATGGCACAATAAAAACGATAAATTAAATTACTTCGACCACTGCAAACATGTATGGTGTCTAAATTCGAACTTTTCTATTAAAGCCATCCATAATTATCTGATGAAGGTTCATTTGAAGACCTTTATATTTGAAGATATGCAGTTATGGCCTAAATAAGACACGGATTCTTAAAAATATGCAAACACTGCAATTTCCCCCAACAATACTGTTAAGAGACTTCTGGTTGTTGTACTCTACACGTTTCTCATTTGCCTCTATCAATTTACGAAAATTATAAAACATATTCACCACTAGCTGCTGTAAATTCTGCACAATTTTTGTTATTGAAGGGCAATATCTTGGCAAATTGATCCACCGACCAGATTGATTTACACACATTATGCTATACCTTATTTTAAATATGAATGAACTTATGTATGCTATCATATATTTGAACCTAGCTCTGGAAAAACGGCGTTTAATGCATGCACGTGAAATGTCGTCCTACTAGCTTTTGCAGTCTGAACAAGCTAATAAGGGACGACAATTTAAGCACATGCATAATGCTCGGTTTGCACAGAGCGCGGATTATAGGTGCTAATTTGTGTTTGCTAGGTTTCCATCAGATCTAATTCGAATTAGTAGTTGTGTGTGTGTGTTTTGAAAAGGATGAAAGGCTGTGGTTTGTATCAATAAATGAATCGCTGGGAAAATGTTTGGTTTCACACTTGTATTGATTTTAATACGAAATCGGATTATCAAGCCAATGTGTAAAAGTAATCGAATATGTTAAATAGACACCATTGAGGATATAGATATGAACCCGCGTTGTTCATTAAAACTGAATATGTGTTTAAACAACAACAGCACTGGCTATGTGGGACTTATTATACAAATGTTAATGTGTTCTCCAAATATGCGATGAATCATTGGGCAATTGAGATAACGTCAAAGCTCATGATCTCGTGAATAAGTTAAGCTCTAAATAGAAGTATCAAAAGTGTCTGTTTAAATGTGTCTTTTGTTTAAGATGTATCAATCGATGAAACCATTTTTCGTGGAAATCGTCATATATAGATCACGTGACCCTCTCTCACTCGAGTATGCATAGTGTAGTTGTCGTAGAAGACCCACGTCGGAATCCTATCTGCAACTTAGGGCAATATGTCATGTTTAAGCAAATGTAATCTTACACAATATTCATCTTAATTAATTATGTGTCATTAAATTATATCGCAATATATTCATATTGAACATTGACGACAACACATATTCCAAAAAGCCTGAACGTAAGATTAGACTACTATGGCACTGTGAGTGTTCTACTTACTCAGAAATTCTCAGAAAGTTTTTGGTAAGCAACAATTGATCACACTAAGACATATTTTAAACTGTCGTAACGCTTCATGATCATTATGGATGACTCGATTTTTCACTTAGGTTTTGTTAACCGTTGACAGACATTGTTAAAATTGAGATAGTGTAAAATGGGCTTGAGCTATTAGTAAAAGAAGCACATTGCCCATTGTTGTGTGACCTTTTTATTTTAGGGAGAGTGTCTTAGATGGTCTGACAGCAAGACATCATTATTGAACACGCCTTATTGAAAGTGTATTACATCTAAATGTGAGTGACTGGCTTATGTTACACTTGGTGAGTATATTATCTGTTCGTCCGTGATCTATATGGAATAATGACCCGGTACTAAATGGAGCTTATCTAACAGGAAGAACTGCCTGTGCCCCCACTCCCTAAAAACAGCCGATGTTGGCCAAACAATTCGCTACATGGTATGTCTTCTTCGTCTGCGACACGATCATTAAAGTTACTAGTGGAACTGCTCTTATAAGTGTCTATGAGCAATCGTCTTTATGTCAGTTATTCCCCACAAATATAAAACCAAAGAAAATATAATAAACTGTTAACTTGATGATCGGCTAAAAATAAAAAACGGGATATATCAACCACTAAACATATTAAGCGAAAGCATTGTCACGTAATCGTTCATAGTTCATAGACGATACATAGTTACTAACAATGTTCATTACTCTTAAATTACCGGTATGTAGCCTATCATTCGATATCTCGTCATGCGCGAATTGCCAAGATGACGAGTTTTGCATTAACTCCCATTTTCTCGTGCCGCGCATGGGACAAGTCGGTCCCTCTCTATTTATGTTAATTTCTCTGCATAATACAGGATAAAATATTCAACAACACCATGTATCAGTTTCTAGTCCAATTTAATGTCTAACATACTTAATATTTTCGGTTATACAAATACAGTCTGATAGCTACATGATCGTATTTTTCTCGATCTGTACACCTCCAAGTCTAAACGCTAACTGCCTTGTTTCCCTCTAACATCTGGCCCGTGAAACTCAGTTATGAATCCCATTGGTCAGTGTTCTATGTGTCTTTATTTCTAATTGGCTGAATTACAATCTGGAGAAGTCACTATTCAAGTATGCACACGTTAATGAGCGTTGTGGTACAGATAATAAATAATGCAAATACAGCCTAAGGCTTGTGTCAACAGCATTGTAACCCCTTTGTTGTTAATGCATACTCGCTACTGATATACTTGTCAATATTTCGTACATAAAGAAAACCCAAATATTTCACCCAATTTCTCATCATTATTTGACACAACTTATCCTCTCAATTTGATTTTTATGTATTTTAGGATACAGAAAAATCTTTAAGAATGTAAGTATGGAAGTAAACGAAAACATATTAATACATGCGATGTAGAAAATCAAACACGCAAACATGAAAACATCAGTGACTAAAACATATATATGATGAAAATCTGCATATTATTAATGAAATTTTTATCGAATGTTTCTGCTGAAATAATAAAACGTCGGAATATTTAAATAGTCAATGTCAATCACAATGAAGTGGAATGTGTCACTGGTTTGGGAAATCCAATACGAATAGTGTCCATTTTTGACATCTTTGCTGGAGGCGATGTGGCGTCTAGGTGAAAAGATGAGACGTCCGGTTGGAGAGTATTTGACATCTGGTTGTAGATGGTAACATGCAGTCGATTGAAACGACGGCTTCCGAATGAAGACGATGATGGTCGGTCGGAGAAGCTGTTGGTCCTCGGCTGTTGCACGATTTAGAATACTTCAAACGTTCATTATATATAGTTCTGGAGAATGTCTGCATTCATGACTGTAGTATTATAATTAGTGTTTATGTACATGTAATAAAGGTAACACACATATATATATAAGTTCATAGACGATAAAATGTTCACCTAATATATGTACAAAGTACTCGCGATTTTCATCATCAAGTCCATTCATATCATCGTATCTTTAAAAATCATTTTCGACGACGCGTGAAATGTCCATTAACAGTCCACTCGTTGTATGGTACTGATGCTGGTTCACAATTTGGATCCATGTCGACAATGTTGGATCCTAATTGAAGTCGTCTGTTACGTCATCTGATTCTCGACGGATACATCGTCGTCGAAGATATCGGTATGTCGATGACATATTCTTCTTCTTTGTCGGGGTGTTAAGATCTGATCACGATCTCAAATGCGTTATGAACGCATGTTGCTGCAGGCAAACCACGCCAGCGATGTCAGGAGCGCTGCTTTTCTCCTTAACTTGTATCGCATTGGCAAATCTTATTGGTCAATTACATGAAATGATAAACGGGCCTTTTATTTACATATTAATGGAATTTGCTATATAAGCACTCAGATTACTATTCACACCTATGATAAGATATACCCAAATAAAATTAATGTGCTAAAGGAACGCGATTCTCATGACGCAAATTTATGATGTTTTATTTAAACTATACGCGTTTTTCTATTCAATGAAATGCATTGTGCTTTATTATGTTTTATTTACTTGAGAACAAAAATTTACAAACAAAATCCCTTGTCTTAATGTAGGTATTCTTATAAAGAAACGAAAAAGAATAAACTACATATTCGATCAGTATCAAATTTGTAATGAATCATAGCAATATAGTTGTATCTTTTACATTATACTAATAAAAGGGACACTGCTTTGTTTTTAAGGATATTTACAAACTGTATTAAAATGTTATTTATGCCTAAAATGTTGTTTACCTGAGCGCTGTAGGGCATAAGCTAGCGTTGGTTAATGTCGTTGTCAAGTGCGTTGTCATAAGCTTGTCAAGGTAAATAATACAAAATGAATATTTCCTGAGAGAAGGCGAGGCCCTGTCTGCCTATTTTGAGGGTTATTTATACCAATTTCGTTACGTACTCGCCTTATTCGTGACCCACGCCTGTCATCAAGTAATGGGCGTCAAACATGTGTATCTTGGCTTTCATAGACAGATGACAGACCATCCCTACGTATTGTACGCCTTCGGTATTCGCGGGTCTCCATTTAATTTGACAAGCCAATTTGTATTCACACCTGGAAAACGTATCGGAATGTCGCTCTTTCTCACTTAATGTACTTACTAATTGTTTATGTGCATTTTGCGAGTCACGATTCTTATATTTTCTGTGTGTTACATATTACTGAAATATATCTATTATATCACCCGTAGACTTAAATATGACATTTTCATTTCATTCTAAACCCGTAAATCCATGCTAATGACGATACATTATCAAAATCGGACGATACCGTCCTCTATAATCCTGTTTTTACATATATACTACATATACATTCAAAACATATTTCTCTATATACAAAATTTTTGGGGTCTTTAAGTCTCGACATCTATCTCGCTTTATTTTGTAGTCCATCCATTTACATGTGTTCAGCCATGGTCTGAAGGCACGTGAAAATTGCTTTCTTCATTGCGTTATTTGAACGTGAAGTCTTTTTTGTCAATTTTCGTTTTTTGTGTTTTAACGCTACCGCGTCAATTTGCATCTGATCGTCTGAAGAATCATTTTCAAACCTACGTACAGGTGAGTTTTGTGAATTACCGTTATTGTAATGCATCGTATCTGATTCACTGGAGCTTGACTGTATATCCGCGAATTGTTTGTTTCTCAAATGTTTTTGCAGTTCCGCAAGTGGAATATTTTCCTCGTCGTCCGTATTATCTCTAATCTGTCGGGTCTGTTGCGTAATTACAGGTAACCCATGTACTGAGTTATTTGAATCGCTATCAGAAGATAATGTGTCGTCCGCAAAGGCTAAATTTGCTTTTCTAATCGGGCGCGTTAACGGTTGATTTATCACTGGCCATTCATCGATATTTGCGTGCCTTATTTGATCAGCGTGAACTTTAATAGTTGAGTTGTCTAACTGATTCTTTATTACGTATGTTAACGGCGACTTTTGTTCGATTATACGATAATATGGCCTCCATTTACTGTCTAATTTATTTGTACGTTGAAAGTTTTTGTAGTAAACGGGGTCATTGATTTCGAATTTAATATATTTCGTATTTTTATTCGCATAATCAGCTTGTCTACGTTTCGATTTTTGAATTTGGGCACATACCTTTTTAAATGATTTGTGTTGTTCTTCTAATATTATTTTATGATAATCTTCACCGTGATATTTACGTCTAGGCTTTAACAAGTTGTCTATTGGAAGAATAGGGTCTCTATTAAAAAGTAAGAAGAACGGTGTGTGCTTCGAAGTCTCGGATGTACAAAATCTCATTGCCGCTAAAGACATGTTTAAATGTACGTCCCATTGTTGTACATTTTATTGAACCCGTTTTGATAGTATATTGTTCATAGTCCCATGTGAACGCTCGTTCATGCCATTAGACGCGGGATGATATATTGTCGTCTTTACGTGGTCAATGTTCATTGATTTTAATGTTTCAGTGAAAGCTGTGCTTGTGAATTCTTTTCCGTTATCAGTTATAATTCTTATAGGACAACTATGACGGCAATAAATCTCGTTCATTAACAGGTGTATTACGCTATCGGAAGATTTATCCGGCGACGGAAATGCCTCTATATATCCTGAAAATTGATCCAAGAAACATATTATATATCTATTTCCGGAAAGCGTTGTTAGGGTATGGACCGCATATATCTATGGAAACAACTGGAAACGGAAACGGCGGTATTGAGGTATCTGACGATATGGGAGCTTTAATTGCTTCTAAGTTTCTACTTTGACATATAATGCACTTAGATACATAATCATTCAATTCTTTGAACATTTTAGGCCAGTAATATTTCTCTTTTAGTGTATGAAAAAGCCTTTGAGACCCAGGATGTCCGTTTTCATCATGGTATTGCTTGACAACTGAATCAGTCAGGTGTTTAGGTACAAACAGCCTGAGAGTAGGTTCCTCATCTACGTTTGATATGTAGTACAGTATGCCATCAACCGTTAAATATCTATCATCTTCACTCTTGTTCTGTTTCCCTAATCTTAATCTCGCTTTAATCTCAGATATATGAGGGTCTTTTTCTTGTTCTATTTGCATATATAGCCCTGATATATTATTGTTCGACGCTGTGTCGTCGACTGGGATTGGCTGCGGGGTAATAATATTATCAATTATTTGCTTGTGGTCAATGTTTGTAGTGTCGATTACGTTAATTTCGCGTGTTTGGTCTTGTTTATTTATTTGCGAATTGATCGTAAAATGTTTATCGTTAATATCTAATTATATTTCTGTTTGATCGCATTGATTATTCCTTATTTTGGTTTTTGGAGGTCGGCTTAAACAGTCGGCAATAATATTCTTTTTTCCCGGTATATATTCAATTTTGCAGTTGTTACCCGCTATACTTAAGGCCCATAATTGTATTTTCTTGTTTTGCATCGGACTTTCCAATAAATACTTAAGCGGCTTGTGATTACTCTTTATAACAAATTCAGCATTGTGTAAATAATGGTGCAATTTACTTAGACTGTAAAATATGCTGTAACATTCTTTTTCAATGGTACTATATTTGCATTGTGTGGGGCTGAATCTGTGCGATATGAAAAATATCGGCTTTTCGCCCACGTAATCCCCGGTCTCGTTACTGTCGCATTTTTGAGTCAAACAGGCTCCGACGCATTTATCAGATGCATCCGTATACATAATATAACCTTTTTTTGGATCAGGGTATGAAAGATAAGGGATTTGCGTAAATGAGTCTTTTAATTGTATGAAACTATCTTCGCATTGTTTTGACCATTTAAATGGGACATTCTTTCTCGTGAGATTAATGAGTGACTCGACTACTTCTGAATACGACGGACAGAATCTCCTATAAAATCCTGCAGCACCTAAGATAGATCGTACATCGCGCACGCACTTTGGCCTAGGGAATTGTCGGATCGCTTCTACCTTTAACGGATCCGGCCTTATACCATTTTGATCTATGATGAAGCCTAGGTATCTAGTCTCTCTTTGTAAGAATTGACATTTTGATAGTTTTAGCTTTAGGTTATGTTTACTGAGACTCTGTAGTACTGTATCTACGTGTGATAAATGAGATTGCAAGTCAGGTGAAAATATTAGAATATCGTCTAGATACGCCACAGCGAAGCTCTCACAACCTTTGAGTACTTTATTAGCCAATTCTTGAAATATAGCACCGGCGGAGGAGGCACCGAAGGGCATAACATTAAATTGAAATAGACCCCTGAATCCCGAAGCGAAAGCCGTTTTTTCTCTGTCTTCTTCCTTTATAGGTATTTGCCAATATCCCGATATCAAATCTAAACTGGTGAAATATTTACTTTTACCTAATAACGCCAATATATCATCTATTAATGGTAATGGATAGGCAATTTGTTTTGTTATTTTGTTTAATTGTCTAAAATCAACACAAAACCTTTTCTCGTCTTTATTATCTTTGTTTGAGTCATGGTTATTTTTCTTTTTATCTACTAAAACAATAGGAAAGCTCCACGGACTTCTTGATGGACTTATTATGTTTGCGTCTAGCATTTCGTCGATGGCTTTATCTATGAATACCTTATTGTTTAATGGTGTTCGATACGGCCTTAATTTAATGGGCGGATGATCCCCTGTATCTATGGTAAATTCTATCGCTGAAGTTTGCGTTAATTCTAAATTATTTCTTGCGAAGAGAGTTCTGTGTTTTAAGAGTATCGGTAGAATATTTTCTTTTTGATTTTCATCTACACGTAAATCTGATAAGATTTCATCTTTAGATAAACCTGATTTCGGCTGATTATTTTTAATAACTTCTTGTACTGAGCATATTTCATTATCATTTACCGAAGTTATTCGCCCTATGGCACAGTGTCGTCTAAGCCTTATTGTTTTGTGCGTATTGTTTATAATTAAAATGGGAAATTGTCTATCACGCGTTGTCTTGACGACTGAATTAACAATTGTTAAACCGGGTTCATTATCAAAGAAAGAATTGCTTATTCCATTGAATTCATAATTCGTATTTGAACGTATGCAGTTTCTTTTAGCTTGAGCAAAGAGTCTATAGGCAGTTTGTGGTTTTAACACAGTATGTCTAGTTAATCTTGCTATCGTTGAAAGATGTACATCTTCTTCTAGAGGTACATAACAGTTATCAATCCTCAAACATCCTAAATCAAAGTATAAACGGACACCATTATTTTGTAAAAAGTCTCTTCCTAAAATAACATTTCTATTTATGTTACTTACTACAAAAAACATGTGCTCTTTATATATGCTCCCTATTTTGAATCTCAATTTTACACTTCCGTGGACATGTAATGAATTTCCATTTACCGACTTTAGATTTACTTTTTTAATTATCAGTGCGGGTTTTTGTTTTAACATATCATAAGTACGTTTGTTTATCAATGATACTTCAGCTCCACTATCTATTAAGCTCCTAAATTGATAACCACCTGTTGAAATAACACAAGAATTTGGACTACCACACAAAGCGATATTATATGTCTCGACTTTTTCATTCTTACCATAGACCCCTTTTTGGTAAGAATTTCCTAGTTTTTTTATTAATGTACGTTTTTCTTTGAGTACATTCTCTACTAAAGTGTCCTAATTTACCACAATTCCAACAATCAATTTTATCTTTCCAATTTTTGTCATATTCGTTTTTGCGCCTGTTATCGTTTTGATTTATCGTATGACCGTTCCGCCCTACCGTATATGCACTTATCTCACGTTGCCTACGGCGACAGATTTCAATAGAATGACCGTGTTTCTTGCAATATGTGCAAACAATAGATGACCTAATATAATCGATATCTGTCTGAATATTATCGGTCGTAATGTTATTAAGTCCATTTATTTGTGATCGTAACTCAAACCTAGCTCTGACACTTTGCTCATGTATAGCGCTTTTTAAAGCATTTGATAACGTTGCATGATTTTTGCGCATTAATTTAAGTCTCAAATAATCGTGCGATAATCCATCGATAAAAAATTCTACTAACTATTTTTCTTTATAGTATAAATTTCCTTCAATATTTTCGTACGCGTCAGTCGCAAGAGATAAAAGTCGCTAAGCGTATATTTGAACATTTTCGTCGGTCTTTTGTTTAGTCGTCTTTAATGAGAAAGCATATTGTGGGTCTTGAATTTCTGCAAATCTTAATTTAAGCTGTTCCTTTAAATCTGTCCACGTCCCTGTCGGATCATCAGTCAAAAAACGTTGTATGTAATCACTAACAAGCCCTTTACTAGATTGGTAAGCAACAAATTTTAATTTATTCTCATCTAAATTGGTAAGCGTTCCATATTTTTCTACATTTTTAATCCAATTTTTAAATTCTTTTGAATTTCCATCAAATGATTGTACAACCTGTGAAATAGTCTGAGTGCTTATGGCCGTTTTAACATCTTTAATTTGTTCATTCAAATTTTGAAATAGCTCAGGGATTATTTGATTTGCCATTTTGATACAAGCGTTAGGGAATAAAACAGTCACTCACCGGAAGTTGCAGAATATGTGCGGTCTGATGTCGTTGTTCCCGGCTCACGGTTGTTGTTACTGGTTACAGAAGTTGCCGAAACGGAGTTTCTTCGCGTTGTTTTTCATGGCTTCGTAATCGTAAGTGGTAGTATTTCTTTGTTCGAATCCTTGGTTCACGAGCACCATTTAACGTCCTGTGTCACGTAATCGTTCATAGTTCATAGACGATACATAGTTACTAACAATGTTCATTACTCTTAAATTACCGGTATGTAGCCTATCATTCGATATCTCGTCATGCGAGAATTGCCAAGATGACGAGTTTTGCATTAACTCCCATTTTCTCGTGCCGCGCATGGGACAAGTCGGTCCCTCTCTATTTATGTTAATTCTCTGCATAATACAGGATAAAATATTCAACAACACCATGTATCAGTTTCTAGTCCAATTTAATGTCTAACATACTTAAAATTTTCGGTTATACAAATACAGTCTGATAGCTACATGATCGTATCTTTCTCGATCTGTACACCTCCAAGTCTAAACGCTAACTGCCTTGTTTCCCTCTAACATCTGGCCCGTGAAACTCAGTTATGAATCCCATTGGTCAGTGTTCTATGTGTCTTTATTTCTAATTGGCTGAATTACAATCTGGAGAAGTCACTATTTAAGTATGCACACGTTAATGAGCGTTGTGGTACAAATAATAAATAATGCAAATACAGCCTAAGGCTTGTGTCAACAGCATTGTAACCCCTTTGTTGTTAATGCATACTCGCTACTGATATACTTGTCAATATTTCGTACATAAAGAAAACCCAAATATTTCACCCAATTTCTCATCATTATTTGACAGCATCGTTTATGTTCTGTGGTGTATAGGGTATTCGTATACGGGAGCTTACCGATTTAAAGTGATGTTAGTTGGAAATTGCTTCCATAATGGCGTCGTGTTCGCCTTTTTCGTGAAGGAGTAGCCGATATTTTCACCGGAAAGCCACTTTACATTGATAATTCTCTAATATAAATAAGCCCTTTCGGCTCTACAGTGTTTGTGCTTCTCTCGGTGTTTTCAAGATCGTAGACTTCGGAATAAACAAATAAATGAAGGAAAACCGTCCAAAAATCTGTTGTAAGCCCACGTATACGCATGCCTCCGCCCCCTTTTTTGTTTTGTAACCAAAACCAACGATCGAGTAAAGGATTCAACAAACACGTTTTCATTTTACTGTATGGAAAGATACACACTATTTGGCGATCTATTGTGCATTTTAAAGCAATATTCGCTTGTAAAATTCTGTCTATATGATTAATGTATTAGGGTAAGCACAATTTCAATTTATTGTATTTTTGATACTATGTTTTCTGTAATATATAATCATACAACGTATTTAGCAAAGTTCATACGTAGCTTACCAGGGTATGTGCTTTTGTTAAACCCGAATGAAAGAGAATAAAATGAAACATTTTATTTGCAATTTTAGTGGAAGCGATACAATTTGGGGAACCAAATAATGGTGCCACCTTTTTAGTAAACGACTGAAAATAAAACGGATAAGTCTATACAAATTATCCAATTTTCGCACTCGAAATGTGAATGATAACATGTTATAAAGGTTTTTACAAATTCTGTTTAAAGCAAAACAAACTTTAGAGATAACGCGTGTTGACAAAGTCAGGGGCGTGGCGTTATAAATAGTGTATGCTGTGGCATACACTTGTCTTTAAACGATAAACAAATAATGCTCAAAGGTTTTTTAAATGTGAGACGGTACGGGGTATAGATCAGTTATAACAACGGAAACGTTAATGGCCATTATAAACCTTTCATGAAGAGCCTGGATCTTCGTTCTTGAACTTATCACACTTCCTGTGCGTGCAGTTCAAACTAGGTGACATTTATTTTTCGGCGAGCTGTCGAAGAACACTTTTGACTTAAATATCTGGCGATAATTTATGCTGTGGAAAAATGGAACGCAAATGGAGCTCGGTGATTCTATCAATTAAGGAAATGAAAACTTGCTAGACTGGTTCATCTTTGCCAATAACTTTTGCATACATTTTAATTCGTTTTAGTATCATAATTTACACAATGAAAAATTGTTTATTAGTGACTTTTGTCATCAGATTAGTCTGTGTTTTTTTCAGTTAATTCTAATTGAATTTTTAACATATTAAACGTGTGCGTCATATGATATAATGCCGAGTTACACTTGTGGGAATTTGGATGTCAATCTGGCTCGTGAATTGAGATTCAGAGATGTATTTTGTCGCGTTTGGGCAAACATGGCCTATGGGCAATACGCGGCACAAATAGCGCTTACAATCTTTACTATTCGAATCGGTATCGATCCGAAACGATCATCACACTCGGAGTCACCGCACATCTGATAATGTAATCTTATGCGCGGAAGTATTGGATGCGCATACACGATATCAAACCATAATGTATTCTTTGTTCTTTGTTATGTTACCTTTACAAAGTTAGCAAAGTCTATAATTGTAAAGTTAACACTTTCATGCACACATTTCGGTGATGTGTAAACACAATTTGTTGTTTCCATTGCGTTTTGTTGCACCCGCCGAAACGACACATATACCTTCCACAACGAAAACTATAACCGCCGAAAAGACAAATAAAGGTACGCTCAAGCCGTCAACACGTCAGAACAACAAGACGCATATAATTTTCGTTGTTGAGCAAACATTTGGCCCATCATTGATCTGTGAAGGAGTTGGTTGAACGGCACAACACAGTTGCACAGAAGTTGCAGTACGTTTTTACGAAATGAAAATTGTAATAGAATGCAATAGACGGCCCGGTAACCAGCATCAATAATACATTTTCATTTAGCAACATGCAATTTTTACATGTATCTAGCAACATGCAACTGTCGTTTAGCAAAATGCAATTGCTATTTAGATACATGCATTTGTCATTTTTTAATATGCGATATTCATATAGCAACATGCTATTTGAAGGTAACAACTTGCGATTCTCATCCATTGACATTAACGGACTGGTGAGCATTCCCTTCCATATGGCAGCAAACAAACGTGTCCTTACTACATGTACATATTATAGGACGCGTGTTCATATAATCAGAATGCAAGCGGAACTGTCCACTGACTACAACACTTGCTACGAGGATATCTTTACAGTCCACACTCCCTTTGAGTAAATACAAAATAAAAAGTACATGTATCTCACACCAAAGTCTGGGTTCGATCGGCTGACATTCACTGCACCTTTTCGAATTCGGCCATTGAAAGCCTACGTGTGTTCAGTTCAGTCGTGACTTTGTGCGCCTGTTTTGTCAATACCAGATAACACAGTATCCACGGCAGTTGCGAAATTCCGATAAGCGTTGCTGCTATAAATTGCGTTCTATTCTAAATTTTATTGAAACCGAGAATGAATATCTGTAAGTCACGTTTATATATTTGTATATATAGTGATTTTCATATTTTCATATTCTTGGTTGTTAAGAATTATGGTTATAGTAAACGCACATTTGATACATTTCCGGTAGAATGAGCTACAATGCGAACAAATTTATCAAATGTATTAATATTTTTAGGTCCCTTGATTATTGCGGGAATATTGTGTGCAATTGGAGTATCAGGTATGTTAAACAGTTAATGAAATACTAATACGTCAGTTGTGTAAATAAGCAGAAACTCTTTGTATTTATGTGTTAAGCAAGCGACTAACTCCTATAACGCAAATCCAAATGCATTTAGGTTAAGTAACCTACAAAAATCCTTTTGTTGATAGATACTAAATTGAAGTGCGACCATACGTTAGCGATTCCTCACAGTCCGCCTCTGTGACAAACTCTGCATATTTCAGAAATATAAATAATTTCCTTAAAACCTCTATAACACTCAAAATCAACGAAAATTTCGTAAATTGTTTCGTAAAATAAAGTTAACACCTGAACAATCAGTGGTCCTTATAGCAATAGCCACATTTTCAACGCTATATGTGGTATGCTTACATTGATTTTTGTACATACGAAATGCGCGTGTTTTTTTATTTATGACACAATTAATTCCATTTTAATTTCCCGCGAATATATCTTTCATACGACACACGAACACCATGTTAGTGTTCATGTGTCGTATGAATAGATATCGTTGCGGGAAATTTAAATGGAATTAAATATGCAAAATAATAATACAAACGAGAATTTTGATATACAAACATCTATTTTACCAGACCACATTTGGCATTGAAATTTAGGCAATTGCCATAAGGAACGCTGATTTTTAATTGGTTAAGTCTATTATACGACAACGTGTACACAATTTTCGTTGATTTTGAGTAGTAATGTTACTTTAAATTTGCCCTATTATATTATTCTTGGAGGGTTCGCCACTTCTCGTGGTGATATATATGTATTTGTTAGGTGTTTGTCTAGCGGCATTTTATTTGCGGCAGATGTATATTCGAAAGCAGTACAAAACACATGTTTAAAAATATGCTAACGTGGCCATAACTACGATTATGTATGAAAAAATGCACTTAAATATACAGGTACACACGTTTCCATTATAATAATAAATATATTCAGTTTGTTCATTTTTTTAATCTTTTTATCGGAAGCCTTGTAAAATATATTTGCAAAGTTTAATCGTTCTTTCACTGATACTTTTTGAGTTACGTGCGACCGCACAGGTTGAAAAAGAAATGTCCTAAAACACTCGGCGTTGAAAAAAGGAACGATGCAATTGTTATCCTAAACTGAAATAAGTAGGACAAAGATGATTGATAACGCGTGTTCTCGGAACACTGCTTTGTGCTTCTCATTAATGGGGCTGCTTTTAAACTAGAATATTCGGAAAGCATGACCCATAATTTATTTGAAATTAACCCAATCATAATTAATAGTCTTTTTCATTAATTATGCGATCATTTCAGATATATTTCATCAGTGTAAATAACCTAGACCCACTAAAGTAAATACTGCTTACATAATCGATTCATAGATTGTAAATAAAATTTGACAAATTAGCATGTTAGAGAGTAAAAAGCATTTCATATCAGACGCATGCATGTACATTTAGTGATACAAAATAGTGTATTATACGCATCATTCGTATTGAAAATTGTCGATTCCGGCAAGTTATAACATTTCTATATTTCGATGAATAACAATATTCTGTCACCACATTCTACTTAACAAAAATGGTGTTCAATGTATTGATGGAATAACATCTGATGGGGAAGTACTGTATAGATGAATCACACGTAAACACAACTGAACACACTACGAAGGCGACTCAGTTTTAACTGAAAGATCATTTTCACTATGAAATATCGAAATGTAAGCGAAAGGAATACCGTGATGTAGTAAAAAATCATTGAATATTAACATGTTTATTGTTTAACTTAACATTGACCGGTTTTCAAACAAGTATGTAATGATGGGGAACTTGGAAGAACATCCTTGATAACTAAAAAAGCAATTAATGTAATACGGTATTGGTTAAAAATTATACAGTTAGAAGATCATAAGTATGTTAAATGTATTTATAGCCACATGTGTGAGATTTTAATAAATAAATTAAATGAACATTCTTGGGCAAAATCTGTGTGTAATTTGTTGCAGGCCTTAGGCTTTCACGTTGCATGCCTGAACCATGGTGTAGGTGATGAAAAGTGTTTTTTATCCTTGGTACAGTCTAGATTAAATGATAAATTTATCCAAAATTGGATGTCAGAACTTAATGATTTTTCAAGAGCAATACGTTACAGGCAGTTTTGTAAATTTGAATTGCAACCTTAACCTAAAAAATGTAATCATAAATAAGTTTCGATCTGATATTTGTAGATTAAGGGTTTCATCCCATAGATTAGATATAGAATTATGCAGATGGCACCAACCTGAAGCCATACCATTTCAAGATAGAAAATGTCAACATTGCAATGTTCTTTAGGATGAATATCATTTTGTATTAGAATGCTCTTTGTATGATGATATTAGGAATTTGCATATAAATACATATTACTGGAAAAGACCAAACATGATCAAATTTATTGAACTAATGCAATCGGATAATACAAGCACCAACAGAAACTTATCCATGTATGTACATAAAGCATTTATTTAAAAAAAACTGTATAAATATTTTTATGATTAATTGTATATTATGCATTACCCAAACTTGACTTCTCGCTCTCTAGCAGATTCGTATTTGCTGTTTTTCATGTTACCGTTATAGAATTTTTTGTGAAATAGATTCGAAACGTTGAAATTTAAAAAAATGTGTCCTAGACATTTTAATGCATTGACACTTTATTTAACAACTTATGAAATTCCATACTGATCACATGTCATGCCTTTATATATGATACTATGTTTTGAAAATGTTACAATGGACGGTTTGTCTCTTGTATATATTAAATAAACCTATAAATGTAAATCTCAAGCAGCTGTTGATAAGCATTTAACAGTTGTTGTAAGTTTGCATTCACTACAGCAACGCATTTCTATTGGCAGTCTATGTTGCTGCTAAAATTAATTATCTAAAGAATTCTAGGTATAATCCCATCTTAGACAACTACACTGAATATCGTCTCTTTAAACTTCGAACAATACTTGTTATGATTCGCGGGACTCCAAAGGCAACCCTATATACGCACACACTCATGGGTACATACATGATTTAAACGCGTACTTGCATGTTTTTTTCAGATGGCCTTGAATGCCTCAATTGTCTAAATATTGCTGGCCCACAGGCGTGTACACTGTTCACTGTTCAAGTAATGAGGTTAGATTCATTTATCGTAACCAACTGTAAATCGTTGTTATTGAATTGCGGTAAAGAAGAATAGGTAAATTGTTGTTTAAAACTATAAACAATGTATATTTATTCATTGATATTTTACCAAAATCCATCCGAAATAAAATGCAAACTGTTTTATTTTTACAATAATATGTTGTCTTTGTAATACATCGATTTACTTTTAATTGTAACATTTGGGGTTATGAAAACAGATGTTTAAAACACTATTTTATATACCTTACTAAAGCTTATTGAGCAAAATAATACATAACGATAATACAAAATTAACCTTATTTATATACTGCTTGTTGATAGTCCTGCTATTTGCAAACGCTCCATTCCGGAAACGAGGTACGTTACAACATGGGCTGCCAGAACAATCAGGTAACATTGTATTCAAATAATTTGTTTCTTTCAATCTCGTTTTCCAACTTTCCTTTTTAGCAATATATATTTTTACTTGTTTAAATATTCATATTATATTGATTTTGTCATTTTCGCTGCCAATGGTTAACATAAAAAGACAATGTGTGTAGACATTTGCGCCGATTTTCATTACATTTGAAGCAAAATTTAACTAAAGCATTGGTGAATACGCCAACGTGCCGCTTTTTTACACAAATATATTGCCGACAGAATAAATGCAACATTTTGATCCTTTATCTTCAAGTATAAAACATAACTGTAGTGATTCGACTTTTATGCGCGTAAAATCTTCTAAAGTAGTTTTAATAAT
The DNA here is from genome assembly GCF_020536995.1 of Dreissena polymorpha. Lineage (NCBI taxonomy): Eukaryota > Metazoa > Mollusca > Bivalvia > Myida > Dreissenidae > Dreissena > Dreissena polymorpha. Next base: position 52,678,583 of record NC_068356.1, on the reverse strand, counting down.
CAAATTAATTAAACGCGACAAAAGTGCAAATATAAACAAAATAAAACATTTATGATCTACCCCCTCTCGTCGTCCACTTAAATGAACGCTTAACATTAACAGTTGTGCAGTTCAGCGGCCGTTGACCCCAACGGTATTATTGGTCGTTCCATCCAGATCAGACAGCAGTACTCTTGTCATGAATGTTGTAGCAGTAACCGATGCAATGATCAGCTATGTGCACACAGAAAACGTACGCGTAATATTAGGGATCGTCGATGGCTTTGCATTAAATAAAGTTACCTATAAAAGCAATGGCTGTCGATGAATATTTATATTTTACCTGGAAAATATAAATAGCTTAGTTAAACATTAAAATAAATGTTACCAGTTTGTTATTATTTTTGGTAAAGGTTTTAATGCAATATAAAGTAATCAGACAGTTTGAGCATATACAAAGGAGCTCAATATTGATGAGTATGTATTGATAGTTAAAATATGCCTTTCGAGCACAACATCAAACGAAAACGCACTATTAACAACACACAATGGTATCGTATAGTAAACCAAACGAAAGCCCAAATTAAAACATGTTTTATGAAAGTATACGCAATAAATAGCCCAACATTACATTTTAGCAGCATCGTGCATTGACGACGAAACCCTGGACTGTGCCCGTCTAAACTCCATCCTCAACGTCTGTGCTGATGTTCATCACGCTAGAACCATATGTCCAAACTTTTGCGGACTCTGTCAACTCGGTAATAGCTGTTGTATGCCAAACAAAAGTATTAACATACATGTTGTGTTATAATAGAGAGAGAGAGAGGGGGAAAATTATAATATATTATATTGCAATTACAGTTGATGGAAACTGGGCACAGTGGGGTGCGTGGACGACATGTAGCGTGACTTGCGAAAATGGAACGCAATCACGCACACGCGACTGCACAAACCCGTCGCCCACCAATGGTGGACTCAATTGCACCGGACCATCTGTTGACTCCAAAATGTGTTTGAACCAGCTTTGTCCTGGTATGAATATGCTGATCCATTGTCCAGATTAGGATTTTCATACTGAATTATATCTATCGTGTTTCAAATTCATGTTGTTTAAACATTCGACGTTCAATTTTTTACGATATGTTATGTTATACTTTCCAAGTGCATGGCAATTGGTCAGATTGGTCCACGTGGTCATGTTGCTCAGTTACCTGTGATGTGGGACTAAGAAAGCGGTCCAGGACTTGCACTTATCCTAAACCAGACCGTAATGGAGACTATTGCTTCGGAGATTCCTTCGAAAATGCAATTTGTCTCACAGAACCGTGCAGCAACAGAAGTAAGTATCCGACTAAAATTTTATAACGATGTAAAATGAATGGAAATTAAAAAAAAACACAAACTTGTATCCAGTATAATCCACGGTACACTGTTACACTTAGATGGCGGTTGGTCGACTTGGGAATCATGGCAGGCCTGTTCAGCCACATGTGGAGTGGGCCTAAAGTTGACGCATAGGACATGCACCAACCCAAGTCCGTCCGCCTACGGCAATTACTGCGCCGGCGACTACAAAGATCCTGCTGTTTGTGTCAACACACCATGTAAGTCAATGTATATAATCAAGATTATTCGAATAAAACATAATATGTTCAACTTAAATGTCTGCTTAACTTCACCTATAAAATATTCATTAACACCAAAGATATGAAGGGGTTATTGTAATTTGCCAAGATGTCATACAGTGAATTGCTGTTAAGCCAAGTCATGGATTTAGATCGTACGATATTCAATATATTGATGCACAGTAGTGTAGTGAGAAAAACATATGTGCATGTGTCAAAAATATGCTATATATTGGTTATTTGTTCGGTATTTTGGTAAAGATTTGTAAAAGGTTGCATTTATCTTATACTTTATTGATACATGTCACGAATTATGAAAGAGACTTATTTACATATGGTGTAAATCATATAGCGGTACTGAGAGGAATTTTAAACAGTAATTACATTGAAACTTTTAATGAAGGCTATGGATAAAATATGTTTAGTATTATATAAGTATAAGTATATAAAATAATAATTAATAAACAAAAGTAACGTGTTTGTACAGATTATTTTATTTTATTAAAACAGTCAAAAAGCATTTGTATGAAATCGCTGGCTTATTTACAAAACATTGACGCGCTAATTTTTGACGATAAACCGGTATAATGTTTATAAGCAGTTTGATCACAGACGAAAAATCGAAACATAAGGATGTTCACCTTTTTTGAATTTTCCAATTTTTGTACCAACAAACGTTTTAAATATAAACAACTATGCTACAAACTCAATCTGCTGTACATATTACTCAAAAACTAATACAATTAACTTACGAAAAAGTATTTAATAGATACAAAAACATTCATAAAATTGCTATTTTTGGTTCACAGCTGCAGATCGTATAGGAACATACATTTCGTTTTAAGTTTTTTTTCGGCTGAAGATATGGGGCGCAGTTTTACTAATTTGATAATTTTTTTATATAACTAATTCGAATTGTTAATATCAAAATTGATGTATTTGTTTTTCACAATATAAGTCTTGGTATAAATAAATGCATTTTCTGATACCAATTAATCAATTTTTGATAAGAAATATAATCGGACGCATAAAATTCAATATAGTTTTTATATCAGGATATAGTTCTTTTTGTTGTAATTAATCACTCGAATTATTGGTATTAATATAAATTATTGAAATCACGAAATTTAAATGGTGATATCAAAACATAAACACGAATTATTGATATAACAATATGTGTTTTTCGGTGTAGTTTTATAATGACCTACATATTCAATATAATATTTGCCACATTTATAGAGTAAATAAAACATATTGCGTAATTGCAACAACACGATAAATACTTGAATTATGTATTGATAAAATGTCTAGACGCAATCTGTCTACGACTATTCATAGAGAGACCTGTCATTTACCCATTTTTCTGGTATCAGGGATACTATTTTTGGATATCAAGAAACATAAATTGATAATAAATAATTCGAATGTTTGATAATGAAACTTTTTTCAGTATTTAATTATATAAACTATTCGTTCTTTGGATATGGGAAAAACGTTTTTCGATATCAAGAAATACACTTTTGGCATAAAACAATCATGTATTGATATCAAGAAATGTCTAAATATAGTTAAACGGCGCCAAATAAGAAAACAGCTTTCTGAAATTTGAAGTAAAGGTGCACATTATAAATCATTCAATTCGTATACGAAAAACAATTGGTTTAAATATTTCAATATTTATTTAGTAAACTATGGAAAATGATTAATTACAGACCTTCCAGTGTATATACAAGATTCGTAAAATTAACAAAGCCTGAGAACAGCCCTTCCTCCTATATAGTACGAACAATTATCGTTATAAAATCATATTCTCTAGTTACAAATATAATACAAATCAAATAACCGGCTACGCTTTACAGCCCTTATTGAAATAGGCTATCATTAAATATTGTCGTATCATTTTGACGTCAAGTGGTGGGGTACTTTCTGTCACCTTTGTTTCAATTGGCTTAATTTGCAATATGTATTGCTTAAGCATTTTGCATAGCATTTAGATCAACAATTAGGATACTTATCGTGCAACGGAGTAATCTTGATAATGGAGTACGACTAATAGTGGCTGTACAATGTGTTGCGACATTAAGCCTTCAATATACAACATATATTGTCAGGCATTTTATAAATATTTGGCGTTGGTTACGCCATTACGCATCAGCTCTGCGACATTAGTCGTCAACGTTTACGTCGCCACACATACTCTTAAACAGTACCGTTCATCCATAAGTTCCACATGTTATAACGGACGTCGTAATCAATCACATAGTAACTATTTGACCTTGAAATATCAGGGTGTTTATTTAATATAAACGTCGATATGCACACAAAATCAGACTTGCGAAAACACAAGCTCGATTTAAAGTAACTGGTCGTTTTATGCTAGGCTCCATTGCCTTATATTCCAAATAACACACTTTTTAACGAATTTATTAAAGAAAACGGAGAGGTTAAAATACTCTGTCTATTGACGTTCTTAACGAAGTACGCCGTCACAAAACAAATTTATATATATTAGTGAGATGGTTCCGTTTGCCCCAAAATTGTCATAATTTTTTTTCCAAATGTCTATTCATCTGCATTAGTATTACAATGGCTACTCATAAACGAAACACACACGTGTACGGGTATTCCCTGCATTCTGGATGGTACGATGCACTGCCTTGCCTTATGTAACCATTTTATATTTTGTTTAGTTCATACACAGAAATGCAGGAGTATAGTATAGAATTATGTCAGGTAACACGGCACAAAGCATGTCAATACTTGTTGTGTACTACATATTTACTGCACCTTTGTGTGTTTGATTGTGTTTTCCGTTGTATTTTATAATTCAATTTCGTTTATTTCCATCATTTTGATGGGACTACTTGACATGTCACTATAATTTCATAATTGGTTCAACCCGGTACTTAGTAAAGATGTGTATACTGAAATTGCCATGATATTTTTGTTTTTTGTTTTACTCTTCCATATCTTGACCCAACGCTAACCTGATTGCATTTAGATTGAATGTAGGATGGCATAAGAAGATTCAATTTTCGGCCTTTTGGAAAGAATTGGCGTGTTTATAACTATTCATATAACATGTCAAAATAAAAAAAAAGTTTTTATTCGATGTTAAGTCCTTGATATTAAAAAGCGACTTGTTAAGTTAAAATCTATCACCAAAAGAAAAATTCGTTTCCGCGCGAATACATTATCCGTATTTTGAAGAAACATTTCGACAACCATATGCTAAGTCGAATAGTACATCTTCTTTTTACAAAATTTATTTCATTTATTTAGAGGTATGTCGTCTCATTTCGTCTATATCATTCGAACGTGTTGGTGGGTTTGAAGACAATACCCTATACGCCAACACTAAATACCAAAAATATACCCACAATGACGATTTAAAGGGCGCCAATTCGACATTGGCGACTTTACTCGCCTGTTTGTCCATCATTTATATATTGAACATTGCTTGCGTTTTCCTGTTTGATTTATCTAATACAATGATTGCGTGAAATGGAATTCCACTCTACCGACGGGTTGTTTAAATACGATGTCACAAATCAACTTGCGCGATACAACCCTTCGGTAAACCGCAGTCATGCTTTATTTTTGTAAATATACCTATGGCAAGGACAGTGTATATTTTCGAATAATAATGCTTAGGGCACTATGGATAGAAAACAATGGCATTAAATATGGAATCAATTCAATTACAAAAATGACAGTTGTGTAAATAGTTAAATACAATATTTATTTGGGAACTACACCGATAACCAAATGTGTTTGTGACACATGTAATGGAAATTTTGTGTTGGTGTATGGGTTGCCATTGCTTAGCAAACGTAGAATTCCATACATCTGTTAAGAATGTTGTGAAATCACTATTAGTTAAGTTAAAAGCCGGCAGTGACTCGTACTTTCACTGACATAAATATATTGTTACGCAGTACTTTATTGATACATTTCAATAGCTAAATCTCTTCAACTGGCCGTTTGTTTGTTATATAAGCTCATCGTGTTTCTTTTCAATCGTAAGCAAATCAGCATTTATAAGAAAACATAAACGTTTGATTTTTTTAGTACTCATTTATTTCATTGGGTCGTTTTTACTTAAAGCGTTGTATACTTCACTGTGGATTTTAACTGTGCTGATGATTATGATAGCGATTATAAAGACACATTTGACTGTGTAAGCACTTACTTTATAGGGAAATAAATACGAATGAATGTCGTTTGAGAATCAACGTTCTGTTGTGTCGCGTTCGTCGAATAATGTAGCAAACATCGAATTATTTTGCGGCTGTATGAGACCAACGAAAAAACTTTCGGAAAAATCTACTGTTATCTACATCGCTAAATCAATTTGTTTGGATCGCCCTCAACGTAGAATACGTTTTTAAAATATTGCTGTTACAAATGGTATTCGATAAAAGAGAAAGGCGTTATTTTATTCAACATAACACTGCAATACAAAGTATAAAACACTGCGCCGGTATTCCGGGTATTCCATTGTTTATAATGGCACACGGGACAAGTTTGGTTCCTTCTGCCATTACTGATAAGTTGTGATTGTATAGGCAGCCAGAGGGGATAATAACGTGATAGTCGAGATGGCGACCTCCATACCGACATCGTTATTTTTCGCCGTTTCATATCCTTTATTACTTCTGTTTTTTTTTTTAATGACGCTCACTTTCCAGCCATATCAGTAAAAGGGTGATTATCGTTTATTTCGTGTTCAAATTCGCTTTAAATCTCGACTTTACGCCCGCAATCTTTCGTAGTGGAGTCCTAATTAGGTCATCCCGCTAAGAAATTTCGCACCGAGTAAAGTCGAGATATAGAGCGAATATTACTATGAAATAAAAGCCAGTAACTTTCTTCCTAATATGGCTAGAAAGTGAGCGGAATAAAAAAATAATAATACAAGTAATAAAGTATATAAAACGACGAAAAATACCTGCCTCGGCATGGACGTCGCCAGTTTGTTTGTCACGTGATTACCCCCTCTGTAGGCAGCTATCACACTAATTATCTGAATAGTTGATCAAGTAGTTTGGGATATGAACCTGCTAAGCTCTGTTATTTATTTAGTTAATGTTGACTGCACAATTAAAAACATTGCTGTTTAATTGAAAAATAAATAACGCACATTTACATGTATCACAACGTTCAGAAATATATCCAATTAACTACATTGTATATGTCATCTGGCAAACGAGTAGAAATCGTTGTGAAATTTACTTTTTTATATTAATTTACGTATAACATAGACACAAACCATCGTTATTATTTTGCAGGCAATTCTGTGGCATTCAACGCTCACGGCTTCAATGAGTTGTCCAATGCGGTGAACGCATTTTCAACAGTAGTTTTCAACGAAGGGAATGCGTACAATACCAGCACTGGGCACTTCACAGCTCCTGTGAATGGGATATACTACGTTACGGTCCAAGTATGCTGTACGCACAATAACGGTGTTTACTTTTGTATTGAAAAAGGCAATGCAAACATGAGCGTCAAGGCGCGTCTAACAGCTACCTATCAGTCCGAAGCTAACAGCAATTCCTGTACATCTGCTTCCAGCTCTGTTAAACTGATCAAAAATGAGCATGTGTGGGTGCTGTTGAACGGTCAATACACCACATCAAATATATATGAGAGTGGACAAGACGTCTGGATGACATTCTCTGGAACGTTGATCCAAGAACTTTAATAAATTCTTGAAATCCAAGCGGTTCGTTTGTCTCGTCAAAGTCCAAGTTCGGTTAAGGATACTTACCGTCAGATACTAGTATGGAATGAGTGATATATTGACGTTATCATTTGATGTCGTTCAATTGAACGAACGCTAATGGCGACTAAAATTCGTTCAGCTCCGGGTTATAGCCGCGATTTGATAGTCTTGAAAACTGGCCCAACACTGTGCTTGAAATGTGACAGGTATATGGACCAGAACGCGATTCTACGCGATGGCGTATTCGTCATGTCTGGGAAAAATCTAGTCTTTGATAAAATGACGAAAAAGTGGTGTTTTTATTGCGCAATCGCTATAAAATGAGTTCTCGCCGGAAGCTGTATTTGCGTTAATAGCAACCCAAATAAAATTCACCCCCAGGAGTCAATTCACGCACAAGACACTTCAAATTTGATTTTAAATAATACATATTGCGATTTTATTCCCAAATTAATAAATAAGTTCATATTTCGTTTAACGTACGAAGCTGAACCCGTTTAGAAAATATTAACAAAACAAACAAAAACAAACAACCGTTAAATTTCATTGATGTAGATACGGTTACCTGATTACATATCCACTAGCGTACATATAAAAAATAGTTCGCAAGTAAGCAACAAACAATCAAATTTAAACGCAAATAATTTGACAAAATATAAAAAAATACGGAAAAAATTATACTTAACATTACAATTTGTGCACGAAAAACATTTATGAGAGTCATTAAAACATATAATTTCGGAAGTATACAACCAACAATCAAAATGTCTGCTAATACACGTTCGAAAAGAACGCGAAAAAGTATAAACAAAATAACATCATTACAAATGATGTAAAGTGAACGCTAATTCGCTATTTCGTAGATAAGTATACGATCTATTGAAAAACAATTACATTTGACATAAAAACACCCGTGGATATGGAAATCTTCCGCGTACGAAATTGCAGACATCACGCGGCGTCTCGTCTGTGTCTACGCTGTTTGCCAAGGCTGATAATATAATGAATGGTTATGCACAAACTCAGTCACTGGCAAGCATATATGCATTAGTAGTTTGTTTCGTGATTATTTAGAAACGACTACATAATTCTTTTGGTTCAGCCAGTGCAACTAAACAGAAATCAGTATAAAAAGTTTCTACACCTGACAACAAAATGCCAACTTAATACAAGGAAAGTTGTTTACATTATTTAAAATATTGCAAGTTTACTGTATAGGATTTTCGCACGAAAACACCGGCAAAACCGGTTCCGATGTAAGCGCTGCCTACAGTACATGCGACACGAACAATGTTAATAATGCAGCAAAACGTGTGAACTTAACCACAACACCGACCGCTTTCAATTTCGACAACTATTGTTTACAGGACGCTATTTGGAACATGAACTTCAATACAGGATCGCCACTCTATAACAATCAGTTCGGGGTAACCTCTCCACCGATGAACCAGTTTGGAGGTTTCGGCCAACAATATCAAAGCACCACGAACCCCTCCATGAACCCCACCTTGAATCCCACCATGAACCCCACTTTGAACCCCGCCATGAGTCTGATGAGCCCTCCTCCTTGGGCCACGGGATTGATAGAGGACATAAAAACAATCAAGCAACAGAACAACATCGTAGTATCAAAGATAGACAAAATTGAAGAATCCGTCTCTAAAATCACTCTTAAGGTAGAACAGTTAGAACTTCAAGTAAAATCTATGGAAAACAGCTGTAACTTTATAAATGGACAGTTCGAAGAAACTAAATTAAAACTTAACAAATCAGAAGAGCAGATCAAAATGTTCAACGAAAAATCCAACAAATTCGAAAACATCCTGCACACTTATCAAACAAAATTAACCCAGATTGAGGACTCAAATGATAAATTGGAATTGCATAGTCTAAGAGAAAATCTACTATTTCATGGAATAAAAGAAACATCAAATCAAGAAACTTGCGAAGAAACCATTAAGACATTAATTCGAGATGTGCTACGGATTTAAAAGAACATCGAGCTCGATAGAGTACACCGTATAGGAAAAGCTTCACCCGGGAAAACACGACCCATCGTGGCAAAATTTCACCATTACTCTGACCGAGAACTCGTCCGAAAAGCCTCAATCGACAACAACCAAGCTCTAAGGACGCTACACCAAGGAGTTGGAATTCAACAAACGAAGGCCACACTCGAAAAAAGGCGATCCAAACAGCACATAGTTGACAGAGAACGCACAGCTGGAAGAATCACCAAATGGGCTGGATCCAGACTACTAGTAAAAGGACAGACCGGCACCTACCAAGAAATAAATAATTAGGACAATGGAAAGTTAAAAATCATTTCGTGGAATGTAAACGGACTTATACGAAAACTAAATGACATTGACTTTTTAGAATATATTAATCAATAGGATATTATCTTATTAAGTGAAACTTGGACCAACAAAAATAGAGTGCAAAATTTAAACATACAAAACTTTGAAAGCAGACATATTTATGGACATAAATCTTATGGAGTTAAAAAAGGCCGACAAGCCGGAGGTATTTCTGTTTATTTTAAAACTGCTTTAAAAGATAAAATATCAATTGTAAAAGTAAATGATTATGGCATAATATGGTTAAAATTAGATAGCAAAATGTTAAATTTTTATAAAGATGTTTACATTTGTTGTACTTACATTCCACCACCTAGTTCAAAAGTCTTAAAAGATGTAGATTTTGATTTTTTCGAAGAAATTGAAAATAACATAGAACAATATTGCACCTTAGGATACACTTTTATCGTAGGAGATTTAAATTCAAGAACTGGCTTATTATCCGATATATTAGAATACAATAAACATTTAGATGATTATAACAACGTTAATACAAATTCAAGTGAACTAAATTTTGGACACATTCCGAAGCGAATGAATGAAGATCATATAATTGACTTTCAAGGCCGAGCTTTAATCTCCATGTGCAAATCAACCAACCATATCATTGCTAACGGTCGTATGCCCGGAGATAGAACAGGTAATTACACTTTCACCTCAACACGTGGTCTTAGCGTAACCGATTATTTACTAACACACCACGACACATTCCATCGGAATGTCATTCATGAATTTGAAATACTTGATTGGACTGAATTCTCGGATCATGCTGGGCTCTATTTTAGTTTTCTAACGGTAAATAATATTAACTTACAAAACAGTAAAAGGGAAATAAAACAACAAGAATTAAAATAATATTTGATAATGACAAATCACAAGAATTTTACTTGTTAATAGATGGAAATATACAAGTATTAAAGACAATTTTTACTGAAACTAATGTTAATAATCAAATTAATATTCTTACACAATTTTTACACGAAAATAGCATTCAGACATTTGGAAAAGTGTTTACGATTAATAACAATAAAAAGCCGCATCAAAAACCGCCAGAATGGTTTGATAATACTTGTAGAACTGCAAAATGCAATTTCCGTAACGCAAAAAACAAGTTTAATAAGAATAAGTCCAACCCAAATAGACAACAATTTGTACATTAAAGAAAAAATTATAATGTAATTCGAAGAAAAGCAAAATATAGATACAAAATGAATGAAAGCGAGAGGTTATATAACATTGCAAAAACACAACCAAGAACGTTTTGGAAAACACTCAAAAAATGCTATAAACCTAATAATAAAAATACAAATCAATCTAAAATTAACAAAATGTTCAATCATTTTAATGACTTAATCGGAAACGAACCAAGTGACAGTATAGATAATGAAATAAACGAACATAATTTAAATACACCACAAACCGTAATTGAACAACTCGATTCACCAATTACAGAGTCGGAAATATATCAAGCAGTTTTCAAACAAAACAATGGCAAATCTAGTGGACCTGATGATATTTCAGCTGAAATAATTAAAACAGCATACAATTCTATTAAACCGTACCTCAAAAACATATTCAATACAATATTTGATACTGCACAATATCCTGAAAGCTGGGGAGTAGGTTACATCGCACCAATATTTAAAGGCGGAGATCCGAGCGATGCCAAAAATTACCGTGGAATAACATTAAATAATATTTTATCAAATATATATTCTCAGGTACTTTTAAACAGAATGACTAAATGGTGTGATGAAAACAAAATTATATCTGACTGTCAATTTGGTTACCAAAAGGGAAAGAGCACAGTCGACTGTATCTTTATACTGAACAGTATAATCAACAAAGTGTTAAACTCTGGTCAAAAGTTATATTGCATTTTCATTGATTATGCTAAATGTTATGACAGTATAAATCGTTCACTACTATGGCAAAAGTTAATCACCGAACAAATAAGCACTAAAATGATTTCTGCACTCAAAGCGATGTATTCGTCGGTGAAATGTGCCAACCGGTTAAACAATGAAATATCCGAATGTATCAATTCAAACTCTGGTGTTAAACAAGGAGACCATTGCTCAAGCATCCTATTCATGATGTTCGTTAATGACATTATCGAAAATATTAATTCTAATATTGAAGGAATCATATCGATCGACGATATAAATTTCTTTTTATTATCGTATGCCGATGACCAAGTCCTATTTTCAACTTCACCCACATCAGCCCAACTAATGTTAAATGACATTGAAAACTATTGTAATACATACAAATTAAAAATAAACATTAGTAAAACAAAAGTTTTTTTTTTTAAAGTTACCGACAAGCAAGTTTCAACTTCACTTTATATGGTGAACCGTTGGAAATAGTCGCATCATTCAAATATCTTGGTGTAACTTTATTTAAAAACGGAAACTGGTATAAAACAATAAAATCAATATCAGAACACGGTAACAGAGCACTTCATCGCCTTTTTTCTGTTGTAAACCAATATGAATTCCTTCCTAAAGAAAAATTAAACCTTTTTGATAAATTAGTAATCCCCGTTCTTCATTACTCTGAGGAAATATGGGGACATGATTCAGGAAAAGAATTAGAAATTATACATACAAAATTTTTAAGAAAAATCCTTTGTGTCAACAAATCAACAAATCTATCAGCACTGTATGGAGAATTAGGACGATACCCTTTATCAGTGATACGTAAATTACACATATTTAAATATTGGTTTAAATTAATATCATGTACAAATGATAATCCCATAAAAATAACATACTCATTCATGTTCAATGACGCAGAACACAACATAACATACAACAATAGAAATTGGGCTTATCAAATCAAATCAATACTCGAGCAGCTAGGTTTAACTTATGTATGGAATGAACAAGAAACCCTGACAGAAAAATCTGAACAAACATATACTTATAATCTAATTAAACGACGATTATTTGATCACTATAAACAACACTGGTACAGTGAAATCATCAATTCGTCAAGACTAAACATATACTGCCGCACGAAGAACACGTTTAATACCGAACCATACCTGGATATCATTACAACGAAGAAATTTAAAATACTCAATTCCGCCTATCATCACACAGATTAGAAATAGAACGAGGTCGATACCACAATATTGCACGTGATAACAGAAAATGTAAATTTTGTAATCTAAATGTCGTAGAAAGTGAATACCATTTCTTATTAATTTGTCCATTATACAAAGATATAAGAAAAACATATTTAAAGTCATATTATCAAGCATGGCCAACATTAAATAAGTTTGATATGTTAATGGGAACACAAAATAAAAAAGAAATCATGATTCTTTCAAAATACATATATAATGCGAATTGTTTACGGAACAATTTAGAGACACATTAATTAATCTAAGTAGACAATTTTTTTTTCTCAGAATTTGATGAGCACTGATACGTATCGATGTTAAAGTGATAATAATTTCGATGTAAAAGTGAAAATAATTTCGCAAAATAATGTATTCTGTGTCACATGATTATACTACCAACTGTCATTATCGATGTTAAAGGAACATATCTTATGTTATAAATCAGTAAAATATTTGTGTCACATGATTTTATTACCAACTGTCATTATCGATGTTAAAGGAACATATCTTATGTTATAAATCAGTAAAATATTTGTGTCATATGATTTTATTACCAACTGTCATTATCGATGTTAAAGGAACATATCTTAGGTTATAAATCAGTAAAATATTCGTTAACTTCTTCCATTGCATAGTTTTCATAATTATTACCTTATTCTCATAATTATTATCATCCATGTCTTTACACGTGTATATAATACATTTGGCTAAAAAGCAATTTTATGCTTCAAAGCTAATAAATGTTGTTGTTGTTGTTGTTTTATTTGATTTAATTGCTAAACAAAAATTTACTGTTTTACATTATAAAGATAACATGGCTGCTAATATATGTTAGCACATTGTTAAGAGTTGTAAGTCATGTTAATACAAGTTGAGGCAAACTGTAAACTGTTGGTAGTAACGTCAATACAAGTTAAACACAATTGTAATCAGCAATATGTTGAATACAGATTGACGATAATTGTTAACATGCGTAAGTATTATGAATAATAATTGGAGCATATTGTTGCCAATTGTAAGTGATTCGAAAACAAGTTGAAGGAATATGTAACAGTAAGCAGTGTTAATCAAAGTTGAAATCAATTTCTGACAGTTGTAACTATAAGTAATGTGAATACAAGCTGAATATTATTAATTCATTAAGCACAGTTTATGCCCATCAAAACAACTTCAAATACATGCCATTGTACTCTTATTCTGGACAATATGTTGCATGCTCCTTACTGTATGGAGTTATGGTCTGGTTAAACAAATACATTACTATATATGATATATGTCTTAAGTTAACATTGAATAGGAAACATTTATACAATATCATGATAGTTGGATATATCAAATAAAAAATACTTATTGGCGAAATAACAATTGATGGCAATATAAAAACTAGCATATATATATATATATATATATATATATATATATATATATATATATATATATATATATATATACTGCGTACAACAAACGGATAAATTGATCAAATTAAGGTGCAGACATTAATCATGTATGCAACAGAGTGCTATACATATGATAAACTCCCTCTCATAAAACATATGCAATAAATGTTATTTGATGGAAGAAAGTCATAATAATGATATTGTTGCATGTCACAATTAACATATATTCAATGTATACGGCCTGTTGCTTTCTAATTGAGTATGTACCAAAAAAAATATCTCGCCTACGTTTCCCTGTATGGAAAAAACCTTTCAGTACATGCTGCATGCAACATTAAATTGCTAGCCATTGTTAGTGCTAATGACACTGTTCATTAAACGTTCTCATATGTGTAATGTTTAATGTATATTGATTACATTTATCATGCAACTTCAGTATTTGTATGTTGTATGCTAGCGTTAAATAATATTGGGGAAACTATTTGTGAGCGCAGCTTGAATTGACCTACTTTTAAATTGCGTGTTTGTTTGTTTATAGTAAGCTTGTAATTAACTGGTGTTGGTTAAATAGGAACCTTGTTTCCAGAGCAAGGAAAAATATTCCACGATGATTATGCTCACAACGAAAGCAAATATGATAGTTTGTATTAAGTGATGTATACCTGTTTAATTCATATACAATCATAAATTAAAATACCAACGCCAACCATTACGAACATATCGCTAAAGATAGTATCTAAATAACAATATAAGGTATGAATACATGCTTCGACTAATGTCATTTGAATCAGCTAATAAGAATACACATATTATAAGCATATTAAAAGCAAGTAAACAATAACGTCACGACAATATTCACATTGAAAGCAAACCTGTTTTGTAAGGCATGTATACCTGTTAAGTACATGAACAGTCATCAATAAATATAGCAAGGCAAAAAATAACGAACATACCGCTCATGATTAAGTCCATATTCCAATAAATATGGCATGAATACTGAACATACAACGACTAATGTCACTCAAACCACTATACATTTGTACAGCATTAACCCTATGGCGAGATCATGAAACACATTGCTTATAATTTGACATTGTATATACATGCAATAGTAATCCAACACAATAAATTGGTTCACGCGTCTAAAAGGGGATCTAAAGAACGCTCCCACAGTGGGGATCGAATCCGTGACCTTCCGGTCACTAGGGTAGTATCTAAATACCAGTAGGTATTGTATGATTACATTCTCCGACTAAAGTCTTTCAAATCGCTAATACGTATGCACATTGTATTAATATATACACAGCAAGAAAACAAATTACGTGTTTACTATATTGACAACGAAAGCAGATATGAAATGTTATGTAATGCATGTATACATGTTAAAAAGATACCCAGTTATCCATAAATATAGCAATTCAAACAATTACGAACATATCGCCAATAATAAAGCCCATATAGCAATAAAATGGTATGAATAACTGAACTTACAATGTCAATCAAATCATCAATATTTGTATCAATAAATTAGAAAAGACATTATTTATATTAATGAATTAACAGCAACAGTACTAATTCTATCAATATGATCACATAAAACAAAATGTGATTCATTTCCATCCGTTATATCAAATTGACATTTGAACAACATCTATCAATTCATCTTCAGAAATAAACATGTTATCAGCATTAACCCTATGGCGAGATCATGGAAAACGTTGTTTATAACTTTCCACTGTATAGGAATTGAATAGGAAGACAAAAAGATAAGGTAGTACATAACATAACACATACACATCAATTTCTGTAAGAATACGGTAATCTCGCTATTAAACAAGAGCACCGCATAACGGGTGCCACGCTCGGCTGCGAAAGCTTGTCAGAATATGTGTTTAGAGGTCACGTGACCTTGACCTTTGACCTAGTGACCCAACTAGAGATGTGTTTGTCAGAAACACAATGCTCCCTTCTGCGCCGCATTGAAATAACATTTTTATTTATTCTTTGGCAGGTATATAAATCATCTCCCTTTAAAGGTTATTACTTCCCTTGAATTTTGTCCAATCCAACCGGGGGGAGGTCTATATACTCAAAATAATAAATCTGTATAGTAACTGTGACAAGAATTATTGGTAAGGAAATATGTAAAATGAGATTTATAATTATATGAATTACTTCCCTTGAAAATAATTGTCTGTAACAAATTTCTATTTTTAGTAGCAAATAATTAATAGCCACTACCGTGGCTGTAGATTCACCACTCAAAAAGTGCAGCTTCATGAAAAACACATGCAAGCCAAATATATAAAGTGGCTTTGTTCAATATTGAATAATTTTCTCCCTTTTTAAAGCGTATTACTTCCCTTAAATCTGTATATGTTACCTTGACCGTAAAGGATGACCTTGACCTTTTACCACAATTTGTTTGTCAGAAACATAATGCCGCCTACTGCGCCGCTTTGATTTATTTAACAAATATATATACGTGGTCAGGTCAGATTACTATGTCTATTTTAAGCTTATTACTTCACTTGACTTTGTTTTTTCGACCCTAGACCTTGAAGGTTGCTGTTCACCTTCACATTTTACCACTCAAAATGTGCATCTCCATGAGATACACATGCATGCCAAATATCAAGGTGTTATCTTTAGTATTTAAAAAGTAATGGCCAATGTTAAGGTTTTAGCACGACACCTACGGCGGACGGCGGACGACGAGCTGGCTTTGACAATAGCTCGGGTTTTCTCCGAAAACAGCCTCGCTAAAAAACTAACAAAAGCATACACACGCTTAGAGCAAAACGAGATTAACGGTATAACTAGAATAACGAAAATCAACCATTACGTTTATCATGTATGAAAATATTTCCGCATAAAAACATCAATACTATAACATATATCTTTGTATCTTTAGATTCAATACGAACTATGTGTTTTGATGAAAACAGATTATCCGTGATCAATAAAAGTTTACATTCACTTGTCCAGTAAGAACACGAGCAATTATACATTCACATGATAAGTAGTTTAATCAATTCGCATTAAAAAAAATGTACTTTATTTCTTATTTGTGAATGCAACTATAGCGTTATTGTAGACATTTTAAAAATAGGAATGAACACAGATATGCACCATTTTTATCGATAAGTGAAAAAATGTGTTCAATACTTTTTGATCAATATTACAAATCACAACAAAGTTTCTACTCAACAAGAAAAACAAAAATATTATCGTTACATTTACAGCAATTACAACAATACCAGTGGACTTTCAGTAACTGCCAGTAACACATATATTCATTCTGTGCAAATGCGTTAACAATACCAACCATAAACCAAGTGAACATTTAGATAAGAAGATGAGATACAAATGACACAAACACACTGTATTTCCTAACATGCTTACGCAAATAAACACAAGTCACATTTCTACATACTTCGACAAAATGAGTTACTACAAAAGTTCTAAAAAGAAATATATGCATAACTTGAAATTATACCGCTGCTTTACAAGCTCGATACGTACATATTTTGTTAAGATGTATACAATATAGTAAAATTGCTTTACATAACTTTATTTTGCAAAGTACTGTCATCTATGTGATTGACATTTTTTAATAAAGTTTATCGAAATTTATTGTTTCGGTAAATTTTACAGCCTACTATAAACAAATCTTTTGTAAAGTTGTGCACATTTTTAAAAAGTGAAACGAACGTCTGCAAGTCAAACCTCAATTACTGAACAAATCACTATTACGATAAGTTGTATTATTTTCACGTTCTTGGCAAAAATGATCGGTGATTCGTTAAAGATACTATGTACTCAAAAGTTATAATTACGTGATGTCCGCGCCTCGTTACTGATCTATTGATCATCGTTAACGTTTTACATCATAATTCTTAAAAAAATAGCACCCGCGTTGATAACTTGACTCCCTTCCATTCTCATTCTCACGCAAACATCCGTCATAACCTCGTTTCTTCGTCTCGTTAATGCCTGCAAAATCGCATCGGTATGGTCAACCTCCACGTTCTCAACCATGCGGATTGCCACTCTGTGTAAGTGCACGAGCTGCAGCAACTCCAGCTCAATTCTCCTCCCGCTGTACCATCGGAATGGTTCAGGATGAGCAATAAGAGCTTTTCGTATCTTTGGAAGTCTTAGTATCATCTTTGGACCTTCATTGAGCATATCTGTAATCGTTGATATCCATGTGCGTTGCTGTTCCCTATCCAGTCCAGAGGTTGCCATCAAATTCCTTTCTGGAATCATATAGTATGGTAGCTCTAAGGTGATCAATGCAACTCTAAGCGCAACCAATGCTTCATGCAACCACTGTAAAATACTTTTTTTATGAAACGAGGCTTGAGGATTATTTTCCGCCATCCATAAAACGATGTTTTTCAATGTGTACGATGAAACTTCTTTCTTACGTGGATGTAATACATCGTTCTTTATCATTTTCAATAAAACATACACTTTAGTTTGAGTGTCATTAAGATTGCTTATTAGTTCCATCTCACCGTCATTAAAGCACACTCTCCATTCAACATGTTGATATTCGCTTCCTTTAAATCCAACAGGCGTAAGAATTGCCCCAAGTGATACGACCCTCTGAACGGCTTCCGGTGGCGGCCAGTGGCGAGGTCTTGCGGCCCATTTTGACAGGATGTTGGGACAGTAGTAACGTAATGCATAGACAGAGTCGAAGTGCAAGAGTCCTATCGCTGTAGCAGGATTTGACGGTCCCGCACGCTCATGCCGCACCTCGCCCTCATTCAAGTCTATGTTCGACCAAATGTTAACATACAAATCACTGCTCAAAAGTTCGCGACCATATCCGTCATCACAAAACGCATCATTTACTTGCCTGAGAATTGTTGTACCGCGTCTCTCCAGTAGCAGTCTACAGTGACCATGGTAACTCCTGCGGCTTAGTGATCTCAACACGGTTATCTCCCCAGGAAAGGCACTTGAATTTATATCATCTTCTAAACAGATCACTCCATTATGTACACTCAGTACACCCATATCACTTTCCAGGTAGCTGCTCAGCCCCTCAGCTTTGCTACCCGTAATACTAAGCGTTGCCTTTCCAAATGTCCTTGCAGTAAACAGCTTGCCATTCTCCCGATATGCGTCTCTCCGAGCCTGTATGATCTCCGGTCCGTAACCGAGCCAGCTCAGTATAGTGCATGTCTCAACGGAGGCATTTTCCCACTGAATCTAAAAAAACGTTTAAATTAGAAACACGTTACTTGTCATAAATAACATTATATCGTTAGTCGTCAAATAAATCAGCAATACTAAAATTATTCCAATTTAAATAATTCGTTTACGGCCATACCATTCGATGTTAAATCAATTTAAAAGTATTTTCTTGTGAAAATATATTTACATGTCGTGTGTATGTTCTCAGTGAATAATCCAAAAGTCGGTACAAGTATTGCCAACCATATATTAATTAATAAATTGAATTAAGAGGATTGAAATAAAGACACTGAAAATATAAACGATAATCAACGGCGAGTTGATATATATTGATGACATCCATTCATAAACATATAAAACATAAAATGTTTAAATCTCTATTATTTGAAATTGCAAATTTGGAACGAATAATGTTATAACTTTTGATAATAAACTAAATTGCTATGGTTTAAGCTGCATAATTTAACGAAATTATATAAACTTTCATTATTATGTTTGTAAGTACAATATCTTTATGTTCAAATAGTTATTAAATAATTTGAAAGAAAACTGTGAAAAACTTTTGCCAACAAGTAGTGTCGTACTTTGGCACGTGCAGACACTGATAAGTGGATTTAAGAAGATTCATAAGAACGGATGTATTCATTTTTAATGTTTCACATTTTTTCAGAAGTTAAGTATTTAATTTGGGACCAATTATTGATATACATTATACATGTATTGCTGTTCTTTTTTCTAAAGATGTTAACGTACATCTGCCTTTATTTATGCAAACATTAACCATCAAGATTGAAATGTCATTAACAAATATAATAGGGGTAGGGGAAACGCAGACATTTAAACGGGAAAACAATGCGTTAATTGTCATTGTGTAGTGGACACAAACTGCACTCGACTTATCATCTTACCAGGTCTTGTTTGCTGGACACACTGCCCTGTCTTTGGAATATTTCCGGTTCATCAGGTCGTGTGCCACTTTCAGCCATCCATAAAGTGCTGAAGTGAGATATTCGATAAATATAGGATCTTGCATGAGTGGTCGTTTCGTATTGAATTCATTAAACTCGTCATCTAAATAAAGATAAAAACGAGGTTTGCCGAGTTTTTCTCATTATTTAGGTTACGAGTTTAATAAATTCAATACAAAATGACCACGAATCTAAGATTCTATTTATAGCATGACCATAACACATTCTCTTTATTTTATGCTCTTTTCACAGTTTATTCACATTGTTAAAGAGTTTAACTGAAGAAATTCGCTGAAATAATGATGTCATTTCGTCACAAAAATGACGTCATTTCACAGTTATATAACTAGTTTAATAACACCCGTGTAATAAACAAAAATGAGCATTACGTTATTTCACTCCTGCAACGTAGGCCATGTTATAAGCTTATATGGACAATAATATGTGTACTAGTTCGGGTAATTGTCATGAAATAAAAATATATAATATTAACAAGATCAAGAATATGTGTGAATGTAATAAATACATATAAACTAATCATAGCTGACACGTTGCAGTACATAAATAAGTTTAAGTTATGTTATGTTACGTTAACAATACTGCTTTTCAATAAAATGCAAATAAGATGGCTTCTGCCCGTGTAAAAGACACAATTTATATGAAACCTTCCTTACCTTATACTTAACAATTGATTTATTAGCCTAGTCAGGTAATATGACGTTTAAATGACTCAAGTTAAATAAATAGCATTACGTCTTCAATATACCTGGGCGAGGAAAATGAATAGTTTTCCAAAAGTAAAATTCGTTCAACGTTCTCTTATGTATCCCAATCTTTCAAATAAAAGGAAGTAAAATGGAAGTAAATATAGAATTTTAATTTACTGATATTGTAACATGCACTGCATGGTGTGTTCGATGCCACGAACTAAACTAGTAGAAGAAAATAATACACTTGATGAAGTGGGAACATTTGTTGCTACTTTTGTGCGCTTGCAATGGACCAAAATATTACAGTAGTTAATGGAGTTGTCGTTAATGTATTTTCCTTTTACTTATCTGCGTTAATGTACAAAATTAAGTTTAAGTCATTATATATTGAACAAAAAAATCATTGAGATTACTCAATACAATGGCAGATTATATAATACCGTGCCCTTGACCGATCAGTAAGGTTGTCCTTCGGCGCGTAATGTTTTAAAACTGCAGTAACGCACGCGACTTGTGTTGATATGACATGTGGACCGCCACGTAGCTAGTTTTTAGATGTTGTCCTTCAAAATAATAAGAATATTTTTTACGCAATAGAAAAAAGAACATTTCAAAAGAGTATCTGTAACACTTTATATATTATACATTAACGTATAAATGCGCATGCTTCAATTTATATAAAATTAGTTCAATACTTCATTTTAAAACAACATGAGAATAGATAACACTCCTCAAAATTTGAGTTTGCTGAACAAAAAGGACGTTATCTGAACAATGACATGCGTGAATAAATATTATCAGTTTGCTATCGGTTAAATGCCGAATGAATTTAGGTAAACTTTTAACATGTACTGAAAACATAAAATCAAAACTGTTATATATTTTGCTGCTTTTGAATTTATTTAGGAAGTTGTTTAATGATCTCATTTTTTTGCCGGTGCCATTTTATTTTACGTTGAACATTTACCGTCGACATTTATATGTTAACGTCGCAATTACCGTAACAGAAATACACCTTTTTAAGGCTCAGTGTGCTTGAGCCTCAAGTGAAAGTTAAAACACGACACATGCAGACGCCTCACGAAACTTGGATTCAAACATTTTAACTGTTAACTCGAATAATTGGAAGCTAGTCCAGTAGTTAGTTCAACGATATATTTCCATGAAAACTGAATCAATGTGTATGGTAGCCGCGCATGAACCCCTGTTGACATACAGTATTCTAGAACAGAACGCGATGCATTGACTTTTTATATCAACACGTTCATCTGCACCTGTTCGGAATGAAATTTATATAATTTAATTCATATTCCTATAATCAATGTTCAACCGCATTTAAGAAATCAAAAAATGCCGACTTAATGTAAGGCGATTAAAATTGAAAGCATACATTTTCACAGTAAAAATATCGCCCGGAGATTTTCGATTGCTGCTCACGACAGCCAATGAAAGCAAACAACACAAGAAGTTTTACTAATGATAACTTTAATTTCCAGGCACTATCGGCAGATTAAATGACACTAGCATAAATAACCGCGATCGCGAGCAGAGATGAGATAAAACGGTTGGTCACTAATTCCATATAAAAAATACGTGGCATACACAATCAATGAAAAATTAACATATGTATCGACGTTACCAGTCTTTGGCCGATAAACTAACCACAGCGATCATAGATGACCAATGTGTGATACACCTTTTTCAATACTGTGTATACCAGAAGGCATATAACGGTGATTACGCAATGTTATTTTATGTGACTAAATCCGATTAAAACATATCATCATTAACGAATTAGCCTGTCATGTTGTTCATGAGATAATTTTAAAAGATACACATACATTATTAGTCTATCTGGACAATGCCGCTTCACAAAGAAATTGATTAGATTGTCATACCCACAAATGTGGTTTATTACTTGTTCAAGTGTATGGTCAAATACCTATTTTACGACAATAATCCATATAAGAGGTTAATATATATATATATATATATATATATATATATATATATATATATATATATATATATATTAATATATATATATATATATATATATATATATATATATATATATATATATATATATATATATATATATGTGTGTGTGTAAGTATCCATTTAATACCTTTAGCTCGCATGTAGTCACACATAAACTTGACAAGCGAGACATGCGGTTTTTTATCAGATGTATATTTTTTTGATTATATGTATTCCAAATTAATCGTGTAAATGAACCAGTATGTCTGGAGACCCTTAACTTCTAATAGCGGTAGAGTTCGGCGTTGTTTTCGTACAGACACGGGACCTTCCATACGGGACACGTGTGTATCATTGTTTGGCTAAAATACCCTGTGGACTTGATAGTGAAGAGTAAATCAACATTATAAACTCGACCGGACTATGCAGAAAGACTATGTATGTAGATAATAAATTGTTCACAACAGGTTGTATATAATGAAGCGTTCATAAAATGTAAGTATATGATAAAGCGTGCAAATCAGGTTTGTAGATGATGAAGCGTAAACAACTTGTAAGTTGATAATGAAGCGTAAACAACTTGTTAGTTGATAATGGAGCGTTCACAAATAATTAGAAGATGATGAATCGCGTACAACATGAAAGTAGTAATGAAGCATTCACAACTATTGGTTGATTAAAGGGATCTTTTCACGGTTTCGTAAATTGACAAAATTGAAAAAAGTTGTTTCAGATTTGCAAATTTTCGTTTTAGTTATGATTTTTGTTAGACAACAGTATTACTGAACATTTACCATGGTCTAATTCAGCCAATATATGCATCTTTGGACGATTTAACAACTTAAAAATTATAAAGCGTTGCAACGCGAAACGCTTTAATAATTTGAAGTATTCTGTTGTTGTCGTTAAATTTTGTGAAACTACGAAGATTGCTGATATAATGCATAAAATAATTTATCCAAGAATGCTTGGCAGAATAGCCGAGCGGGCTATTGCGTTTTACTCCAGGTTACTCCTGGACTCCGGGGATCACTGGTTCGAGTCCAGCTGCGGCTACTTTTTTTCCTATTTTAAATTTTATTCTTGATTTTTTTACTGGAGTTTTTAAGATTCAATGTTTACCTTTATCAATATAAAGCATTTAATGACTTATTTCAAAACATGCCAAAACCTGGAAAAGGCCCCTTTAAAAAGCGTTCACAACATGTAAGTAGATGATAAGACTTTCAAAACATGTTAGTAAATTATGAAGCGTGCACAACAGGAAAGTATATGATGAAGCGTGTATAACAAGTAAGTAGACAGTGAATGGAAAAGTGGACAAAACATGTATGTAGATAATGAAGCTTCCACAATAGATTAGTAGATGATTAAACGTAGACAATATGATATCATTTGATGAAGCGTTTACACCAGGTTAGTAGATGATTACGTGGACAAAACATGCTAGTAAATTATGAAGCTTCCACAATAGGTTAGTAGATGATGAATCGTACACAATAGGGTATTAGATGACAAGGCGTGTACAGCATGTAAGGAAAGGAAGAGTGGTTCACAACAGGTTCGTGTGTGATGAAGCGTGCTTAACGGATATGTAGATTACATGTACAAAGCGTTCACAATCTATTGTTTGATGATGAAGCGTTAACAACAGGCTATTAGATTATGAAGCGAACACATTGGATTAGTAGATGATGAAGCGTTCACATCAGGCCAGTAGATGATGAAGCGTTCACAACAGGTTAGTAGATGATGTAGCGTTCCCAACAGGTTAGTAGATGATGAAGCGTTCACGGCATTTTAGTAGATGATGGAGCATTCACAACATATCAGTAGATGATGAGGCGAGCACAAAAGGTTAGTTGGTGATGAATCATGCACTTAATGTTAGAAAACATGTGCTCAACAGTTTATTTGATGATACAGCATACACAACGCGTTAGTAGATAATGAAGCGAGAACAACAGGTAAGCGTGTACAACAGGTTAGTACATGATAAAGCATTCACAACAGGTAAGTATGCACAATAGGCTAGTAGATTACTATGCGTTAACAAAAGATTATCGTGAACACCATATACTCTGATGACGAAGCGTTCAAAACTAATTTTTAATGATGAATCCTACCCCTAAGGTAAGTCTGTGCACCGAATATGTTTATGACGAAACGTGCACAACTGGGAAGGAAATGATGACATAATTATATACAATCGGTTTTGATTTGCACGTGCCAATTATAATACTTCACTTTCATTATTCCTTAGATTGTAAGCCTTTTTAGCATGATGTGCGTATCTAACTTCTTATACAAATATGTATTGTATCGGCAGTCAAGCATTGTGCCACATATGAAGATTAATTCAACGTGTTGAAATTATTATAAAGAAATGCTCGTCCAAGTAATAATTAGTTAATTCGTAAAACATCGTGCGAAATATGTATACACAAGCGATAAGCAACCATTCCGGAAAGTCAATTGATTGGCGAAATAACTAGCAATTTAACAACAAAGTAAGTATTATCAAAAAATAAAATGTAAGTATATGATAAAGCGTGCAAATCAGGTTTGTAGATGATGAAGCGTAAACAACTTGTAAGTTGATAATGAAGCGAAAACAGCTTGTTAGTTGATAATGAAGCGTTCACAAATAATTAGAAGATGATGAATCGCGTACAACATGAAAGTAGTAATGAAGCATTCACAACTATTGGTTGATTAAAGGGATCTTTTCACGGTTTCGTAAATTGACAAAATTGAAAAAAGTTGTTTCAGATTTGCAAATTTTCGTTTTAGTTATGATATTTGTGAGACAACAGTATTACTGAACATTTACCATGGTCTAATTCAGCCAATATATGCATCTTTGGACGATTTAACAACTTAAAAATTATAAAGCGTTGCAACGCGAAACGCTTTAATAATTTGAAGTATTCTGTTGTTGTCGTTAAATTTTGTGAAACTACGAAGATTGCTGATATAATGCATAAAATAATTTATCCAAGAATGCTTGGCAGAATAGCCGAGCGGGCTATTGCGTTTTACTCCAGGTTACTCCTGGACTCCGGGGATCACTGGTTCGAGTCCAGCTGCGGCTACTTTTTTTCCTATTTTAAATATTATTCTTGATTTTTTTACTGGAGTTTTTAAGATTCAATGTTTACCTTTATCAATATAAAGCATTTAATGACTTATTTCAAAACATGCCAAAACCTGGAAAAGGCCCCTTTAAGAAGCGTTCACAACATGTAAGTAGATGATAAGACTTTCAAAACATGTTAGTAAATTATGAAGCGTGCACAACAGGAAAGTATATGATGAAGCGTGTATAACAAGTAAGTAGACAGTGAATGGAAAAGTGGACAAAACATGTATGTAGATAATGAAGCTTCCACAATAGATTAGTAGATGATTAAACGTAGACAATATGATATCATTTGATGAAGCGTTTACACCAGGTTAGTAGATGATTACGTGGACAAAACATGCTAGTAAATTATGAAGCTTCCACAATAGGTTAGTAGATGATGAATCGTACACAATAGGGTATTAGATGACGAGGCGTGTACAGCATGCAAGGAAAGGAAGAGTGGTTCACAACAGGTTCGTGTGTGATGAAGCGTGCTTAACGGATATGTAGATTACATGTACAAAGCGTTCACAATCTATTGTTTGATGATGAAGCGTTAACAACAGGCTATTAGATTATGAAGCGAACACATTGGATTAGTAGATGATGAAGCGTTCACATCAGGCCAGTAGATGATGAAGCGTTCACAACAGGTTAGTAGATGATGTAGCGTTCCCAACAGGTTAGTAGATGATGAAGCGTTCACGGCATTTTAGTAGATGATGGAGCATTCACAACATATCAGAAGATGATGAGGCGAGCACAAAAGGTTAGTTGGTGATGAATCATGCACTTAATGTTAGAAAACATGTGCTCAACAGTTTATTTGATGATACAGCATACACAACGCGTTAGAAGATAATGAAGCGAGAACAACAGGTAAGCGTGTACAACAGGTTAGTACATGATAAAGCGTTCACAACAGGTAAGCGTGCACAAAAGACTAGTAGATTATTATGCGTTAACAAAACATTATCGTGAACACCATATACTCTGATGACGAAGCGTTCAAAACTAATTTTTAATGATGAATCCTACCCCTAAGGTAAGTCTATGCACCGAATATGTTTATGACGAAACGTGCACAACTGGGAATGAAATGATGACATAATTATATACAATCGGTTTTGAATTGCACGTGCCAATTATAATACTTCACTTTCATTATTCCTTAGATTGTAAGCCTTTTTAGCATGATGTGCGTATCTAACTTCTTATACAAATATGTATTGTATCGGCAGGCTCAAAAACATTTCCTGCTCAACTAATGACATAAAGCGGTCTATAAAATACAGAGGTCTATTATTGTGTAAAGTTTGGCATCCCAATATTCACTAAAGGGTAGGTGTTAAAAAGTGTTGCAAAGGCGTAGCATTTTGTGAAATATTCATTTGAGACAATTGACGTTTTTTTACAAATACACTGTAAACAAAATCAGCATCGTCTTTTTCGGCGATATAAGTTTCACTTAAACTAGATTTGATCTTAAACGCAAAGTGAGGTTATCGGTGTTTAAAAAATAACAGCTTATGTTGTACACAAGTAATCATTGCATATATTTGCGTCCGTAACCATATGAGATTCGCCATAATACATACAAGGTGGAGTATTGGTATTGTCAGATGTACTATCGGTAAACGGTTAAAATAATTGACGGTGATAGCAGGCTCTAAGACTAACTAGTACGGGGGTTTACGAAAACGTTTATTTGGTATGTTTTGTTTGATAATACTTACTTTGTTGTTAAATTGCTAGTTATTTCGCCAATCAATTGACTTTCCGGAATAGTTGCTTATCGCTTGTGTATACATATTTCGCACGATGTTTTACGAATTAACTAATTATTACTTGGACGAGCATTTCTTTATAATAATTTCAACACGTTGAATTAATCTTCATATGTGGCACAATGCTTGACTCTTTCTATTTTCGAGAAAGAACGCACCTGTCAGAAATCGATGTGTTAAAAAGAACACCATTTAATCGTTTCGTTAAGGTTATTTCCGTTGTCTAAACATTGAATACCTCCTAAGAACTCGTTGTTAGGCTTTTTCAGACTCATAAACGTTTCATTCAACATTAATAAGCATTTGCTTTGTATCTGCCTTTAAATTGCACATCAAATATTAATTTTTACCCTAACTCCGGTATTAAAGACTTTTTGGTGACACAATAACAATAATATTATCTAATTATATATCAAACAACAATTTATTCATCGGCAGGCAAGAAGTGAAATAGTAATTACCTGTTATTACTCAGCCGACACAAACACGTCAATAGCCAGAGTACGTATGCGCACTTTCAAGAGGGGCGTATTGTTGGACCTTGTGCCTTCGTCACATGCTCGTTCACTATTATCACCCCGTCCCACTTAGATTAGTATTTTAACGCGGCTTGCCGAGATAGGCCGAGTGAGCACGATTTATGGTTTGTTTGACTTTGACATAATGAAATATTTTCGTTTTATATCGTATAAATAAAGTATACCCGTAATGAATACTTATGCGGGGAAACATATCAATGCAGGCACATTATATAACATAGTGCGCATGTGTTAACCTTTTAATGACATATTTACTTCGTACCTTAACATGATTATGTAAAAATATACTTTAATTTGGATCATTTTGCTGTAATAGTACGTGATTTAAATCACGTATACCAATCGTTGACCACTTCGTGAGTGTTTCCGTGAAGGCTAAATTATTTGTGTACAGTTAACCGTGAAATGTGTCATAAAATATAGGTTGATTTGATGTAAATGCCAATTTACTAATTATGATTCTCAATTCCTTATCGTATGTTCACGCTACGTCAAGTTTCTATTAATACACATTTAGCACACTCAACTTGCTTTCGTGAACTGCTGTATGATCTCAAATAAAATGTAATATATTATATTTCCGCAATTGTATGACTTGGCTTAGTAGAGAGACATTGCTTATTTGATGTTCTTCCGGCATATAGGTTATCAAGTCAACAAAAAAGTAAAAACATTAACACATTACCTATTTAAAAATGTCACAAACTTCGATGGCTTTCGTTGATGAATAATTGAAAACACTAGGATAAATATGAGATAAACGAATAAGTATAGCATTATAAATGAGATTGATTGAAGTGTGTTGCTTACTATGCTTTTGCGATATCCACAAACTGTCCAAATGAACCATATAGGTCAATATAATTGAATATACTTTATTGCAGGATAGGACATTCAAAGGGACATCAACAAATATTAAATGTATACAAAACAGTAAAGCCAAATAAAATTGTTAAGTATGAGTTTATCATACTGACAACAACCCAACCCAACCCAACCTCCGCGCAGAGATTTGACTGGAACCAGCTGCATCCATGTGATGTTGTGGTTTTTTAAATTTAGGTTATGAATTGTTTTGTTATGAACCTTAACTTATACATTTTTATTGTAAAAGAAACAGATACTGTTTATGTGACAATCGGGACAAATAAACCGGATACAGGTTTAATAGATAATTAAGGGATAACACAAATATAAATATTTATAGGTATACATAATTGGTGAATGGGATAGGTCAGTGGTTCTCTATTAAAGAACTCTCGGCTTTACAAGCAAACAATACTCTGGATGCAGGATCACGTGACTTTATGGGGTACACAAATGGATGTTAATGGATGTAAACACACCGGTAAGTGGTGCTTTATTCAAATAACTTTTACAGCATTTTTTTCTGAAGAATATTAACTATTGCATAAACGACAGTTTTTATGCGGCTTATGACAAATCATCAGAATTACTTTATTCAATAAGCATGTGGTATTGGCCAAAAAGTCAATGTGTTCAACATTCATATACACGGTTATATGGTGCACGCAACGTTTAATGTTGGTATCGATTTCAGACGCATTCAGTAACGTAGTCTTATGTCTAAAGATATCGACAAAAACCTGCAAGAACAACTGTACTATATGCACTAAAGATTTTTGCAAACATGTTATAATAATTTAAGAGATTTGCTAAATTACAGTTCTTAACGGTGTCTTTGTATTATGTTCAGCCCTCGTGAAAACCCTTGTGAACCCATTGACACTGCGCCCTGATAAAGATACACGTTCAAGTAAATCAACAATTTTGCAGTTGTGTATACAACAGAACATCAACGAACCTTTCGCTATAATTTTGGTTTGAATAAATGTAATATATATCGAATGCAATGTAATTTTGATAGTCAACTTAGTAATGAATTTTACGCAAACTTGCAAAAAAACACATTTACATTAATGAATACAAATATAAACAGAAAATGCACCCACCAAAATCCGGCGTATCACTAAAGTATAAACAAAAAAGGAAATAAATTAATATAATGCTAAGACGTGCGGTTATAAAAATGCATGACTCGCAACAACGACCATTTTCAGCGAGACGTGATTACATGGAAGCAGGGAAATAATTATTTGGTCGACACGATAAGCATACCATCTGCAGCCAATTGTATAAACCTTGGTTAAAAAATACCATAGTAAATAAGTAACCAAGGTTAAAATCGTAGTTAAGATACCATGGTTAATATCAACTTGTATAAAGCTTTTAACCACATGGTAAGCTAACCATGGTAAATACGAATTTTTAACCTAAGTTATTTTTACCATAATTTCGATTTTGTATTTCCGTAAACATTACCAAACGATATCTAGGCAAAACAATAATAATGGCGGATATCGATTCCGATAAAAAAAAATTGATGAGTCCGACGGAGATCGATGTCATTCGAGAGTTCATGTTCGACAATATCAATCAAATGCAAGAATCCCACAGCAACGGCGGCCCCGGAGCCGCGAGGATAGTGCGTTTGCTGTGGGAGCAATTGACTGAAAAGGTAAACGCAGTTGGAAACGGTCCGCGGACAGTAAACCAAGTGAAGATTAAGTGGATAAACTTCCAATGCTTTATTACCTAGTCCTAGTTAAATTTCCTTCAAATGTCATGATTAAAATACAACTAACAATTCTTTCTTGATTCTACCAATATGACTAATCAGGATTTTGTTATTATATCTTGTAAGCTGTCGTGTTTGCGTCACACAAGTTTTATATTATACAGAACAAGAATGCAAAGAAAGAAGTTACTGACCAGAAGCTAGGAGTTGGCGGGTACTGGCGGCGGCAGCAAGCTGCCAGAAATGACGAAGACGTCGGCGGCAGTGTCGGAGCTATTCGCGGCCTCCGCCAGTTTTCACGGTGTTAGCGATGATGCTGACACTGCTATGTTTGGAGTTGCGTGTTGTTCAATTAAATTCGATACACTGTAATACAAAGAAGTCTTTAATCCAAGTTTTCGAAACATCGTAGCATGTTTCCACTTTTGCTTACATTGAAACATTTGATAAACACTTTGATTCATTTGTTTCAGATTTATCATCCCAGGCTGCCTACGATGCGCTTGTGGACTTGGTCCCACTTATTGAAGCGGCAAAAGTTGGATCCTCCTTGTTCCTAGACTGTCAGGGCCGCAATGGCCACGCAACGGAGACGCCGCAGGTCACGGACGAACCAGCGACCGTTCCCGTTGATGGTATACACATACAAATTCCACCTTATTTCGATTCCAAAATATGTTCATTCCAATAAAGTTCAATTCGTCCATATAACCGATGTCAAATAAACAGAACTGCCTTGCAATGATACATCCACATCTACAATTAATCCTCCTTTTTTATTGAAATAATTTAACACTAAAATTTCCCAACACGTGAATTAAGACTAGAATTTCCCCACACGTAACATATGAATATCAAACACAAGCTCTTACACATATCCACTGCGCAAACTCGAATTTTCAAATGAATAAGCATATGCCAGTCGTTCCGTTAGGTTTAAATGGACCGTTTAAAAAACGGAGGGATTGCTGGTAAATATTTTTAAAATGCCGACTAGAAATTTTAAGACTGCGGTATTAATTTCACGTAGATATGCTGTAGATGTATTTTTATGTGTGTTTATAATACTTGTGTGTTATTGAATGATTAACAAATGTGAAATTAATAATTACACAATGTGCCGGGTACCCTTTCTACCCTATGACATTTACAGATGGACTCACCCGTGTAGGCCATATATGCGCCAAGAGCATTACACAACGGGGGCGCGCAATGGAATACTTCTTTATTTCGACATGTATTTTTCAGCAACAGTTCCAGTGTCTGATGTGAAGTTCGTTGCCACTAGAGTTAGTGAACCGACAAAGAGTACGTAGAACCAAATCAAACACATAAATGAGCTTGCAGAACAAAGATGACAACTGAGCATTTTAGTATAATTTAATTGACGGAAAATTCTGACGCAACATGTCGCAATAGTTATAACAAAACTGTAAAGTGTAGAATGCTATCAATGTTATAGACCAGTCTTTATTAATTAATAATGCTAATCTTTGGAAATGTAATATTTATAAATATTGTACAAACAACAACAACAATAGCATACACTGTATTTTTGGAATAAAACGTATTTTATCAATGACATTTTTATTAGTACACATAATCTGTCACCACTCCTTTTGATGTCAATATACACTTGAATGATTTTAAAATCATGCGTATGTAAGTGTACATATGTCTTTCAGAACCACAAAAGAACGTTGCCATCCGCACAACTGCCAAGAGCAACATTACAGTACCTGCCAAGTGCAACATTACGGTACCTAACCCAAGGTTAGTATAAAACCCAGTTGTGAGAATCTATTAACCGACAAAGCTTTCAACCGTTATTTGAGAAAAGTAGCCAAATGTATTTTTATTGTTCTTACTTAACCAGGTTTTACCCTCAAATTCATAAACCTGTAATTATGAAAATACAATCATTATTGTTTTCACCCCATGAAAATGATCTATCAGCGTAATCGTAATAACAAATCACTGTAGGGCTAAATGAAATGAAATGAGATGACCTAACCAATGTTTGATCCGCCACTGCTAGACATGTCTATAATGGCATTATGTTTAACGAACACGCTGTATTACACACACAAAAAACTTACACAAACCAATGCAAATGCATTGAAAAATGTAATTCACACGTACTTGTATACATTTTTCAGATTGAGCATGTGAGCATAATGATATTTTCTGATAAAGTAAGAAAAATGGAAAATGTATACCACGTTTGACGACAAACTAAGAAAAAAAGATAGCAACATGAAAATCAGCTGTATAAAATACGTATTTAACTGTCATTGTAAATTAATTAACTTTATAAATGACATAACGATATGCATTACGATACCCAACAATTAGCCTTTCTAATCGTTCTTCACTGTACAATTCAAAATAAATTAGACCTTTTTTAATCAATGTTATATAATCTGGAAATACATTCATCCCCATGGAGTACATGGAACGTCCTTTTCCAAACTCCAAAGGCTCTTTCTATGCAATTCCGTGTGCCGATGTGAGCGGTATTGTATCTCTGCTGAGAATCTGACACTGAGAACTAATAAATGATTTTCTAAAGTATATCACTTTGATATTTCATTTTATATAAAAACATTCATTTTATATAACTACATGTGCAAATAAAATGAAAGGATTAATAAAGTCAATGCAGGGTACTGTGTTACTAAGCTACTTAAGGCCCAGTCTCACTATGATGGAGGTGGGGCCCCGGTGCGTCAACCGGGGCTCTACCGGGAGAAACCGGTGACCATCGGATGAACCGGTAACAAGCGGGACGGCACCGTAGCTCCACCGGGGCCCATACAGACCGCGGCAGACCTATAGCCGCTGGTGCCCATGTGGAGCCCCGGTGAATGCCGACAGAGTCGCGGTAAATCTGGGCTATGCCGGGACGCCACCGCCGGCGCATTATCGGGGTTAAACCGGGGCGTTACCGTATCTCTGCCGGCGTATGCCGGTATTGCCCCGGTGAGTGCCGGTGGATTTACGGGCTCCGTCGGGGCATAACCGGCGAAAGCCGCTGCTCTGCCGGGGCTTCATCGGTATAAACCGTACCTAGTCCTGGGTTGAACGGGACTCTGCCGGGTTGTTCATCGGCTTCAACCGGGGTGGCACCGGGGAATTGTGTGATTGCGTTAAAAAAAATCCAACAAATCATCCAGGTTCTCGCTGGTCGACCGGCGTTAGCAAACCGGGATGGACCTGGGCTCAACCGAAAATTGTGAGACTTGGGCTTAATGCATTATTCGACTTACGCACATATTCGAAAGTCAGTATGGTCTCTTTAAATTGAATTGAACATTCCAAGTAACAAATGAATTGCCTGTACCTGAAAAAAAATAATTAAAAATATGTGCGTAAGTCTAAGGCTTGCGTAAGTAGTTTAGTAAAACGGTACCATGATACACAAATAAAATAAATACGTCTAAAAAACAGTTGTTCATTGTTAATTAAATGTGAACTCGCTTTACCTGGCTGCAGGAAGGGAGTCATCAAAAAAGGACGACACGGATAACCGCTGTTACCCAGTAAATATCCACGCTCAGGATCTGCGAACAATATATTAAAGCAAGTCATTCCAGCGATTTGAATTTACGTAAAAAAATTATAATCTTACTACATGTATTTAAAACTGGACATTGAAAGGATTTAAGAAAATAAATTATTTCAATGTTAACAATACAATATGTGTCATCATTTTATTTTCGACATGTTTGAAATGTATAAAGGGTTGATTATCTGTAAGTGGTACATCAAATGGGAAACTTCAAGTTGACACAAATTTGACAGAAAGGAAATTGACAATTAAGTAATACCTTGATGGTGACTGGCAAACTGCTGTCCAATGTTTGACATCCGAAGAATGTGTGAGTCGTGACAGCATCCAGGCCAACATGCGTGTATGCTAGTGAACATCCCTGTATAGTAATGAAAGTATTAAATCTGGGTAAAACCGCTATTAAAATGATATAGGTTGATTGTGATCGTTTATTGCTCTCGTAATGAAACATCTTCATTAATTCATTATAAACCATGTACATTTAGTATATTAGAATATTACGGTGAATATGATTTTAATTGATAGACGTTAAATTCAGAAAACGATTTGAGAAACCTTCAAACTATTCAAGTAAACATAGCCTGTATACGTTAAAACAAAATAAATCCACAAACTGTCCTTTAAAATCTAAATAATGACACACAACCAAAACGAAAATCCCTGTAAGGCACCTCAATTAATTCTACAATCGTGTCATGATGACGCGAGTCACGATGACTTACACTTGTACGCGTGTATGAGATTTTACTCAGAATTAAATTAAATGTACACGGAATAGGACCTACGGTGATTTATCAGGGACATTAATGTTGTAGTCGATCTTTTGTGTTTGAGATATAATTGATTTGATACTTAAAGATTTAAATCAGATTTTGAAGTTCGGCAATATTTATGGCACTGTTGAAAGGATCAGTTAATCATCTATATTGCTGTATTTACAGCGGCTCGTGAACACATTTGTTCCTAATCATGCATGGATGGAGCAACCAGTTTACAAAAATAAATCAGTGTTATTTGTCAAATGAATAAGCATACCGCTGCATAGACAGACATAAATTCATCTCACCTTTATAGTCGCACGTTGCCTGCAGATTGAGGGAGTGGAAACCTTTCCTATTTACATAGGACGGTTCGTCCACACCTCCGGGAGAAATGATTTGTACATGGGTGCCATAAACAGCCTTAACGCGGCGTCGGTCAGCGTCCGTCAAGGGAAACTTGATCACAGTGTCTTTCAGTGTGAATAAACAGTCAGTCATGTTCGTCACCACCCGGGACACAGTAGCAATGTCTACGCGGAAGGTATCACCAATAATTTGAAGAAATGCCCCAGACGCAAGAAACCTCAATTTCAATAGGAGTTGTTGCCGTACGGTCAGCGCCTTGCTCCGTCGTGTCGGTCTTTGAAGCGACGGCTCCAACAGTCGTACAAGTCTGTCAATGTTGTCAGAAGAAAACCTGTACCTCCGGCGCACCTCATCGTCCGTCAAGTCCGTCTCCTGTCGGTAAATTCGCCTGAATTGTCGAGGTCTGCGTCGTCTGACCAAGTGAATGTCGGCCATCTTTGTTGTGGTTAAACCCGCTTACCATGGTAATGAAGGTGGGTAAAACTTAACTATGGTAAGTGCGTGGTTAAATTTCGTTAAATCGTTTATACAATTGGATGAACTTAACTACGGTTCATATTAACCATAGTAAAAGTATTAACTATGGTTAAACCGTTTATGCAATTGGATTAACTTAACACCAACAGCGCTCTTTTTACAGCAAATGTTTAAAACACTTCCGCAACCGCTGGCAACAAAAACAACACTTTATCTAACAACTCCACACTCCACAAACACAAAGGCATGGGACCATTGTGTGTCCAGACTTTGCAATACAATCGTACGTAACATAATCACTAACCTTCCGGATTATACATCACGAAACATCCAATACTGCAAACATACTTATCTCAATGCACATATTGTATACAAGTTGTTAACGATGCTGCGCAAGGAAGTGGCTCCAAGAAAAATGACAGGTGTCGCTCGGTGCCTTGTCGCTTTGTTATTATGAGAACGTTCGCGTTTCCGATGCGTATGTATGATATTGGAACATATGTCGTCGATGTCATTTTGATTTTTCAGTCAATATTTATGTATTACATAAACTGTATTAACCTGTAAAATTCGATTGATGAACACATGGAAATGATCTTTATGTGAATATACGTATTGATATGCAGAGCCATCGAATAGTTTATGCCGCAACACACAGGATCGGAACAGAATACCATGCTACACTTAAACGTGTTTAACATTCAATGTTTAAACATCACATGCTATGTATTTAGTAATTAATGAGTTTTTAATTGAACACAGTGTATTGTTCAAATGACTAACACAATTTCCATTTCATATCGGTGATAGCTCTTTAAAATAAGATCAATATTAGCGTTGTGACAGCCTTTGCCCATAAATGATCTGTGTACACGTGTATGCCTTATTGACATAAACCAGTACAGTTAAGCATATTTATCTACACATACTTTCAAAATATTCTTCGTGTATGCATTATACTTATATTAATGGGAATTTAACATTAGTTCTTCTCCTTTATTTCCATTTACTTGCTTTTGTTTTCGAACCGAACGCAATTGGTATTTATCTTACTTTACCATACAAAGCACATTACATCGAAAATAATTAATCTCGAATGTAATAAAGTACAAGACAGAAATGAAAGGGAATGATAAGGAAAGGATACAAAATTCCAAAAAATGGAGGAAAAGAACATTTAATTAAATCATCAAATCGTTTACTGTTCACATTAAATATATGAACTGTATCGACTACGGAGATATTAGTTTGGTTGTTATCAGTGACACCACCATATAAAATAGGTTCAATAACTGTGAATATAGTGTTTGAAGGTTCTTTGCGAATATGCACAAATATACTTCATTCTTAACAAATAATGACACGGTGTTTGATTTGATCCACAGAGACGAATAGACGATAAGACATTATAATCAATGACATTCAGACGGGTGTATCAATATAGAGGCAAGTATTTGACAGAGGCGTGCACACAGGCTTTTTCCGCCCTATGCCACGGGTCCGAAATTCGGCCCCATTCCCAATGCAAAAATGGTTGTTTTTTTCCCAATTGAAAAAAAATATTCCCAATTCCAAAAAATATTTTTTTTTTTTTTTTTTTTTTTTTACCTTTAAATATATAAGTTAACCTGATATGGTGTAGAAAATAGAAAGTGTTGCATAATTAAATTATCTGTTGCCTTGAATTTGTTTTAAAAACTGTAAAATATGTTAATGATTATTTAAGACATTCCTTATTTTCCTCAAAATCCGGCGCTTCACACGATTTTTTTCACCTCAAAAAAGGCCAGGCCTTTTCCCCAAATTCAGATTAAAAAACCTGCACTTATCTCACATGTTCATAATACTTTGTAAAATTTCAATAATAAGTTATCAAAATAGTCGTTATTTACCAGTTAACGGCTTCTTTGAAAAATAAGAAACACTATTTACATGCGATAATTTTTCCCAATTGAGCCAATTTTGCGAATAATTTTTTTCCCAAAATGGGGGTTTTCACGACATGAAATTCCCAAAATTCCAGTGTGGCGTATTC
Organism: Dreissena polymorpha; assembly: GCF_020536995.1. Lineage (NCBI taxonomy): Eukaryota > Metazoa > Mollusca > Bivalvia > Myida > Dreissenidae > Dreissena > Dreissena polymorpha. The sequence goes on along the minus strand of NC_068356.1, from coordinate 52,640,227 downwards.
CCAAAATGGAGCGGAAAAAGCCTGGCACAAATATTGCTCACACTTTGACAGATATACTCTATTCGAGGTACTGTTCTGGTTATGAACAATATCCTTAAAGGTTCATACATCCGAGAAATAATCAAAGTACTGACAGTACTGGTGTGACGATGCTTTTGAAGAGGATTGATATAAAAGCATCAATTTAAGTTTATCTACATCACCACACTTGTGTATGTGGGTACGAAAATTTTGGGTAGGAAAAAATGGGTACGAAAATTTTGGGTACAACAATTATGCCAAAAAAAATTCAGAACGTAAAAAGATTTGGTTACGAAATAAAATTGGGTAGGAAAAATATTGGGTTCAATAAAAATGTGGTTACGAGCAAAAATTTGGGTACGAAAAAAAAATTGGGTGAGAAAACAATTGGGTACAAAAAATGTAGGGTACGAAACAAAAATGGGGGTATGAGGAAGTAGTACCCGAGGGGAACTTGATCCTTACAGCGAAACTGGGAGGCGGGTTACATTCTCGATCAAATATAACAAGAAATATCTTTAAAAAGATATTCGACGTGTATTTCGACTGTACCACTTATCTTAAAAAAACGTTCTTTAACAGTAAAACGTTTGTGGGTTATGACATCACGTTTCAGCATACAAATTCAGAAATTGACATTCTCTTTAATTACACCATGCTCTTTAATTTCACATGTATATCATACCAAACTTTATTTTTCGTTGTTTCCTTTCATAAGTTAATGATGCTTTGTGTATGGACGTGATTTCACAATCCCATGTGCATGAAAATGTACTTTGTCTCTTTTGATTATTGTTCTTTTTATCTTATTCAATAAGCTTAGACATGGTTGTTCGTTAAGTACGGCAATAATTTTATGATGATTCCCGATCGAAAGTGGGTATGAGCACATAGTCGTAAGAGTACATGAATGCGTGAGTTCGCCCATGAACACATGGTAAGGTTAACTAAATCTCCGCGATATGACCTAATATGTGTTTAAACAGCAAACACTATCTAACAAACGAATAAATTGTCTAACATCGTATGTGCATTGATGTGGCTCTGTAATTTATGTTTGAAAAGTTTATTAAATATGCAAAATGAGAAAGCACGCAGAAGAGCGAGTATCACATATATGATACGGCTATGTTTATATACCATACTCGCTTCAACGAAATAATTCGTTTTCTTTACACTCATGATCGCGTTGAAAGTTAATTATATACGTTTTAATGTGCAATTTATTTACTGAATCACGACAAATGTCAAGTTGCATAGTTGTTTCATTGGAGTGAATATAACTGATTTAAAAAAAACTATTATCAAATCTTTTTCCAGAACAAGCTGACCTATGTATAGCTGAGCTTCCTTTGCCTTCATCAATGATAATCTGCGAGGTATGCCGATTAGAAAAATCGAGCCATCTCAATCGGACTGGCTCGGTCTTTTACATTTGCCATTGTGAAGAATTTGTTCATGATATGATAACTTAGACGATGCCTCACAGCATCGTCAAAAAAATTTGCCTACTCTTTTTTAAGACATGAAAAGGAACATAAATCCCCATTTTTATATAAACTCTGCAACAATAAGGCAGTGCATTAATTGTATACATACACCGACAAGTAACTAAAATTATTGAAGATATCAAATTATTGCAATAACAGCAACATTTGCTCATTTAATCAATTCATAGCACAAACAGTGTCGTCAATAACGCCAATCAATTTAAACCGACAATTTATATTATTAATATATGAATCGAAACATACACATTGTGTTATTCATTAAGTGTAACTCGACAACAATAATGGCAACAGCGAGTTTAGCGATACGGCAATCGAATTCACAGCTAATAAATATACCTAATTTAGAAATAATTAAAAGCAACACATACTAACTATGATGGGAAAACTATATTAACACCGAAAGCAAACATGACATTGTAAGTAAAGACAGTGTTACAAGCGAAATACTTGAACAATAATCAATACACACATAACAAGATAACACATTCAAAACTATCGCTAATATTTAAGTCATGCTAGCAGCAAATAGTTATGAAATAATAAATTTACTAAAACAATTAAAATACAATTCAAATACACAATATGTGTATCACAGCATAATCAGTGACAGCGTGTGGATCAATACAAGCACAGCGAAAGTATAACTAACGCTACAAAACTTGTTTTTTTTTTATTCAAAATAAAACAAGTGTTATAATGTTAATTAGTGAAATGAAAGCGACTTTCAAACTAAAATTATCAATAAATGTGCATAGTAATTGTTTGGAACATTACTCAAAGGCGACAGCGTGGTTAATATCTGTGTCAGTTAAATTTAATGTTATGGGTAGCAAAAATATAAAGAAGTACATCCCATAAACTGCTCGAACGAATACTTACACAAGCATGCTCACGTTTAGAGAAAAAACGAAATAACGATATTTCTAGATAAACGGCAAAATAAATATTACGTTTGACGTGTGTTACAATATTTCGGAATAAAACAACAATGCATTGACATACTGCTACTTATCTTAAGCTAAAATAAGAATACCTTGCCAATAATAATTTAAATTTAAACTTCATTTGTATAGACAAAAGCGCAAGCTGTACTTAATCTACATGAAATATAGAGAACGAACTGCACCATGGTACCCTATCATCCAGCCTCTCAATGGGCACACCTGTGTCATCTAATGACACAACATCTCTATTAATGTCCCCTGCCTTCATCTTCATCCAACATAAGCCCAGCCTGGACCCGCACGTGATCAAATAGAACCAAAAGTAGAGCCAGCTAAATCGAGTGCTACCATAGTTCGAGCCGAGCACGATAAACTTGATATTTATCCAAAACTCACATATTATTCTATTTATCCTCTTGTTTCCTCCCTTTTCTCATTAATAATAATAAGTATCGCATTTTTGACGATTTTATCTTTCCTTAGTTGACGAAAAAAGTAATTCCAATTCTCGTAAAACCCCAAATCTGATCTAAAAATAGCGATATTATTAAACTAAAGTTTATAAGATAGTTGCTATACTCTCGATTTTAATCTCATAATAGGATAAATTACTAGACCTGTCCTCCATTTACTCAAGGGAGGTAACTGTATTCACCACTCACACAAGGCAAGTAAATGCGTCCCCTAACCTCAATATACACAAGGCCAGCCCTGCTTCATTCCTTGAAACTGTTGTACCTACAAATGAGCAACATGGCATAGCTGATCCATCAACGGATGATACAATTGCAGCAGCTTCCTACCATCACAGTGCAAGCCCTGCTCCTCCCTTAGTGGTAATAGAAACAAAGGAGGAGTCAAGTCTGTTGCCAGGTTATGATTTCTCTTTAAAGGAAGATTTAGAGTCAAGTATTAAAAATGGATTATTATACAAAATAAGATGCATATGACTCTAGATATCTTTTAAACAGGGAGGTATTGACTATTTACGGTTTTATTGTATAACTTCATTGAAGTGCGAGTACTCTTCTTATCCTTCTGCTAGAGCATAGCAGATTGTTTATCAATTGCTTAAATGATAGTATTATTGACATGAGTTTGTACACATAGTACCAGTATACCAGGTTATCAAGGACAAGTTTGAACAGGTTCCAAGAATGCTAATATAAACATTTAAAGTGATGTTGTATATCCTGTTGTCAGGTTATGGCTGAGTTGTCTTCCCTGAACATGATGTATTTCATATCATGTTTGGTAATGGCAGAGTTTTATTTACTGAAGCATTTTTAGCATATCCTGTTTCCATTTTATGGCGGAGTTGTCTTCTCTGAGTCCAGCCCTGTCTCCTTGTCGACCCCGTGGCGTTCATCACGACAAGCTATAGGTACGACACCACAGTAGTCCCCTAATCCGGACGTAATGTGGGTCTCCAGAGGTGAAGGACGTTACGAAAAACACTGCGAAATCTGCGGGAAAGTATGTCGTATCAGCAACATGGTTCGACACAGGAAACGGTACTGCCTGCTGTCAACTAAAAGGGAGCAGCTACTGGGGAAAATGAATCCCAGTGTGAACAAATCTGAAAAGAATTCAACAAGTTCAAGCAACGGAAAAGGATATTGAAGTAGCAGCTTAATGCTTGCTTAATGCCGATATTAATCTTTCGACAAAAAGTTGTACAATCAGGATATGAATATGAAAATACTAATAATACGGCTTATAAACATTAGCTCTATATGTCTTGACAAATTTACCTTGTAAACCTAGACATGTATGGAACCACATGTTTAATAGAAAATTGTATAATAAATTATATCAGCCAAAAAACGGGGATTTTTAGGATGATTATGTTGCTAACTAACATGTTGTGGTATGTGCTATATAAGAGAGATTCATGTACATGCTTTCATAATTAAATCAAATAAACATGTATTTTTGTATATTTATCTATGAGTTTACAAGTCTTTATAATTGTCTTAGAAACAAAGCCTTTTATTGTGTATCATTCTTTTTTTGCCAAACCATATTATGTATTTAGCATGAATTTTGTTTCATATCTTTGATTATCGTTTTGATGATTTTAAAGTCGCTTGTTGTTTTGTTATTGTATATGTGATTGATTTTTGAAAAACTGGGTTTAATGCTTGTACGTAGAGTATCTTCCAAGATTAGCAGGTGCATTCTGCATAGGTTTATCAGGGACAACACTCTCCTTCATTACTGTATTTTCGGTTCGGTAAGGAGAGGCTTTCTTTAAATAGAAAATTCCATAAAATGGTAATGCATCTTATATCGGACGACATTTTACGCATATGCATATAGCCACGAATTCCCAGAACAAGGCTCATATAGTTAACATGAGTGGTTTAGTTTATTATTTTCTTATTTAACATTTGTTGTGTGCATGTTTAACCGGATTATTTATGGTAATATAAACATGTAATACACATTATGTCATTAAGACAACGATAAAATATGATCTATTTCATTTTGAAAACAGTGGTCTTATCTTTTACTTTTTTAATGTTACTTTATTTTCCTTTGATGAAATTGAACACAAGTTTACCAGTCAGTATTTCTTATTTCTATTTTTACATTTATGTTCTAGATCTATTGAGTTTGTCTGAGTCTCGTTCTGAGAAAACTGGGCTAAATACATAAGTGTAAAGTGTCATCTCAGCTAATTGCACAGCCTTATCTTGGGCGACACTTGAAAGCACCGTTTTTCCAAAGTATGCTCAAGTATAATGCTAAGGCCAAATGTGTTATATTATGTGTTTGTGTGCACTTATCCCAATCTCATACCCAAAATGAAATGACTTAAGTTTTTAGCAGGATTTGTTCATCTTTAACATCCAATTTTGTCAGATTGTTTACATTCTGTAATGATAATTTTTATTAAAATGGACAACTGTTTGACCATTGTGTTCAAACTGTGATGTTCCCGAGTGTCAGTTAAGATAACTACACAGTTTAAAGTAAATGATATGCGTTTCATACATTTTCCCAAAAATGTATAAAAATCAGAATCGAGTGTATATAATTATACTTATGTAAGTGACAATAATGAATTGTAGTCGTATATTTATACCCCTACTGAGTGGGGGGCATTGGCCATTGCACTTGTATGTCTGTCCGTGCGTCTGTCTGTCGAGAAGCTTGTGTTTTTAACTCCAATTTGGCTTATGGCTGACTCTCGCTATAATTGTTTAGATTGAATTACCTTAATGTGTAGATGACGTTAAGGAAAGAAATTGTGGCTGGTGCAAGTTTTGGTTATGTCTGTTGTTTATGTCCTACATAGTATGTTTTTTACTCCACTTATACAGTTGAATGACCTCAATCTACCGATGATCAATAGAAAAAGACTTTGGGTGCGAACAGTTTTTTTCAGAAGTATAGCTTTATGTCTGTTCCCCCGCTAATGAACATATAGTCCTAAACCTGTGTTTCAAACCCATCCTTTGAGCCTATGGTTGGAAGTCGCTCTTACGTTGGCAGTTGAAATGCCTATTGGGAAGGACAGGAATCGTAGATGTGACGAAGATTTGGCAGAATTATGGCCATTCGTCTGATTTTCCATTATAAATGTATTGTCTCAAAATGTTGTGTTGTTATCTTACGACAAGATGAATGTAGCTCAATTGTTTTCCTTTGAATAACAATCATATGATTGTAAAGAAAGGCATTTCCACTGTTACCAGTTTTGGCTGAATTATTACCTTATTTTTTATGTATATTGAAGAACATACAAAGTATTTATTCAATGTAAAAACATGTTACGTGATGGTATTATTGTCTGTTACACATTTCTTATCGTTTTTATCCTTACAAGGTACTTTGTATATGAGCTTAAGCGCCTTAAATTTAGTTAATGGTTCTTATAAATCCAATTCAAATTATGCTTTCAAAAATCTCGGTATATATTTACATGTACATTTATATCTGCTTCACTATACAAAAGTCAGTGCAGAGACATGGCTATATATTTGTCCATCTAAACATAAAAAGTATAGACCAATTAGATCAGCTCGATCAGGTTCAGTGTCCCGTGTTTGTTATAGCTTCTGATAATTGCAACATTCTGTATAAATTAATTGGGTGAAACCAGTAATCAGATCACAAGCTATATTCTTAATAGTTGTATTATTGTGTATAAGTTATACGAATGGTAAGTTCCCATTATTTTCCTCTGGTTCATTTTTTCTTTTGATTTTTAAATTCTCTAACTATTTTTGTCTATTGCATATCAATGTAAATTCATTCACTTATTCTCTTAACCATATCATGTTATGATTCTAACACAAACTTTTTAAGTTATGAACGGGATACCTTTAACCCCTATCACAACCTAATGACACGGACAATAACTGTCTTAGACAAAAAACAATCAAATACATTATTATTATGCTAAGACGTGCTGTTAGCTAATTCGTAACTTGTAACAACGACCATTTTAAGCGAGGCGTGATAACCTGCAAGAAGGAAAATAGTTAGCGGAAAAAGCACGAAATATGATTTTAAAACAAAAAACAATTCGCAAAACATATATTTCAGATTTTATAAATAAAGTTAGGTCAAGCCAGAATGACACTTTACGCCAGAACGTCATTATAGCATAAGTACAAACAAACCTGATGATTCCGAATAATTTAAATGCACAGATTAGCTAAAACGTTGTATGCTAATTGTACACTTGTTGTTATAATAAACTTGTTAAGTTTGAGTTTCAATAAACAGGCAAAATACTTCCTTTGCATCGGAAAAATCAAACAAGTTCGCTAAAAATATCAATGCACAAAGCGAAATGATTTCACAAAAGGAAATGACGGCGCAATTTTAACTCGAAAATTGTATTACTATAAGCAATAGCATCAGCAGTATCGGCATAGACATAACCAATAGCGCTATTTCCACAACCGCTACATAAAACACATCAGCAAACACAACCGCTTTCAACAATAGCAACACTTCATCAACCAATATTAACATCATCAATGCAGTAACACAACTTGTACATACAATGCAACAACAAAAACGTATGTAATCATTATAAGCATTATGAACAAATAACATCTGGGCGACATAAGTCATTCAAAATATCATTTAACACATCGATGAAATATCAACATAACTGCATTTTTAAATGTATGGAATACATATACAGGGACAAAATGATATCAGTATATAATTACCGAAAGTGGCACAAACGCCATCAATAAGTTGATACAATTATTCATTATGTGAATAAACACAATATAGACACGATATTACTAAATATATTAACACATGTACAATATACGTTTCACAATTTAATCAAAGGCGATAGCAAAAAAAAAAGTTGTTTATATCTGTGCAATGTTATATACATGTAATAGTGACATAAATAATTAACGAGGCAGCATACTACAAAAATGCAAATATTTGTATTCATAATTGCAACAAGAATGTGTTCAATACGCTTCCGACAAAAATGCAGAATACAATATCAGTTTTATTCTCAGGCAGAACACAAGAATGCTATTGACAAATTTGCTGCGATCATAATAATACAATATTATCACTCGACTGATGTTCAATTTATACATATACATACACAACACCAATAATAATTCGTTTGAAATTATACATACTTCATCTTACAATATATCAAATCACAAGATATAAACATAACTCACACGATTACATATGTAGACACAAAGCTAGTAATTACTTTCAGTTTGAAACAAATGCATACCGCGATATGGTTTCCCTTAGCAATATACTAGTATTTATTTTTTCTACGATTATATACAAAAAAATACCACAACATCATTCAGGTTGTAAACTCACCCCCCTTATATAATCACCCTCAGCGAACCCGCCTCACAATCACATTTACGAGTTCATGTATTGCCTGAATAGTAAAGTCATTAAAATATCACAATCTGCTCAACAATTCGCTTTGACAATTTGAACGATGAACCGTTATCGCAGTATAAGCGAGTGTTATCCGTAATACAACAACATCATATTTAAAACATCCCGTGCGTTGTTAAATCGACTACCTTCCATAAATGTGCATGAGCTGCAGCAACTCCAGCTCAATTCTCCTCCTGCTGTTCCACCGTAATGGTTCAGGATGAGCAATACGAGCTTGTCGTATCTTTTGAAGTCTTAGTATCATTCTCGGTCCTTCATTAATCATTTCTGTAATTGTTGATATCCATGTACGTTGCTGTTCCTTATCCAGTCCAGAGGTTGCCATCAAATTTCTTTCTGGAATCATATAGTATGGTAGCTCTAAGGTGATCAATGCAACTCTTAGCGCATACAATAATTCAAGCAACCAGTGCAAAATACTTTATTATGAAAGGAGGCTTGAGGATTATTTTCCGCCATCCTTAAAACGATGTTTTTCAATGTGTACGATGAAACTTCTTTCTTGCGTGGATGTAGAACATCGTTCTTTATCATTTTCAAAACATACAATTTAATTTGAGTGTCATTAGGATTGTTAACTAGTTCGATCTCACCGGCATTAAAGCACACTCTCCATTCAACATGTTGATATTCACTTCCTTTAAATCAAAGAACTGCCCAAAGTGATACCAACTGCTGAACGTCTTCCGGTGGTGGTCAGTGTCGAGGTCTTGCGGCCCATTTTGACAGGATGTTGGGACAGTAGTAACGTAATGCATGAACTAAGTCATTGTGCAAGTTTCCCTGCAATGTACTAGGCCTTGACGGTCCCGCACGCTCATGACGCACCATGCCCTCCGTCAAGGTATCGTTCGACCAGTTAGTAACAAACAAGTCACTGCTCAAAAGTTCGCGACCATATCCGTCATCACAAAACGCATGATTTACTTGCCTGATAATTGTTTTACCACGTCTCTCCAATAGCAGTCCACAGTGTCCATGGTAGCTCATGCGGCTGAGTGATCTCAACACAGTTATCTCCCCAGGAAAGGTACTTGCATTGACATCATCATCTAAACAGATCACTCTATTAAGTACAAGCATTGCATCAAAATCACTTTCCAGATAGTTGCTCAGCCCCTTAGCCTTGCTACCCGTAACAATCAACGTTGCCGCACCACATGACCGTGTAGTCGTAAGCCTGCCCCACTCCCTGTATGCGTCTCTCCTTGCCTGTATGATCTCCGGTCCATATCCGAGCAAGCTTATCAGAGTGCATGTCTCAACGGAGGCATTTCCCCACTGTATCTAAAACAACGTTAAATAAGAAACATGCTACATGCCATAAATAACATTATATCGTTATTCGTCAAATAAATCAGTATATTCTCAGTTAATAATTCAATAGTCGGTACAAGTAGTGCCACCTTGAATATCTTAATCAATTGAATTAAGAGGATTAAAATATAGACACTGGGAATATATACGATAATAAACGGAGCGTTGCTATATTCATGAAATTAATTCATCAACATAAACTGTATAAATCTATATTATATGAAATTGTAACAACAGAAAAATATGTTCTATTAATATTAATATTACACTTAAATTGATTTGATTGAAGATGCATAATTTAACGAAATTATATAAAGTTTTTTTTTTGCAAATACACTATCTTGATATTCAAACAGTTATTTAATTATTTGAGTGAAAACTTTGAAACACCGTGTATCGTACTTTGCCACGTGCAGTCAATTATTATGTAATTTTTGAAGATTTGTGAGAACTGTTGTATTCATTGTTCATGTTTCACATTTTTTAAAGAAGTTAAGTGTTTAATGTGGGACCAATTCGTATTATGCAGTATACATTTAACGTTGTTCTTTTGTCTAAAGCTGTTATCTTATACCTGCCTTAAGTAATGCAAACATTAACCATCTATATTCATGAAATGTCATTTACCAATATCATTTCGGGGACACATACATCTGAACCTGAAACTATGCGCTAATTGTCATTTTGTATTTGAAACAAACTATACTCGACTTGTCATCTTACCAGGTCTTGTTGGCTGACACTGCCCTGTCTATGGAATCCTTTTGGTTCAGCAAGTTTCGAGTCACTTTTAGCCATCGATACAGTGCTGCAGTAAGACCTTCGATAAGCTTTTATTTTGTTTAATTGTCACGAAATAAGAAGGAGTTAATAATAGCAAGGTCACAAATACGTATACTTGTACTTATCTGGTCATAGCTGACATGTTTCAGTATATAAATAAGTTAAGTAATGCGTAAAAACGTTAATAATACAATTTAAATATAAAGTGCGAATAAGATGGCGTCTGCTCGTGTAAAATATACGTCTTTTATGAATCATGCCTTATCTTATACATAATAATTGTTGTATAGACCTAGTCAGGGCATATGCATGTTGAATGACTCTACTGAATTCAACAAAATTACACCATTGAATATATTTCGGCGAGGATAATGAATACTTTTATGAAAGTACCACGGCCTCTTATATATCCCAACCGTTCCAATAAATAGTAGTAAATTTTTATCGAATATTAACTTGCTGATATCGTAACTTACAAAAGCGTTTTTTTAACCTATTAATTTACGCTCGATCGCATAACAATCCTAATAGTGGGGTCATATGGTGAAATGATTGTTCACTTTTTGATAAAAGCAACAAACTTGGCAAATTTGTAGATTTAAGTATTTTATTCAATTTAACCTATGGACCCATCTCCAATTTTCAACATGGCCGCCTTTTTCAAGATGGCCGCCAAAATTTAGGAAATTACATGATACTGCCATATTTGATTGAAATATTCTGTTTTTAGCATTGAAATTAGCTGTTTTATGTTATTAATTAATTAAAATATGTTTCTACATGAAACAAATGAATTAAATATTGCATATAAGTCAAAATGGCTTCCAAAATGGCCGCATAAAGTACAAAAAATAGGATTTTCCTAATCAAATCTATAATTTTAATACTCATTGAACGTATGTTATGTAAGCAAGTGTTTTTCTTTTTTTGTATTTACATATACCTTAATTTGTATAATATTCTCAACATATTGTGTCAGTCCTCAAATAAAGAAATAACTGCATTGAACGAGTTCACACTTCCAGACCTTAAAGCTGCCTTAAAATCTAACCGCGGTCACATCCTCCACCACATATGGTGCTTGTATTCAGTGAAATTGTTCACTTTTTTGATAAAAGCAACACAACTTTGCTCATTGGTAGTTTAAAGTTTTTAAGACAAAATAGGCTATGGACCCAATAAATATTTTTCAAAATGACCGCCAACCTAAACAAAAAAGGAGAAAATATCGAGGTGCAGATTTTTTGTTGCGATCGTTTACTAATCAAATTAAATATTACAATACTTTATTACTAATTATGCTTATAATCAAAAATCTTTGCAAGAAAAACATTTATTAGAAGTATTTTGTTAATTTTGTACTTTTTGTAAGGTCAAAAGGTAATATATTTTTTTTTTTGGGGGGGGAATTATGCTTTTTTGGCAAATATTGATTTACTTTAATAACAAATAAATCCATAAAGCAGATTATCATGGTCCGAGAGCCCACTGGTGTTTATTGCAAGTTATGAGGCCAAGAATGTTTGTGTATATTTGAAAAGAGAATTGTATAACTTTCCAGAAAACCCATTTCTTAAGTGTCCCAGCCGTGCACATCTAAGATTTTTTTGGTAAAATCACTCAAAATCGAATGTTTTCCCTCTGATTTATGGAATAATAAAATAAATAAACATGTTCAGTCATGGCAATTTACACAGTGTTTTAGTTTTGGGGTATTAAATAGGCACCAGAAACCTTTCTGATAATTCATTAAAACAATAATTTTCCATGTATTTTTTTAAAGTTACAAACCACAAAATTTCGCATTTTATTTTGTAAATTTGCTCATTTTTCAAATTTTAATTCTGCTAATTCTTTTACCAAGTTAACAATTTCCAACATATTTGTCTATTCAGTGTTTTAAAAACACGCATATGGCCTCCTTGTTTCATTCTAACAACGACTTTTGTATCAACATCTATTAGTGATTTTGGGTGGAAATGAATAAAATCACAAACAAAACTGCTGATTTCTGGAATAATTTGATTTAATTAGATTTATAAGACATTTGATCATAATAATAATCAAATATTGTTCGCATATATACAATTGCATGTAAGATCACTCTAAACAAACAATGCATATAAGATCACTCTAAACAAACAATAAAATGACCGCAGTGTTATTATAGGTCAAAGCCACTATTTGTTACAGTTTATGTAGGTTAAAAGCCACTACATTTTAACTATTTTAGCTGTTTAGACCATTTTTCAGGTTTTAGTTCCTCGAATTTTTACTCAACTGAAATAATTTTCAAAATAGTAATCTAACTATTGTATTAAAAACACACAAAAGGGTCTCCTGATTTAATTGAAACATGAACATTTTTTGAATGACGACTTTAAGTGAGATTTCATTAACAATACACGAAATCAAACACAAAACTGCTGATTACTGGAATAATTTGATATCGTGCTCTTTAAAAACCCAACAATAGCATTCAATTAACCCATTTATGCCTAGTGGACTCTCCCATCCTTCTAAAATGGATCAATTTATTTCCAAAATAAGGCAAGTCTAGCATATTCGTTTCTATATTTAGAATATTTTTACAGAAATTCCTTTAAGCAAACAGCGCAGACCCTGATAAGACGCCGCATCATGTGGCGTCTCATCTTGGTCGACGCTGTTTGCCAATGCCTTTTTTCTAGACGCTAGGCATAAATGGGTTAAAACATATAGTGAAACAACACGATAGTGTTATGAAGTGTATTCAGTCCATCATTAAAAAATAACATTTTAGCAGGAATAAACTTGAGTGGGATTTTTTTCATTTCACGTAAATTTATTTCATTTCGGATGATAATGATTTCATTAAATAGCACCAATTAACAATGTACGAAGTTGAAAAAATCTTTACACATAAATTTTGTGTCGTTTGTTTTTGTTACATACTGCGGAGCACTTTAAAGGAATGGTAATATACATTAAATCTCACGGAGGGATGAAATGGTGTTTACATGTTACATATAATGAAGCAAACTTATGAACAAAATAAAACAAAGTCGTTTTTAAAAGTGGATAACACTGAAATTGCGAAAAGAAAACATTTCTGGCAAAAATTAAGTATAATAGGTCAAATAATTTTATGTGTACTGTAATATATTATTTTTCACGTTTTGTCATACTCAACTAACAAGTCACTACATTCTATAGTATATAAATGAGTAGACACTATCCGACGAAAATTAAGTAACGTGTAAGTAATCGGAAAGGAATGAATTTCATTGAAAGACGATTTCGAACAGAATAATTGTCGTTTCTAGTTGCCCAATATATAATTTATGTGTACATATGTGCGCAGAGGCAAACTTTAAATTGACGACAAAAAAAGACGTCGAATAAGTTATGAAAAGACAACGTTTCGCTGTCTTGTCTCTTTACGCCTTTAAAGGGGCCTTTTCGAGTTTTGGTTAATTGACAAAATTTAAAAAAGTTCTTTCGGATTCTCACATTTTCGATTTAGTTATGATATTTGTGAGGAAACAGTAATACTGAACATTAACCATGCTCTAATATAGCCATTATTTAAAAACCTGAAAATAATAAAGCGTTGCAACGCGAAACGATTGAATAAGTTGGAGAGTTCTATTGGTGTCGTTATATATTGTGAAACTACGATGATTGCTTATATATAGTATAAAATACATCTCGAATTGTATGCGGAAGGATGGTCGAGGGGTCTTTCTAGTAGACTTTCTACTCTAGGACTCCAGGGGTCAGGGGTTCGAGCCCTGTTGAGGGTTACTTTTTGTAATTTTATTCTTGATTTTTCACTGAAGCTTTTTATAGCAAATGTTTACATTTATCAATAGAAAACAGTAAATGACAAACATCAAAACATGCCAAAATCTGTGAAAAGGCCCCTTTAAAAACGACACAGAAAAAGCATTAATGTGAAAATAAAATGCACTAAACACGAGAACACTCATAACATAATTATGCATAAACATGGCTATAAGTAGCGAGAGTAATGAATATATATATATATATATATATATATATATATATATATATATATATATATATATATATATACTATAGAATTGGTTCAGAAACTGAAAATTGATTTAGACTTAGTGTATTGCTTACAGAGGAATATGGTTAAAAATTACCATTAAATGTCCAAAATAGTCACACACAAAATATCCGCTTTACTATACTTACTATTTTAAGTTTTATTTAACTTTATTGTTATTTTTACTCGTAAGCGGTACTTCAATATAATGAGATATTTAACGCTGGTCCATTCCTCGAAGGTTATCTGCTTCAAGCTACGCTCGATTGTCCGCAAATTAAATAAGAAAAAAGCTGACGCAATGATATCCGAACGTGTCCGATGTTCTGCGATGTAGCGACTATTAGATTAATTGTATGATCCCACTTTCATATGGATGGATTTGCCAGTTTTCGTCCTCTACGAGCACACATGCCTATTTTGACCAATGTCAACCGGAATATATCATTATATATCTGACTTTAATGCAATGATTGTGTTATGAGCTTATGTGTTTGAGTTATACTATGTCAAACATGTCGGCTGATAAATAAGAAATTATAAAAAATAAAGAGATACAAATTTTGAATATGCATTCGAATATTTCCCGCCTATAATCTAGAACGCTGTCACGTCACGCAATCTTTTGTGGTATTATAATCGGTCGGAAACGACACTTCCTTACCAGACTTAGCGAATGCGCACGCACTTCTGAAGCTTGCCGCATAAGGCGTAAGGGTTCGAAACAAATATTGTGTTTCTTAAAGTGAAAGACAACACATATTTTACCGTTTATTGTAAAATAATAAGATTTGATAATTTAAGCGTAAAGCCATTTAACCTAAAGTATATCTTCAAGTGCAAATGTTTTACGGGCGACTTAAAAACTATAGCATCAGCGATACCGTAGGCCCCACGAAATGTCCACAAAAATGTCGCTCTTTTTAACGGAGCTTTTTTTTTACAGGGCTGCTCCTTTTTTGTTGTCCTTTATTAACTATTTCTCTCTACTCCGCTCAACCGATAATAATTAATATTTCAGATTGCGATATTATTGCTCGATTGAAATGTGTTATCTATCGTTGCATAGATTTGAGTAGGAGATCCTACTTTTTGTACTTTAGGCGGCCATTTTGGAAGCCATTTTGACTTATATGCAATATTTAATTCTTTTTTCTTTTCTTGTAGAATCATAGTTTACTTAATTTATAACATAAAACAGCTAATTTCAATGCCAAAAACAGAATATTTTAATCAAATATGGCAGTAACAAGTAATTTCCTAAATTTTTGCGGCCATCTTGGGGGCCATCTTGAAAATGGCGGCCATCTTGAAAATTGGAGATGGGTCTATAGCTAAAACTGAATAAAATACTTTTATCTACAAATGTGCCAAGTTTGTTGCTTTTATCAAAAAGTGAACAATTCCACTGAATACAAGCACCATATGATCCCGCTATAAGCTTATATGAAACGCTATCGAGTCCGTTTCCTTGGTGTCTGTGGGGGAGATCTAAAGAACGCTCCCACAGTGAGGATCGAACCCGTGACCTCCCGATCGCTAGACAGACACCATATCCACTACGCCACGGCGATCTTAAAGTGTGTGTTCGAAGCCACGAAATAAACTACTAGTAAAATAATACAATCGATGAAGTGGGAACATTTATTTATAATGTGCACTTACCTACTGCAAAGAACAAAAGATAACATTAGTACATGGAGTTGTATGTAATGCATTGTCCTGCTATCTCGTTATGTTTATGTCTAAAATACCAGAATACATTTCAATTCATAACATATTGAACGATAATATCATTATGATTACTTATTACAATGTCATTCAATATTATACCGTGTCCGAGACCAATCAGTAAGGTTGTTCTCCGGCGCGGAATGTTTGCAAACTGGAGTATCGTACGTGACTTGTACTGATATGACATGTGGACCGCCAAGCAGCTAGCTGTATCAAGAGTTTTCAGATGTCGTCCTGCAAAATAATAAGAGAATTCTTTCCGCAATAAAAAAATAAACATTTTAAAAAGCATCTGCAACATTTGATATTTTATACTTTTTAGTATAAATGTTAAGGATTATAAATAATTATTTATAGAATTAGTTTGACACTTCATTTTGAAACAACACGAGAAACGATGTAAATGTCTACAAACATGCAGTTTGCTTAACGAAAGGGACGTTATCTGAACAATCAAATGCGTGAATACATGTTATACTGTCAGTTTGCTATCGGTGAAATGCCTAATTAATATAAGTAAACTTTCAACATGTACTGAGAATATAAAATGATATCAAATCGGTTATATATTTATGCTGCTTTTGAATTTATTTTGGAAGTTGTTAAATTAACGCATTATTTTCGCCGGTGCCATGTTATTTTACAATGAAAATTTACCGTGGAAACATATGTTAATCTCGTAACAGGAATACACCTTTTTAGGACTCAGTGCGCATGAGATTCAAGTTAAAGTTAACACAGGGCACATACAGACGCCTCACAAAACTTGGATTTCAACATTTAAGCTGTTAACTTGAATTATTGGACGCTAGTTCAGTGTTTATTCAGCGATATTTATCAATGCAAACTGACTCGTTGTGTATGGTAGCCGCGCATGGGCCCCTGTACAATAACACTTTTCACAAACAGAACGCGATGCAAGGGCATGTGTCTTCAGATACCAGCACGTTTATCTGCGCCAGTTTGGGTTGAAATTCACATAAACCACATATCATAAACACCTAAGATCAATGTTTAACCGCATAAACGAAATATAAAAAAGCCGACTTAATACTGGGCAATTTAAATCGAAATCATACAACTTCACAGTGAAATATCGCTTGGAGATTTTCGATTGCTGCTCACGACACTTAATGGAAGCAAACAACACAAGTAATTTTACCGATGATTACGTACATTTCAAGCAATATCGGCAGATTAAATGACACTAGCATAAATAACCGCGACCGCGAGCAGAGATGAGATGTTAGGTCACTTATTCCATATCAAAAACACGTAGCACACACAATCAATGAAAAATAAACATATTTATCGACGTTACCGGTCTTTGGCTGATTAACTAACCACAGCGAACATTGATGATCAATGTGTGATACACCTTTTACAATACTGTGTATACCAGAAGTCATATAACGGTGATTACGCAATGTTATTTTATGTTACTACATCCGATTCAAACGTATCATCATTAACGGATTAGCCTGTCATGTGGTTCATAAGATAATTTTAAAAGACCCACATAAATTGTTAGTCTATCAGGACATTGCCGCTACACAACGAAATTGATTAGATCGTCATTACCACAAATATGGTTTATTACTTGTGCGGGTTAATGTTCAAATACCTATATGCACGACAATTACGCATTTAAGCAGTTAATATATATGTAAGTATCCATTTAATACCTCTAGCTCGCATGTAGTAAAACATAAACTTGACAAGCGGGAAATGCGTTTTGATCAGATGTATAATTGTTTGATTATATATATATTCCAAATTAATCGTGTAAATGAACCAGTATGTCTGGAGACGCTTAACATCTAATAGCGGTAGAAATCGGCGTTGTTTACGTATAGACACGGGACATCCCATACGGGACCCGTGTTTATCATTGTTTGGTTAAAATACCCATGTAGACTTGATAGTGTCGAGTAAATCAACATAATCAACTCGACCGAACTACGTAGAAAGCCCATACAGTGATATTTGTACTTGAAGAAATTGTATTGATAATTGGAATTCAAAGCATAATACAATCGGACATCGGAAATACTGATTATTGAATTAATGGATTGTTTATAATTAATTTAATTAAACGACAAGACCGTAAAAATTAGACCGAATTTTTCCATAATAATATTTAAGTTAAGCAGTGTTATTTATCTGAAAGTAATAAATTGTTTTATGTGGAATTTCTATTCTTCAATCCTTGAACTTCGTTGCCATGAATTTTCATTCCGCAACCCATGAACTTGCCGATTTAATTTGGTATTTTATTAAAAATATATTTTACTTGTTATTACACATTTGCCAAACGTTTTACGGAATTCATACCGAATTGGACAGTAAGTGCCATGGCTTTTGATAAGTAAAATACGTAACTTCCATTGCAGGAAAAAACATTTAAAAATGGAACAGTGTATTTTTGTCCAATTTGCAAAACTCTCGCTTTGGAGTATAACGTATACTTTAAAGTATGTTAATATTAATTTAAACTTGCGCTGTTGTAAACAAGAGAACTAAACTGTAGAGAGTATAATGTAATTATAAATTGCTGACGTGCCTTTAGCCCTCGGATATATAAGGTCATTTTGTTAATTGTGAACATAATACTTAATATAATCTGGATAAGCCTTACCGATCGCGGTTGATTACAGCCCAATATATCCAGTCAAATCTTTGCATTCGTCAATGTAGCATTTAGATACAATATACAGTTTTAGCGTTATCATAGGCGTACCAACATTTGAAATACACACGCACACATAAACACATATTAAGTTCGGAACACAGGCTTATAAAACAAACACATCTTCGGGCATACCTGAACATCAATCAGTCTGCAATCCGCCATGCATTTTGAACGATGCATCAGTCATTTATACTTCTCAATAAACAAGTTCAACCCCATGAGGGGAATCCCCTTGAAAAGAGAGACGGTTATTTTTAGAAATGCGTTCCTATGTCAGACATTACAAATATGGGTGTGTTTCATCTCACCATCGCATAAATTAATTACAGTTTACAAAGCTATCGCATTACTTGTAAGCCGAGCACACACAAAATAAACATAGACTTATATTACACCAAACATTTATATTTTCCTTTTAAAATGAAAGGTCACTTTCGATTTCAAACTATGAACAATGAGTTTAACAGCGGTATATTTTTACTATTGCATAACCTTCGCGTTTCACGTAGAATTCGTACGCGAAAATAATAAATCCTTACCATAAATGACACAATTTAGAAAAATAGTTAATAATAATATCACAATTAGTTCACTTAAACTATACACTTCGTAATAAGACGAACATGTCCAAGTGGTTATTTCCCCTATCGATAACAGAAAGGTAAGATATAAGTAAAACACGGTCTTTTTAACGTTTCAACCTCTGTGTAATCCTAGTCGCAATAGCAACCACGCCCCGATGGTTGATTCGAATATTTCGGTAATAAAACTATGTTGATATTAGGTTTTAGTTTAAATATAGTAACTTGTTCGTGTTTGACTGTAAACAATTTATTAAACGTTAACGTATGGAAAAGGTTAAAACATAATGAATTGCATACTATACAAAACGCTACATAAAATAAATTCCGACCCGATAGGAATGTTTACTTGTGAATGTAGTGGCTACAGTGTATTTGTTTTGCGAGATAACTTCGATGAAAAGTGTGATAAAGTATCACCATAAAACGAAAGCATTTATCTAGAGGTTCAATATTTCAAAAGTCATATGTTTTGTAAGATTGGTTTTACTTAAGCGTGTTGTCGTTCAACGATAAGCCGTACTCATTTTAAGAAACGGCTTCTCTTATGGATCTAGTCACCGATATTAAATGAGTTTTATTTTTAATTCGGGGCTCTTTCTATAATTAGTAAGTGGAGATTATTTTTATAATATTGAAGCGCGTGGTTATTTATATAGTATTGTAGCATGGGACTATTTCTATAGAATTGTAGCGCGGTGCTATTTCTATTATATTATAGCGCGCGGTTCTTTCTGCAGTTTTGTAATGGTGGGTTCTTTCTGCAGTATTGTTGCGTAAGGCTCATTCTGTAGGATTATAGGGCTCTACTCTTTCTATAATATTTTAGCACGGGGTTCTTTGTGATGTATTGTCACGCGGGGCTCCTTCTTTATTATTGTTGTTAGCGGCTATTTCTATAATGTTGTAGCGCGCGGTTTGTTTCATTGTATTGTAACACCTGACTCTGTGTGCAGTATTAAGTTTTGTACCCTTTATGTAGTATTGTAGCGCGGGGCGCTTTCAATAATATTGCTCGCACTGCTTTTGCTATAGTTTTGTATTGTGGGACTCTTCTATCGTATTATAGCTCGATGATTTTTGTATAGTATTGTAGCACGGAGGTCTTTCTATAATATTTTAGTGCGGGTCTCTTTGTATAGTATTGTAGCGCGGGACTATTTGTATAATATTGCAGCGCGGGGATCTTTCTATACTATTTAATTGCGGGGCTCTTTGTGTAGTATTGTGGCGCGGGGTATGTTCTAAAGTGATGTAGCTTAGTGCCCTTTCTGTAGTATCCTAGCGCGGGGATCATTCTACAGTATTTTAGCGCGGGGCTCTTTCTATAGTATTGTAGCGATGGATTCTCTCTGAAGTAGTGTAACGTCCATCTTCTTTCTTTTTAAAGTATTGTAGCGTGGAGCTATTTATGTAGTTTGTAGCGTAAAGATCTATTTTAAGACTTGTAGCGCGGGATGCTTTCTTTAGAATTGTATTACGGGATTATTAATATAGAGTTAAAGTATGAAGCGTTCGTTTTCTATATTATTGCAGCGCCGAATTATTTCCATCGAAATGTTGCGCGGGACTCTTTATATATAGTACTATAGCGCGAGATTCTTTATTTAGCATTGTGGCGGGAATCGCAATTTCGTACTACAGCGCAGGGAGCTTTCATGTAGTATGGTATAGTTGGGCTTTTTCTGTAGTATTGTAGCACGGGACTCTTTCTGTATTATTGTAGCGCGGGACTCTTGCTTTGTTAGGTAGACTGATTAGTGTGAGTTGCTTTTAATCCAGAGATCTCCGTATAATTCAGTTTATCCTATATGTATAGAGGCCTTACTCTGATCCAGAGATCTCCGCATAGTTCAGTTTAATCTATATGTATATAGGCCATACTCTGATCCAGAGATTTCCGCATAGTACAGTTTAACCTATATGTGTATAACCTTACTCTGATCCAGAGATCTCCGCATAGTTCAGTTTAATCTATATGTATATAACCTTACTCTGATCCAGAGATCTCCGCATAGTTCAGTTTAACCTATATGTATATAAGTCTTACTCTGATCCAGAGATCTCCGCATAGTTCAGTTTATCCTATATGTATAAAGGCCTTACTCTGATCCAGAGATCTCCGCATAGTTCAGTTTAATCTATATGTTTACAGGCCTTACTCTGATCCAGAGATATCCGCATAATTCAGTTTAACATATATGTATATAGACCTTACTCTAATCCAGAGATTTCCGCATAGTTTAGTTTAACATATATGTATATAGGCCTTACTGTGATCCAGAGATTTCCGCATAGTTCAGTTTAACCTATATGTATATAGACCTTACTCTGATCCAGAGATCTGAGCATAGTTCAGTTTAACATATATTTATGAAGGCCTTACTCTGATCCAGAGATCTGCACATAATTCAGTTTAACATATATGTATATAGGCCTTACTCTTATCCAGAGATATCCGCATTGTTCAGTTTATTCTATATGTATATAGGCCTTACTGTGATCCAGAGATATCCGCATTGTTCAGTTCAACCTTTATGTATATAGGCCTTACTCTAATCCAGAGATATCCGCATAGTTCAGTTTAACATATATTTATATAGGCCTTACTCTGGACAAACCTGGGTTTTCCCATACCGAGGATCAGTTATCAGGGTCAAATGCATTTAATTTCTTAATCTCATTGAAACCATTTAGAGGCCGTTCCTGAGTGAAATCAGTATTTAGAGAACCGTCATATGTCGGAGATAAAAATCCCGCTGTACACAACTTGCACTACCGATTGAGCTACATGTAACGAGACCGCTCCTTGCATCACACGCAATATGCATCCAGGCCATACTGCGTAATCAAAAGTTTGGATTGCGACTGTATACCATTATGTAACAGAGCATGCGCGTTTCAATTTTGAGCTGTTGGAATTTCCAATAAAATTACCCATACGAGTTACTACGTATTCTTCAAATCTTTTGTGGTGAATTCTTAAATGAGCAAGACAATTTGATTATGTGTATACACCGTTTGAATTGATACAAATGATTCGTATTGATATTTATAACGGATTCGTGTAAGTTAACTTTCTTTAATATGTTATTTATTAGAACTTAAGTTGTTCGAAATATATGTTAACATATAACCATTACTTAAGTTTAGGAATGCTAATTTGCACAATTTAAATAAAGGGATTTTTCAGAAAGTTTTGTTTTTCAGTCATAATATTCCGTTATTTATCATACTACTACTACATTAATTTATGCCTGATATAACGAAGTATGATATATTTATTAATGGGTGTAGACCATATTACTTGGGATCAACAATACAATTATCCTTTCTGGTACAATATAATTAGATTCTACAAAGAACAAACGCTTGATACCAATAATTAATATATTTTAGAAAACAAATACAACAAAAACCGCAAACAACATATTTCATAATTATTTAGCACATCATATTCATTGCGGCTAAAACTGAAACGTTGCATCATGTTTTAATTGCGTTTCATTTTAAATAGGAACGTAGCGGTATGATACACAGAAAACAGCAATCCTCGCCGTCTTTTTATTCTAAGACCTCATCTGATATGTTACACAAATAACAGGCAGTAACACATTAATCTCTATATATTTCAGACTAGAGCGACACTAGCAGTTGAGTAAATTTAAACAGCAATTCTCATACTCAGTTTGGGCTAACTTTGCGAATTATTAACGACTAAGTGTCTTCATCTGAGAAAGCACACGCATACATACAACACATCAGAGCAAGCACACGAATACATACAACACAGCAGAGCAAGCACACACATACATACAACACAGCAGAGCAAGCACAAGCATACATACAACACAGCAGAGCAAGCACACGCATACATACAACACAGCAGAGCAAGCACACACATACATACAACACAGCAGAGCAAGCACACGCATACATGCAACACATCAGAGCAAGCACACGCATACATACAACACAGCAGAGCAAGCACACGCATACATACAACACAGCAGAGCAAGCACACGCATACATACAACATATCAGAGCAAGCACACGCATACATACAACACAGCAGAGCAAGCACACGCATACGTACAACACAGCAGAGCAAGCACACGCATACATACAACACAGCAGAGCAAGCACACGCATACATACAACACATCAGAGCAAGCACACGCATACATACGACACAGCAGAGCAAGCACACGCACACATACAACACAGCAGAGCAAGCACACGCATACATACAACACCATATATATGGGCCGTGCTCTGTAAGAAGTGGGTTCAATGCATGTGCGTAAAGTGTCGTCACATATTAGCCTATGCAGTTCGCACAGGCTAAGTAATGACGAAAGTTTCCGCTTTTATTATATTTTCTGTTTAAATAAAGCATCTTCTTATCAAAAATCCTTTTAAGGCGGAAGGACGCTTTGCGCAAATGCATTTAAGCCCCTTTTCCCAGAGCACGTTCCATATTGGTTGAAATTCGGGTAAAAACTTGTGTATGATAATGAGTAACTTTTGTTACATATTGAAATCAATGGAATAATGCGATATGCCTTTTCAATTGTTAATGATTATGTATTAATTATCAACCGTTGGCATATGAAAAATAGTTTATCTTTGTAAATCAAACGGGACTATTTTAAATGTAATTTCCTAGAGTGTATATGCGTGCGATTAAGATGATTCAATCAATGAAAATCTCTTTACTAAAGATGAACATAGTTCGCCTTTCAAATATAATGTTATTTTCCATATGTTACCATTAATAGTTGCATTAGAAAAAGCATTATTTTTTTTTTATGTTAATTATGATAATTAGGATTATAATTATTATTATTATGATAATAACGATGATGATAATGATAATGTTGCCTATGATGATACCACATAAGAGGAAAAGCAAAGAAGAACACGAAGAAGATGGTAATGATCACGATGATGATGATGATGATGTTGTTGTTGTTGTTGATGATGTTGATGATGACGTTGTTTTGTTGTTGTTGATGATGACGATGATGATGGTGATTACGACGACGGCGACGATGACAATGATGATGATGATGTAGATGATGTTGTTGTTGATGTTGTTGATGATGACGATGATAATGATGATGATGATGATGATGATGATTTATTGAAATTAGTAGTCGTAGTAGTAGTAGAAGAAATGTAAGGCGAAGAAGAAAAAAACACAAAACTGCGATCATATTAGCGAGTATATTCAGTTAAAATTGTGTATTGCGAAGCGCTTTACAATTTAAATTATTTGTTCCTTTATTTAACAATTTGAAACTGTTACATGATATATATTTGAATTTTTGTATAGCAAAATGTCACAGCTGTAAAGCTTACACCAACTCCTTCAATCGGTGTCTATAATGTATCGATCCGTGGTGTGTAGCCGTATGTGTGTATTATAGTAACTGGTTAATATAAAAGTAGTTTTGGTTTCGATTTCATATTTGTATCAAGACTGATTTAAATCAAATAAAATCGAAATTTAATATATTGGTATCGTATTTTGACTGGATATAAGGATTATTTATATTGAATTTAAATCTGGAATATTTTTCATCTGAATTGATTTCAATATATGCTCCTGACATTTAAATCTATTTGTTAAAACATGTATTTGTAATTTGGCGTCCGGTGGAAATAATGCAAAGGCGATTATATTTTATGACAGTGAAGGCGCAAACTAAGCGTCTAAAACAGAGGCAGACAAATTGAGGTTCTTCATTGAAAAGAATGGTGGATACACATGTCAAACTGACCATGAAATAAGAATACCTGGAACCGAAGTTATAATAACAATCACAATTCATTAATCGTTATGACAGAATAATAATCTTATAACAGAGCAATCTACTTCAAAGGATGGTTCACATTTGCAGTTTTGTCTGCTTAGAAAACATAATTGTGGAAAATCCACATGAGACTTTGGTCGCATACAAGGAAATCGCGTGAAATGTTGGGTTTTCTGAAACCGGATTGCTGTCGTTGACGCCCAAGACGTTTGTCGACCTCACTGATGGCAGGGATATGAAAGCTTCTCAAACAACTGAAAAGTTAGTATGACCTTTATTCATACCTTATGTTTAAAATAATCAGCAAACGTT